>NC_045959.1:115592305-115907457 GCF_010909765.2 Amblyraja radiata | reverse complement strand
AAGGGAGGGAGGGAGGGGGAACCAGGTGTGGGTGAGAGAGAGAGTGAAGGGAGGGAGGACAATAGACAATAGGTGCAGGAGTAGGCCATTTGGGCCTTCAAGCCAGCACCGCCATTCAATGTGATCATGGCTGATCATCCCCAATCAGTACCCCGCTCCTGCCTTCTCCCCATATCCCCTGACTCCGCTATCTTTAAGAGCCCTATCTAGCTCTCTCTTGAAAGTATCCAGAGAACCGGCCTCCACCGCCATCTGAGGCAGAGAATTCCACGGACTCACAACTCTCTGTGAGAAAAAGTGTTTCCTCGTCTCCGTTCTAAATGGCTTACTCCTTATTCTTAAACTGTGGCCCCTGGTTCTGGACTCCCCCAACATCGGGAACATGTTTCCTGCCTCTAGCGTGTCCAAACCCTTAATAATCTTATATGTTTTAATGAGATGCCCTCTCATCCTTCTAAACGTGTACAAGCCCAGCCGCTCCATTCTCTCAGCATATGACAGTCCCGCCATCCCGAGAATTAACCTTGTAAACCTACACTACACTCCCTCAATAGCAAGAATGTCCTTCCTCAAATTAGGGGACCAAAACTGCACACAATACTCCATGTGTGGCCCCACTAGGGCTCTGTACAACTGCAGAAGGACCTCTTTGCTCCTATATTTGATTCCTCTTGTTTTCAAGGCCAACATGCCATTCGCTTTCTTCACTGCCTGCTGTACCTGCATGCTTACTTTCATAGACTGATGAACAAGGACCCCCAGATCCCATTGTACTTCCCCTTTCCCCAACTTGATGCCATACTTGAGTAGGGGAATCAAGAACCAGTGGACACAAGTTTGTGAGGGGACAGATTTAATAAGAACCTGAGGGGCAACCTTTTCACACAGAGGGTGGCGGGTATATGGAACGAACTGCCAGAGGAGGTAGTTGAAACGGGTACTGTAACATTTAAAAGACATTTAGACAGGTGCTTGAATTGGAAAGGTTTGGAGGGATATGGGCCTAACTTGGGAAGTTGGGCCTAGTGTAGATGGGCATGTGGGTTGGCATAGGTCTGTTGGAAGGGCCTGTTTTTATGGTGTATGACTCTATGACAGTCATGGTGGCACAGAGGTAGAGATGATGCTTTATAGCAAAATGCAGTGCCAGAGACCCGGGTTCGATCCCGGCCACGGGTGCTGTCTGTACGGAGTTTGTACGTTCTCCCCGTGACCTGCGTGGGATCTTCGGTTTCCTCCCACACTCCAAAGACGTACAGGTCTGTAGGTTAGTTGTCATGGTGAATGTAAAAATTGTCCCTAGTGGGTGTAGGGTAGTGTTAATGTGCGGGGATCGCTGGTCGGCGAGGACCCGGTGGGCTGAAAGGGCCTGTATCCGCGCTGTATCTCTACACTAAACAATACAGCACAGGGATGGGCCCTTCAGCCCACAATGTTTGTGCTGAACATAGAGGCCTAGTTAAACCGATCTATATTCCTTTATTCCTTGACCTTCCATGTACATATCTAAAATCCTCTTAAATACCACTATCGTATCTGCCTCCATCACCACCCCTGGCAGCACGTTCCAGGTCCCCACCGCTGTGTGAGAAAAACAAATCTTGCCCCACACGTCCCCATTAAACTTTTCCCCTCTCATCTTACAGCTTTCCCCTCTAATGTTGGAGATTTCCACCCGAGGAAAAAGGTTCTGGCTCTCTACCCCTCTCATAGTCTTATATATAGTCACGGTGGCACAGCGGTGGAGTTGCTGCCTTACAGCAAAATGCAGCCAGAGACCCGGGTTCGATCCCGACTACGGGTGCTGTCTGTGTGGAGTTTGTACGTTCTCCCCGTGGCCTGCGTGGGTTTTCTCCGAGATCTTCGGTTTCCTCCCACACTTCAAAGACGTACAGGTTTGTAGGCTAATTGACTTGATAAAAATGAAAATTGTCCAAGTTGGTGATATGCAGAGTACTGCCCTGCCGACTACAACATTCAGACGGTTCAGATGGTAAGACTCCATCCCCTCATGCTTTTATGCACAGGAGTTTCATTTTTGATATTATCTTAAAGGGTTTAGGCTTGGAAACTATGACTGATTCAGGGTGAAACCCCTTTGTGGGCAGTGTGCTACATTTTTTGTTGGCTGTGGCAGTGTGCAAAAAGATACTTCAGATTTCCAGTCTAAAATTCATATGTATGAATTGTCAAATTCAAGACAACAAGAACTCATATGTCAGGCTGTTATTTATTGATTACAGCTCGGCATTTAACACAATCATCCCCTCCAAGCTGGTTACCAAACTCGCAGAACTGGGTCTCTGCGCATCCCTCTGCAACTGGATCCTCGACTTCCTCATTCACAGACCACAGTCTGTTCGTATTGGTGGAAATGTGTCAGCCTCGATAACAATCAGCACGGGAGCACCTCAAGACTGCGTGCTCAGCCCCCTGCTGTACTCACTCTATACCCATGACTTCGTAGCGAACCACAGTGCGAACTCCATCATCAAGTTCGCTGACGACACCACTATTGTGGGTCGTATCACTGATGGGGATGAGTCAGAATACAGAAGAGAGATCGAGCAACTGTCCATATGGTGCCAGCACAATAACCTGGCCCTCAACACCAGCAACACCAAGGAACTGATTGTGGACTTTGGAAGGAGTAGGATGGGGACCCACAGTCCCATTTATAACAACGGGTCGATGGTTGAAAGGGTCAAGAGCTTCAAATTCCTGGGCGTGCACATCTCTGAAGATCTTTCCTGGTCCGAGAACATTAACGCAATTATCAAAAAAGCTCATCAGCGCCTCTACTTCCTGAGAAGATTACGGAGAGTCGGTTTGTCAAGGAGGACTCTCTCTAACTTCTACAGGTGCACAGTCGAGACCACACGGTTGCATCGTGGCTTGGTTCGGTTGAGCGCCCTGGAGAGGAAAAGACTACAAAAAGTAGTAAACACTGCCCAGTCCATCATCGGCTCTGACCTCCCTTCCATCGAGGGGATTTATCGCAGTCGCTGCCTCAAAAAGGCTGGCAGTATCATCAAAGACCCACACCATCCTGGCCACACACTCATCTCCCTGCTACCTTCAGGTAGAAGGTACAGGAGCCTGAAGACTGCAACAACCAGGTTCAGGAATAGCTACCTCCCCACAGCCATCAGGCTATTAAACCTGGCTCGGACAAAACTCTGATTATTAACAACCACTTTCTGTTATTTGCACTTTATCAGTTTATTTATTCATGTGTGTATATATTTATATCATGGTATATGGACACATTTATCTGTTTTGTAGTAAATGCCTACTATTTTCTGTGTGCTGAAGCAAAGCAAGAATTTCATTGTCCTATACAGGGACACATGACAATAAACTCACTTGAACTTGAATTGCCGAATTCTACTTTTGCTTGACTTCATCTTTCTCTGGATTTCCTCAACAGATGTAACAGCACAACTGTACCAGTTGGATAAGAAAACGTGCGTTGAGCTTGTTCGTGCAGTCAGTCCAGCCAAAATCCGGACAATCTAAGAATAAAAGGGAGGCCATTTACAACTGAGATGAGAAAAAAACTTTTTCACCCAGAGAGTTGCGAATTTGTGGAATTAGACAATAGACAATAGGTGCAGCAGGAGGCCATTCGGCCATTCGGCCCTTCAAGCCATTCAATGTGATCATGGCTGATCATCCCCAATCAGTACCCCGTTCCTGCCTTCTCCCCATATCCCCTGACTCCGCTATCTTTAAGAGCCCTATCTAGCTCTCTCTTGAAAGTATCCAGAGAACCGGCCTCCACCGCCCTCTGAGGCAGAGAATTCCACAGATTCACAACTCTCTGTGAGAAAAAGTGTTTCCTCGTCTCCGTTCTAAATGGCTTACTCCTTATTCTTAAACTGTGGCCCCTGGTTCTGGACAAGGCAGTGGAGGCCAATTCACTGGATGAGTTTTAAAAGAGAGTTAGATAGAGCTCTAGGGGCTAGCGGAGACAGGGGATATGGGGAGAAGGCAGGAACGGGGTACTGATTGGGGATGATCAGCCATGATCGCAATGAATGGCGGTGCTGGCTCGAAGGGCCAAATGGCCTCCTCCTGCACCTATTTTCTATTTTTCGAAGCACGGTGGAGGAACCTCAAGAAATATGGGTGGCACAGTGGCGCAGCGGTAGAGTTGCTGCCTCACAGGTTAATTGGCTTGGTATAATGTTTTTCTTCAATTGTCACTGGTATAGGATGGTGTTAATGTTCAGTGGGCTGAAGGGCCTGTTTCCACACTGTATCTAAACTAAACTAAACTAAACTAAACTAAACTAAACTAAACTAAAAGCATTTGACCCTGTCGTTCTTCCCCTTTTGGCCCTTGCGTTTTGGTCATGGAGTGATACAGCGTGGAAACAGGCCCTTCGGCCCAACTTGCCCACACCGGCCAACATGTCCCAGCTACACTAGTCCCACCTGCCTGCGTTTGGTCCATATCCCTCCAAACCTGTCCTATCCATGTACCAGTCTAACTGTTTCTTAAACGTTGCGATAGTCCCTGTCACCCCTCATCCTCCTGCGCTCCAGAAAAGTCCTAGCTTTGTTGTCCTCACCTGCTCAACCTCCCGCTAGAGCTCAGCCCCTCGAGACCCAGCACTAGGGACAGCAACGGAGTCACAGCAGTGGAACTGCTGCCTCCTATGCCATTCTCCCCAGAACCCCCGACACCCGCACTAATCAAGAATCTATCTCTGCCCTTAAAAATATCCATTGATGGCCTCCGCAGCCTCCTGTGGCAATGAGTTCCACAGATTCACCACCCTCTGGGGGCACGGTGGCGCAGCGTTAGAGTTACTGCCTGACAACGCCAGAGAGCCGGGTTCGATCCCGACTACGGGTGCTGTCTGTACGGAGTTTGTACGTTCTCCCCGTGACCTGCGTGGGTTTCCTCCGAGATCTACGGTTTCCTCCCACACTCCAAAGACGTGTAGTGTTTTCTAAGTCATTCGTAACTGTCACTGTATTCATGTTGTGGGCGGAGCACCAAGGCAAATTCCTTGTATGTGAATATTTGGCCAATAAACTTACTCACTTACTTACTTTGTAGGTTAATTGGCTCGGTATAAAATGTAAACATTGTCCCTCGTGTGTGTCGGGTAGTGTTAATGGACAATAGACAATAGGTGCAGGAGTAGGCCATTCGGCCCTTCGGCCCTTCGAGCCAGCACCACCATTCAATGTGATCATGGCTGATCATCCCCATTCGGTACCCCGTTCCTGCCTTCTCCCCATATCCCCTGACTCCGCTATCTTTAAGAGCCCCATCCAGCTCTCACTTGAAAGTATCCAGAGAACCGGCCTCCACCGCCCTCTGAGGCAGAGAATTCCACAGACTCACAACTCTCTGTGTGAAAAGGTGTTTCCTCGTCTCCGTTCCGAATGGCTTACCACTTATTCTTAAACTGTGGCCCCTGGTTCTGGACTCCCCCAACATCGGGAACATGTTTCCTGCCTCTAGCGTGTCCAAACCCTTAATAATCTTGTATGTTTCAATAAGATCCCCTCTCACTCTTCTAAACTCCAGAGTGTACAAGCCCAGCTGATCCATTCTCTCAGCATATGACAGTCCTGCCATCCCGGGAATTAACCTCGTGAACCTACGCTGCACTCCCTCAATAGCAAAAATGTCCTCAGTGTGCGGAGATCGCTGGTCGGCGCGGACTCGATGGGCCGAAGGGCCTGTTTCAGCGCTGTATCTCTAAACTAAAACTAAATTAAATACTCTGATGAAAGAAATTCACCACCCTGTGACTAAGGCAAAGTGCGACCACACCTCATAGTGATCGATTCCCACACAACAATCAGCTGGTTAATTCCAATGTTTAGTACATTCAAGTCTGAAGTAGGGTTTTGGCCTGAAACATTGCCTATTTCCTTCGCTCCATAGATGCTGCCTCACCCGCTGAGTTTCTCCAGCATTTTTGTCCACCTAAGTGCACAAATGCTACCTTTGGCTGAACAGGTACAAGCGGAACATGGGCGGTACGCACACTGGGATTGCAGAATGTACACTGAAGCCCAGGAAACTCGTTGGATTGTGGGCGTGCTTGCTTTCCAATGACACTGCAGTTTGCTCTCATTTACACCCGTGCATTTGCAGAGCGGGCCTGTGGCATGTGAAACATTACTCATTTTCCATCCTTGGTGTTTACGCATCAAAGTATCTGAAGAAGCACATTAATTCCAAAACCCACCCCAGCTCTGCAGCCACAAGACCAACATTCGGTGAAAGGTCATCGAAACTCAACATTAACTCTTTATCAAATTGGATAGTTATATGGATGGGAAAGGAATGGAGGGTTATGGTCTGAGCGCAGGTATATGGGACTAGGGGAGATTATGTGTTCGGCACGGACTAGAAGGGTCGAGATGGCCTGTTTCCGTGCTGTAATTGTTATATGGTTATATGGTTATTATAGACACAGCTTGAGCGCCCAGGAGCGGTAAAGACTACAAAAAGTAGTGAACACTGCCCAGTCCATCATCGGCTCTGACCTCCCTTCCATCGAGGGGATTTATCGCAGTCGCTGCCTCAAAAATGCTGGCTGCATCATCAAGGACCCACACCATCCTGGCCACACACTCATCTCCCTGATACCTTCAGGTAGAAGGTACAGGAGCCTGAAGACTGCAACGTCCAGGTTCAGGAATAGCTACTTCCCCACAGCCATCAGGCTATTAAACTTGGCTCGGACAAAACTCTGAACATTAATAACCCATTGTCTGTTATTTGCACTTCATCAGTTTATTTATTCATGTGTGTATATATTTATATAATGGTATATGGACACACTGATCTGTTTTGTAGTCAATGCCTACTATGTTCTGTTGTGCTGAAGCAAAGCAAGAATTGCATTGTCCTATCAGGGACACATGACTATAAACTCACTTGAACTTGAACTCAAATGCTGGAGTAACTCCTGGCGTGCACAATCAAATAAGGTCAAGACCGTAAGGTCTGAATGACAATAAAGGAATTCAATTCAATTCAATTCAAATATAACTCAGCGGGACAGGCAGCATCTCTGGAGAGAACGTATGGGTGATGTTTCGGGTCGAGACCCTTCTTCAGACTTGGGTTAATTCCTACACATTAACTCTTTTTCTGCCTCCACCGATGTGATCAATAGACAATAGGTGCATGACCCGCGTGGGTTTTCTCTGAGATCATCGGTTTCAGCTCACACTCCAAAGACGTACAGGTTTGTAGGTTAATTGGCTTGGTATAAAGGTAAATTGTCAATAGACAATAGACAATAGGTGCAGGAGTAGGCCATTCGACCCTTCGAACCAGCACCGCCATTCAATGTGATCATGGTTGATCACCCACAATCAGTACCCCGTTCCTGCCTTCTCCCCATATCCCCTGACTCCGCTATCTTTAAGAGCCCTATCTAGCTCTCTCTTGAAAGCATCCAGAGAACCGGCCTCCACCGCCCTCTGAGGCAGAGAATTCCACACACTCACAACTCTCTGTGAGAAAAAGTGTTTCCTCGTCTCCGTTCTAAATGGCTTATCCCTTATAAGGACAGGCAGCATCTCTGGAGAGAAGGAATGGGTGACGTTTCGGGTCGAGACCCTACTTCAGACTTCAGACTCTTTTTCTGTCTCTACCGATGTTATCTGATTTTGTTGAATATTTTGAACGTTTTCTGCCTGAATCTGCGGATGTGGAGATGGCTGGGAGATTAAAGTTGATAAATACTGTGTCACCTACAATCTGTCCTGATTAGTTCAGTTTAGCTTAATGTAGGGGTGGGAGATTGCAACCTTCACGTGGTCTGCCCTGTTTCAACGAATGCAATCAACCTGGCGTGCACAATCAAATAAGGTCAAGACCGTAAGGTCTGAATGACAATAAAGGAATTCAATTCAATTCAAATAGAACAAGTTGTACCACAACTTTAGGCTGTGCACGCCATACGCAAGAAGAAGAAGAAGGGGCTTAATGCAGAAATGTGCGTGGATCGCTGGTCGGTGTAAACAGGCCCTTCGGTCCCACCGAGTCCACACCGACCAGCGATCCCTGCACACTAACACTATCCTACACGCACTAGGGACATCAGTGGGTGGTGGAGGCCAGTTCTCTGGATACCTTCAAGAGAGAGCTAGATAGGGCTCTTAAAGATAACGGAGTCAGGGGATATGGGGAGAAGGCAGGAACGGGGTACTGATTGGGGATGATCAGCCATGATCACATTGAATGGCGGTGTTGGCTCGAAGAGCCGAATGGCCTACTCCTGCATCTATTGTCTATTGTTTATTGACAATTTACATTTATACCAAGCCAATTAACCTACAAACCTGCACGTCTTTGGAGTGTGGGAGGAAACCGACGATCTCGGAGAAAACCCACGCTGGTCACGGGGAGAAGGTACAAACTCCGTACAGACAGCGCCCGTAGTCGGGATCGAACCCGGGCCTCTGGTGCTGCATTCGCTGCAAGGCAGCAACTCTACCGCTGCACCACCGTGGCTGCTCTTGGCCATCTTATAGAAACTTACAAAATTCTTAAGGGGTTGGACAGGCTAGATGCAGGAAGATTGTTCCGGTTGTTGGGGAAGTCCAGGACAAGGGGTCACAGTTTAAGGATAAGGGGGAAATCTTTTAGGACCGAGCTGAGGAAAACATTTTTCACACAGAGAGTGGTGAATCTCTGGAATTCTCTGCCACAGAAGGTAGTTGAGGCCACAGTTCATTGGCTATATTTAAGAGGGAGTTAGATGTGGCCCTTGTGGCTAAAGGGATCAGGGGGTATGGAGAGAAGGCAGGTACAGGATACTGTGTTGGATGATCAGCCATGATCACATTGAATGGCGGTGCAGGCTCGAAGGGCCGAATGGCCTACTCCTGCACCTATTTTCTATGTTTCTATGTTTCTATCTACATTGAAGATACAGCCAATAAGGCACACCACAGAGTGATAGAGAATGTACACAGGCCCTTCGGCCCAACCTCTCCATGACAACCAACATGCCCCATCTACACTAGTCCCACCTGCCTGTGTTTGGCCTGCAATCCCTGTCCTATCCATGTACCTGCCTATATGTGTTATAAACATTGTGAAGGTAGATTGCTCTTTTTTTTCCCCTTCCATCACAGTGAGGAATGTGGAGGAGTCACTGTGGTGGATGTTTGTGTTAAAATGTGTTTTGTGGGTTCCATTGCCTTTTATATGCATGACTGACTTGGCAAATGAAATTCCTCGTATGTTGCAATACATACTTGGCTAATTAAGTATTATTGTGATTGTGATTGATAGTCCCAGCCTCAACTGCCTCCTCCAGCAGCTCGTTCCATACACCCACCACCCTCTGTGTCATAAAGTTACCCCTCATGTTCCTAAGAAATGTTTCCCCCCTCAACTTAAACCAACGTCCTCTGGTCCTCGATTCCCCTACTCTGGGCTAAAGGCTCTTTGCATCTACCCGATCTATTCTGCTCATGATTTTGTACACCTCTATAAGGTCACCGAAGGTAGACAAAAATGCTGGAGAAACTCAGCGGGTGAGGCAGCATCTATGGAGCGAAGGAATGGGTGACGTTTCTTCAGACTGATGTGGAGGTGGGGGGGCGGGAAGAAGAAAGGAAGAGGCGGAGACAGTGGGCTGTGGGAGAGCTGGGAAGGGGAGGGGAAGGAGGGAGAAAGCAGGGACTACCTGAAATTGGAGAAGTCTCTGCCTCAGTGGGCGGTGGAGGCAGGTTCTCTGGATGCTTTCAAGAGAGCTAGATAGGACTCTTAGAAATAGCGGAGTCAGGGGATATGGGGAGAAGGCAGGAACGGGGTACTGATTGGGGATGATCAGCCATGATCACATTGAATGGCGGTGCTGGCTCGAAGGACCAAATGGCCTACTCCTGCACCTATTGTCTATTGTCTATTGTGTAAGTCAATGTTCATACCGCTGGGGTGTAAAGGTCACCCCTCAGCCTCCTATCCTCCGATGAATAGTCAGATTTGCTCAACCTCTCTCCATAGCTCCTACCCTCGAGTCCACACCAACAGGCCTAAAGACGATGGATGTTTGGCTTATCAACATCTACAGGTGCTCCAGAGAGAGTATCCTACTCAAAGACTAGTTGGCATAGTTTTGTGAGATGGGGGGGAGTTTAAACGAGGTACGCGGGGCAAGTTCTTTACACAGAGGGTGGTGAGTGCCTGAAGCAGGAACGTTAGTGGCAAATGAAAGACTTTTGGACGGGCATATGGATGCAAAGGGAATGGAGAGGTATGTGTTATGCACCCAGGTGGATAGGTCATAGTCTTGGTATTGTCTACAGTACAGACGTTGTGGGCTGAAGAGCCTGTTATAGTTTCAGAGATACAGCGAGGAAACAGGCCCTTCGGCCCACCGAGTCCGTACCGCCCAGCGATCCCCGCACATTAACACTACCCTACACCCACTAGAGAGTCAGGTCGGGGGGGGGGGGGGGGAGTTCCTCCCCGCCACGGGTACCATGTAACCCCCGTGCTACCTGCTCCATGGTCGGATAGTCGGCGACTAAACCGTCTCCCCCACCTGGTTTGCCAGGTGAGGAGGGGGCTGTGGACCCCCAGCAGGACCAAAAACAAGACCTGTCACAGGGCGGATGAGCTGCTAGCGAGCCGACGGCCATCCACACTTCAGTAGAAGTTGCGATCACTGTCGTAGATAGCATTGTAAGGCACCCGTGCCCGCTGATGTTTTCGACGATGATGATACACAAATTAAGGACAATTTTTTTTACATTTACACCAAGCCAATTGACCAACAAACCCTCACGTCTTTGGAGTGTGAGAGGATACGGGAGCACCCGGAGAAAACCCACGCAGGTCACGGGGAGAATGTACAGACGTGGTCTGTGGTCTCTGGCGCTGTGAGGCAGCAACTCTACCGCTGCGCCACCGTGCCGTCCTAAATAGATATAGCATCATTTCCCAAGGTCATTTCAACTCCTTTTCCCCCCTTCTCTTTCTTTTTCACTGTGGCTTGTGTTGTAGGTGTGGGTCCAAATGGGGCAAATCAACAAAGAGGCTGCTGCGTGATCTTTTGTCATGATGGAGAAAATGGACTATTTCCCATCTGTGTTTCCATGACGGCGATGGTCTTCTGTTCTGGTATGTTCATAAGGTCATAAGGAATAGGAATAGAATTAGGCCATTCGGCCCATCAAGTCCACTCCACCATTCAATCATGGCTGATCTATCTCTCCCTCCTAACTCTATTCTCCTGCCTTCTCCCCATAACCTCTGACACCTGTACCAATCAAGAATCTATCTATCTCTGCCTTAAATATATCCATTGACTTGGCCTCCACAGCCATCTGTGGCAAAGATTTCCACAGATTCACCACCCTTGTGTTTTTAAGCCTTTTTTGGCATCGGGGTTGTGGATGAATGGGTGAATAATAGCCCTGTACCACGGTACGAGTTCATTCCAAGAGCTCTCCCGAGTTTAAAAAAAATCAAACTCATGGTAAGCACGGAGAATGAACGTAGCGGGTACGTCGGAGCTCGGGGACGTCTCTTAGCGGCTCGTAACGCTAACGGCAGGTACTCGGGAAGACTCGCTAACGGCAGGTAAGCACGGGAAGACTCGTGAAGATTTTTCAACATGTTGAAAAATGTCCACGAGAGCCCCGAGTACCGACGAGCGGCCATTACCATAAATCTCCGAGTTCGAATCAGGGCAAACTCAGGAGAACTCTTGGAATGAACTCGTACAGTGGGACAGGGGTTTAACAAGAAGCTGAGTTACTCCAGCATGTTGTGTCAACATTAGGTGAATTGATGTGCTCGGGGATGAGTCTCGTGTTTCAGGCCTTCGTTGGCTTTGAGGTGTTGCAACTATTGTTTACAGATTCTGTTGTGCTGCTGCAAGTAAGAATGCCATCGTTCTGTAATGTTAAAATTGTACAAGGCATTGGTGAGGCCAATTCTGGAGTATGGTGTACAATTTTGGTCGTCTAATTATAGGAAGGATGTCAACAAAATAGAGAGAGTACAGAGGAGATTTACTAGAATGTTGCCTGGGTTTCAGCAACTAAGTTACAGAGAAAGGTTGAACAAGTTAGGGCTTTATTCTTTGGGGCGCAGAAGGTTAAGGGGGGACTTGATAGAGGTCTTTAAAATGATGAGAGGGATAGACAGAGTTGACGTGGATAAGCTTTTCCCACCGAGAGTAGGGAAGATTCAAACAAGGGGACATGACTTGAGAATTAAGGGACAGAAGTTTAGGGGTAACATGAGGGGGAACTTCTTTACTCAGAGAGTGGTGGCTGTGTGGAATGAGCTTCCAGTGAAGGTGGTGGAGGCAGGTTCGATTTTATCATTTAAAAATGAATTGGATAGTTATATGGACGGGAAAGGAATTGTATTGTATTCTTTGTATTGTATTCAAATTTATTGTCATTGTCTCAATTAAAGACAACAAAATGAATTTCCCTTTACAGTCAGTATCATAAAAATAAATAAATAATAAATAATAAAACATATTAAAAATAAAATAGAATAGAATTTTTTTTTTAAAGCACAAACACAGAAAGTCCACGACACAACATAACACAATGGCACCAAGGTGAGGAAGGCACCATAGTCCAGCCAGCCTCCCCTCCGATCTTCCCAGATGTTCACCCGTGGTCGGGGCCTTCCGAGCACCTGCAGTCGCCGCCCCGGGCGGCCCGATGTTCAGGCCCTCTCGCCGGGCTGATGGAACGCCGGGAGGGTTATGGAGGGAATGGAGGGTTATGGTCTGGGCGCAGGTGTATGGGACTAGGGGAGAATACGTGTTCGGCACGGACTAGAAGGGTCGAGATGGCCTGTTTCCGTGCTGTAATTGTTATATGGTTATATGGTTATATGGTTACCTGGGACACATGACAATGAAACATTCTTGACTCTTGGCAACATCGGGTGGATCACTCCAACCTGAGTTACTCGTGGTCTCTGCATCTGGGTGGATCGACAAGCTTGGGGGTGACTCTCTTTTGGGTTGTTACACCTCTCTTGGCTTTTTGGTGTTGGAACAATTGTTTATATACTCTCTGTTGTGCTACTGCAAGTAAGAATTGCATTGTTCTATCTGAGACATATGATAATAAAACACTCTTGACTCTTGATCAACCTGCAGTTGTACAGGGCCCTAGTGAGACCACAACTGGAGTATTGTGTGCAGTTTTGTTCCCCTAATTTGAGGAAGGACATTCTTGCTATTGAGGGAGTGCAGCGCAGGTTTACAAGGTTAATTCCCGGGATTACCGGGACTGTCATATGCTGAGAGAATGGAGCAGCTGGGCTTGTATTTAAGAATGAGGAGTAAGCCATTTAGAACGGAGACGAGGAAACGCTTTTTCTCACAGAGAGCGGTGAGTCTGTGGAATTCTCTGCCTCAGCAGGTTCTCTGGATGCTTTCTAGAGAGAGCTAGATAGGGCTCTTAAAAATAGCGGAGTCAGGGGATATGGGGAGAAGGCAGGAACGGGGTACTGATTGGGGATGATCAGCCATGATCACATTGAATGGCGGTGCTGGCTCGAAGGGCCAAATGGCCTACTCCTGCACCTATTGTCTATTGATAACATTAGCTGAATCAATCCAACTTGAGTCTGCTCACCTGCACCTCCTCCAACCTCGTCTATTCCATCCGCTGCTCTAGGTGTCAACTGCTCTATATCGGTGAGACCAAGCGTAGGCTTGGCGATCGCATCGCCCAACACGTCCTCACAGTTCGCATTAACCAACCTGAACTCCCGGTGGCTCAGCACTTCAACTCCCCCTCCCATTCCCAATAGCGGAGTCAGGGGATATGGGGAGAAGGCAGGAACGGGGTACTGATTGGGGATGATCAGCCATGATCACATTGAATGGCGGTGCTGGCTCGAAGGGCCAAATGGCCTACTCCTGCACCTATTGTCTATTGATAACATTAGCTGAATCAATCCAACTTGAGTCTGCTCACCTGCACCTCCTCCAACCTCGTCTATTCCATCCGCTGCTCTAGGTGTCAACTGCTCTATATCGGTGAGACCAAGCGTAGGCTTGGCGATCGCATCGCCCAACACGTCCTCACAGTTCGCATTAACCAACCTGAACTCCCGGTGGCTCAGCACTTCAACTCCCCCTCCCATTCCCAATCCAACCTTTCTGTCCTGGGCCTCCTCCATGGCCAGAGTGAGTTCCACCGTAAATTGGAGGAGCAGCACCTCATATTCCACTTGGGTAGTTTACACCCCAGCGGTATGAACATTGACCTCCAATTTCAGGTAGTCCTTGCTTTCTCCCTCCCCTTCCCTGCTTTCCCACAGCCCACTGTCTCCGCCCCTTCCTTTCTTCCCCCACCCCACCCCCCCAACCCCCACATCAGTCTGAAGAAGGGTTTTGACCTGAAACGTCACCTATTCCTTCGCTCCATAGACGCTGCCTCACCCGCTGAGTATCTCCAGCATCTTTGCCTGCCTTTGAGTTCACTGCAGCATGTTGTGTCTACATTGGTTGAATTAATGAGCTCGGAGATAATTCTATAGTGTTTCAAGCCTTTGATAGACATTTGGGTGTTGCAACTCTGTAGGTATGTCTATATATACACACACTGAACTTTTTTTCTCATTTATTATATTGTTTACAGTGTACTATGTTTACATATTCTGTTGTGCTTCTGCAAGTAAGAATTTCATTGTTCTATCTGGGACTTAATCATAAGAGGAATAGATCGGGTAGGTGCACAGAGTCTTTTACCCAGAGTAGGGGAATCGAGGACCAGAGGACACAGGTTCAAGGTAAAAGATTTAATAGGAATCCGAGGGGTAATTTTTTCACACAAAGGGTGGTGGGTGTAAGGAACGAGCTGCCGGAGGAGGTAGTTGATGTTGGGACTATCCCACTGTTTGAGAAACCGTTGTACATGAATAGGACAGGTAGTCACGGTGGCGCAGCGGTAGAGTTGCTGACTTACAGCGCCAGAGACCCGGGTTCGATCCCGACCACGGGCGCTGTCAGTACGGAGTTTGTACGTTCTCCCCGTGATCTGCGTGGGTTTTCTCCGAGATCTTCGGTTTCCTCCCACACTCCAAAGATGTACAAGTTTGTAGGTTAATTGGCTTGGTAAATGTAAATTGTCAATAGACAATAGGTGCAGGAGTAGGCCATTCGGCCCTTCGATCCAGCACTGCCATTCAATGTGATCATGGCTGATCATCCCCAATCAGTACCCCGTTCCTACAAACCAGTACACACTCCAAAGATGTACAGGTTTGTAGGTTAATTGCCTTGATTAATTGGCTTGATAAAATGTTAAAATTATGCAGTATAAAATTGTCCGACTTCCAGCTAAGTGATGTTCTACCTAGAGCTTTTTAGCGTACTATATAACCATATAACCATATAACAATTTACAGCACGGAAACAGGCCATCTCGACCCTTCTAGTCCGTGCCGAACACGTATTCTCCCCTAGTCCCATATACCTGCGCTCAGACCATAGCCCTCCATTCCTTTCCCGCCCATATAACTATCCAATTTATTTTTAAATGATAAAAACGAACTTGCCTCCACCACCTTCACTGGAAGCTCATTCCACACAGCTACCACTCTCTGAGTAAAGAAGTTCCCCCTCATGTTACCCCTAAACTTCAGTCCCTTAATTCTCAATTCATGTACCTGTACTACATCCAGATCCAGATCCAGATTCAGGTTTGGAGGGATATGGACCAAGCGCAGGCAAGTGGGACTATGGTAGATGGGACATTGTTGGCCGGTGTGGGCGAGTTGGGCCGAAGGGCCTGTTTCCACACTGTATCACTCTATGACTCTATGACTCATGATAATAAAACACTCTTGACTCTTGGGACAACAATGGCTGAATCACCTGAACCTGAGTTACTGCAGCATGTTATGTCTACAAGAGGGTTTATTGTCATGTGTCCCAGATAGGACAATGAAATTCTTGCTTTGCTTCAGCACAACAGAATATAGAAGGCATTAATACAGAACAGATCAGTGTGTCCATATACCATTATATAAATATATATACACATGAATAAATAAAACTATCTGTGCAAATAAACTGATAATGGGCAATTAATGTTCAGAGATTTGTTTCAGTTGAGTTTAATAGCCTGATGGCTGTGGGGAAGTAGTTATTCCTGAACCTGGTTGTTGCAGTCTTCAGGCTCCTGTACCTCCTGCCTGAAGGTAGTGGTGAGATGAGTGTGTGGCCAGGATGGTGTGGGTCCTTGATGATGCTGCCAGCCTTTTTGAGGCAGCGACTGCGATAGATTCCTTCGATGGTAGGGAGGTCAGAGCTGATGATGGACTGGGCAGTATTTACTACTGATTCATTTAGTGAATCAATGAGCTTGGGGGTGATTCTCTTGTGTTTTTAAGTCTTTCTTGGCTTTTGGGTGTCGCAACTACTGGGACATTGGATGAATGACCCCCAAGTTACTCCAGCATGTTGTGTCTACATTGGGTGAATCGTTATGCTCAGGGAAGATTCTCTTATGTTTCAGGCCTGTCTTGGCTTTGAGGTGTTGCAACAAGTTACACATTCTGTTGTGCCTCTGCAAGTAAGAATGTTTTATCTGGGACATATGACAATGAAACACTCTTGTCAACATATGGGGTGAATCAATGCAACCTAGCAGAAGCAGAAACCTGAGTTAGACAATAGACAATAAACAACAGACAATAGGTGCAGGAGTAGGCCATTCAACCCTTCAAGCCAGCACCGCCATTCAATGTGATCATGGCTGATCATCCCCAATCAGTACCCCGTTCCTGCCTTCTCCCCATATCCCCTGACCGCTATCTTTAAGAGCCCTATCTAGCTCTCTCTTGAAAGCATCCAGAGAACGGGCAGAGAATTCCACATACTCACAACTCACTGTGTGAAAAAGTATTTCCTCATCTCCGTTCTAAATGGCTTACCCCTTATTCTTAAACTGTGGCCCCTGGTTCTAGACTCTCCCAACATCGAGAACGTGTTTCCTGCCTCTAGTGTGTCGAAACCCTTAATAATCTTATATGTTACTCCAGCACCCATTGTGTCTGCAGTGAGTCGATGTGTTTGTGGGTGATTCTCTAGTGTTATTTGGCCTTTCTTGGCTTTGGGTGTTGCAACTAATGGGATAAATAAGAAAGTAAGTTTAAGTAATTAAGTAAGTTTATTGGCCAAGTATTCACATACAAGGAATTTGCCTTTGTGCTCCACCCACAAGTGACAACATGACATACAGCGACAGTTACGAATGACTTAGAAAACGCTAAACATTAATAATAATAAAACATTAATGATAAAACACCATTGATCAAGCATATGAACCAACAAAATACCAGATCAATGGGAGGCGACAGATTTTTGGCGGTTGAGTAGAGCAACTACTCGTGGATAAAAACTGTTTTTATGTATATAAGATTGGATGAATCACCTGAACCGGAGTTATTCCAGCATTTTGTTTCTACATTGGGTGAATCGATGCACTTAGGGATGACTCTCTTGTGTTTTTAAGCCTTTCTTGTGTGTTGCCACTAGTTGAGTGATTCACTCCAACCTGAGTTACGCCAGCATTCTGTGTCTACATTGGGTGAATCGGTGCTCTCGAGGAAGACTCTCTTGTGTTTTTAAGCCTTTCTTGGCTTTGGGGTGTTGCAACTATTGGGACATAGTTTAATCAGAGGGTAGTTAATCTGTGGAACTCATTGCCGCAGAAGGCTGTGGAGGCCAAGTC
The DNA here is from genome assembly GCF_010909765.2 of Amblyraja radiata. Classification (NCBI taxonomy): domain Eukaryota; kingdom Metazoa; phylum Chordata; class Chondrichthyes; order Rajiformes; family Rajidae; genus Amblyraja; species Amblyraja radiata. The sequence goes on along the minus strand of NC_045959.1, from coordinate 115,889,733 downwards.
AGTAGATATTTTGAAGGCACAGATAGACAAATTCTTGATTAGAACGGGTGTCAAGGGTTAAGGGGAGAAGGCAGGTAAATTGGATTCGGAGGCAGAGATCAGCTATGATTGAATGGTGGAGTAGACTCGATGGGCCGAATGGCTTAATTTGTCACATTGGGTAAATCATACCTCAACCTGAGTTACTCCAGCACTGGGGTCAAGGAAAGAGTGTTCACGTCACGGCCCTGTTTCCACCAATCTTTCCACGCACAAGAAGCACTATTGTATGCGGATGCCGAGAAGTGCGTTCATCTCTGGCTGAACAATTTTGTGATCTTGTGATGTGGTTCTTGGTCTTCCTAAATATTCCAAAATGAATTTAAACTGGAGGTGGCGGAGGGTGGACTTAAGCATAAAAGGATTCTTGTGGACTCGATAAGAAGACTCCAGCACTTTGTGTCTACACCAGGCGAGTCGATGTGTTTGGGGCTGACAATAGACAATAGACAACAGGTGCAGGAGTAGGCCATTTGGCCCTTTGAGCCAGCACTGCCATTCAATGTGATCATGGCTGATCATCCCCAATCAGTACCCCGTTCCTGCCTTCTCCCCATATCCCCTGACTCCGCTATCTTTAAGAGCCCTATCTAGCTCTCTCTTGAAAGCATCCAAAGAACCGGCCTCCACTGCCCTCTGAGGCAGAGAATTCCACAGACTCACCACTCTCTGTGAGAAAAAGTGTTTCCTCGTCTCCGTTCTAAATGGCTTACTCCTTATTCTTAAACTGTGGCCCCTGGTTCTGGACTCCCCCAACATCGGGAACATATTTCCTGCCTCCAACGTGTCCAAACCCTTAATAATCTTATATGTTTCAATGAGATTCCCTCTCATCCTTCTAAACTCCAGAGTGTACAAGCCCAGCTGCTGCATTCTCTCAGCATATGACAGTCCCGCCATCCCGGGAATTAACCTGGTGAACCTACGCTGCACTCCCTCAATAGCAAGAATGTCCTTCCTCAAATTAGGGGACCAAAACTGCACATAATACTCCAGGTGTGGTCTCACTAGGACCCTGTACAACTGCAGAAGGACCTCTTTGCTCCTATACTCAACTCCTCTTGTTATAAAGGGCAACATGCCATTTGTTATAATGACTTTTAGATTCCTCTTGTTATAAAGACCAACATGACTGTGTTGTGTGTTCAAAAGGGAACTGCAGATGCTGGAATATCGAAGGTACACAAAATTGCTGGGGAAACTCAGCGGGTGCAGCAGCATCTATGGAGCGAAGGAAATAGGCGACGTTTCGGGCCGAAACGTCCACAGTCTGAGGAAGGGTTTTGGCCCGAAACGTCGCCTATTTCCTTCGCTCCATAGATGCTGCTGCACCCGCTGAGTTTCCCCAGCAATTTTGTGTACCTTTGGCTGTGTTGTGTGTTGTGTGATTTGAAGCCTCCCTTGGCTTTGTGGTGTTGCCACCATTGGCACCAGATTGAGTGGATCGATGCGCTCGGTGATCGGTGATCGTCGCTCGGTGATCGGCTGTGCGCGCTGGCGCGGGGGCCGCCGGGAGTTGTAGTCCATGATTGGGGCGGGGGGGGGGGGGCAAGATGGCGGAGCGCGCGGCGCGGGGCCCGCCGGGAGTTGTAGTCCACGTGGGGGCAAGATGGCGGAGCGCGCGGCGCGGTGCCCGCCGGGAGTTGTAGTCCACGTGGGGGCAAGATGGCGGAGCGCGCGGCGCGGGGGCCGCCGGGAGTTGTAGTCCAGGTGGGGGCAAGATGGCGGAGCGCGCGGCGCGGCTGCAGGAGGAGGCGCTGCACAGGAGGGAGCGTCTACTGGCACTGAGGGAGCGCCGGTTCCAGGTGAGGGAGGGAGTGAGGGAGGGTCTCTGGGTAGTGAGGGAGGGTCTCTGGGCAGTAAGGGAGGGTCTCTGGGCAGTGAGGGAGCGTCTCTGGGCAGTAAGGGAGGGTCTCTGGGTAGTGAGGGAGCGTCTCTGGGCAGTAAGGGAGGGTCTCTGGGCAGTGAGGGAGCGTCTCTGGGCAGTAAGGGAGGGTCTCTGGGCAGTAAGGGAGGGTCTCTGGGTAGTGAGGGAGCGTCTCTGGGCAGTAAGGGAGGGTCTCTGGGCAGTAAGGGAGGGTCTCTGGGCAGTGAGGGAGCGTCTCTGGGTAGTGAGGGAGGGAGGGTCTCTGGGTAGTGAGGGAGGGAGGGTCTCTGGGTAGTGAGGGAGGGAGGGTCTCTGGGTAGTGAGGGAGGGAGGGTCTCTGGGTAGTGAGGGAGGGAGGGTCTCTGGGTAGTGAGGGAGGGAGGGTCTCTGGGCAGTGAGGGAGGGTCTCTGGGTAGTGAGGGAGGGAGGGTCTCTGGGTAGTGAGGGAGGGTCTCTGGGTAGTGAGGGAGCGTCTCTGGGCAGTAAGGGAGGGTCTCTGGGCGACGGAGGGGGGGGGGAGTTGAGGGATTGATGGAGAATGAGGGAAGGATTGAGAAACATTGACAATAGGTGCAGGAGGAGGCCATTCTGCCCTTCAAGCCAGCACCACCGTTCACTGTGATCATGGCTGATCATCCCCTGTTCCTGCCTTCTCCCCATATTCCCTGACTCTGTTCCATAAGGGGGTGAAGGGGGGACTGAGGGGTGAATGGGGTCCTCAAGATCCCTCTGCACATCAATGCTGTTGAGGGTCATGCCATTCATTGTCAATTTTTCCCCTTTCACCTCAGATTAAACTCCATCTGCCACTTACAAGGTTGGCGGTTTTGGTCCCCCAATTTGAGGAAGGACATTCTTGCTATCGAGGGAGTGCAGCATAGGTTTACAATGTTAATTATCGGGATGGCGGGACTGTCATATGCTGAGAGAATGGAGCAGCTGGGCTTGTACACTCTGGAGTTTAGAGGGATGAGGGGATCTTTATTGGAACATATAAGATTATTAAGGGTTTGGACAAGCTAGAGGCAGGAAACATGTTCCTGATGTTGGGGGAGTCCAGAACCAGGGGTCCCACAGTTTAAGAATAAGCGATAAGCCATTTAGAACGGAGACGAGGAAACACTTTTTCTCACAGAGAGTGGTGAGTGTGGAATTCTCTGCCTCAGAGGGCAGTGGAGGCCGGTTCTCTGGATACTTTCAAGAGAGAGCTAGATAGGACTTAATGATAGCAGAGTCAGGAGGTATGGGGAGAAGGCAGGAACGGGGTACTGATTGGGGATGATCAGCCACGATCACATTGAATGGCGGTGCTGGCTCGAAGGGCCGAATGGCCTACTCCTGCACCTATTGTCTATTGTCTATTCTCCGCCCACTACTCTGTGTAGTTAGACAGCCTTATTTACCGACTGTAACCCCCAGCACTCTTGGTGTCATCTGCACACTTACTAACCAACTCGTCTATATTTACGTCAAGTGTAGGAGGAATGAATGAATCTTCTTCTTGGCATATGGGGTGCACAGCCTAAAGTTGTAGATCAAGAATAGACATCCAGGCCAGGACAGCATCAGTTACTGGGAGGATGGCTTTGATGCCACCAGGGAAAAGCCTCTGGGAGCAGTCATTCACGATGTATGGGATGGTCAGGTCTGGATGTCCGCAGTCGCAAGCAGGGTTGTCGGTCATCCCCCACTTATGCAGGTGATGGGCGGTTCTTGCATGGAGGGTGCGGATTCTGTTCCGGGTTAGCCATTGCTCGCGATGGAGGTCAAAACCCGATGGTTTCACTGTGGGGTCTGTGATGACATCTCCGTTGTCGGTGTTGGCATCTTTGACCAGTCTTGGAGTCAAAGTCTTCCAGGGACAAATGAATGAATAAGTTTATTGGCCAAGTATGTACACATACAAGGAATTTGCCTTGGTGCTCTGCTCGCAAGTAACAACACGACATACAGTAAACCATTAAGAATAAAACATTAAAACATTAAGAATAAAACATTATAGTTTAAACATGTGAATGAAATAAAATACCAGAGCAAAAGGAGGCTACAGACTTTTGGTTATTGAGTAGATGCTGCAGATGCTGGTTTAAACTGAAGATAGACACTAAATACTGGAGTACCTCAGCGGGACCGGCAGCATCTCTGGAGAGAAAAGGAATGGGTGACGTTTCGGGTCAAGATCCTTCCTCAGACTCCAGAGACGCTGCCAGTCCAGCTGAGTTACTCCAGCATTTAGTGTCCATCTTATATTAACGTCAAAGCCATTTATCTCTGCCACAAACAGCACAGATCCCTGCGGAACTCCACTGGTCACAGGCCACCAGCCTGAGTTTTGTCTACCACAACTCTCTGTCTTCTAGTAGTAAGGAAGTTCTGAATCCCTGCGACCAAGTCACTGTTAATCCCGTGCATCTTAATCTTCTGGATCAGTCTGCATTGGGGGACTTTATTAAATGCCTTACTAAAACACTATATCCACCACCCTACCTTCATCAATTAACCTTTGTCACCTCCTCAAAAATCTCGATCAAGTTAGACAAGACCTCCCCCCTCGACTCCATCCATGGACCAAAACAGTCTTTCCAAGTGAGGCAGAGGTTTACCTGCACCTCATCCAACCTCATCTACTGCATCCGCTGTTCCAGGTGTTAACTTCTCTACATCGGTGAGACCAAGCGCATGCTCGGTGATCATTTCACTGAACACCTCCGCTCAGTCCGCATTAACCAAGCTGATCTCCCGGTAGCTCAGCACTTCACCTCCCCCTCCCATTCCCTATTTGACCTTTCTGTCCTGGGCCTCCTCCATTGTCAGAGTGAGGCCCAGCGCAAATTGGAAGAACAGCACCTCATATTTTGCTTGGGTAGTTTACACCCCAGCGGTACAAAACATTGACTTCTCTGACTTCAGGTAGCCTTTGCTTTCTCTTTCCATCCCCTCCCCATCCCATTCTCCCACTAGTCCCACTGTCTGCGCCTATATTCTTTCTTTGTCCCGCCCCCTCCCCTGACATCAGTCGGAAGAAGGGCCTTGGCCCGAAACATCGGCAATTCCTTCTCTCCATAAATGCTGCCTCACCCGCAGAGTTACTACCCGCTTGTGTCTACCTTAGACAAGAACAAATCCTGATGACTGTCCTTAATTAACCCATTCTCTTCCAAATGGGAGTAAATCCTATCCCAAAGAATCCTCTCCAATCGCTTCCCTACCGCAGATGCGAAGCTCACCTTAAAGTTATGCCGACAGTAGACACAAGAAGCTGAAGTAACTCAGCGGGACGGGCAGCATCTCTGGAGAGAAGGAATGTTTCGGGTCGAGACTCTTCTTCAGACTCAAAGCAATGCCCTCTTGTAGTCACCTGGCCAGGCAGATTTCCCAACACAACATCTACTATATTCCCATATCAGGTTGGACTACACACATACTGTTTCAATTACCTCTCTTGGACGCACCTCACAAATTCTGCCCTGTGTAAGACTTTAGCACTGATCAAGTTGCAGTCCATATTGGGAAAGTTAAAAGTGTTGCTTTGGCATCTTTCGGTAATCTGTCTAGATCTCTGTTCCTCTATTTCCCGCTTGCATTCGGTAATCTATCTAGATCTCTATTCCTCTGTCTCCCACTTGCTTTTACATTGGGGTGGGGAAGAAGGAGAGGAGGCACAGTACAATTACACTGGAGCGCTTGCACCTTTCTTATTTCAGCGCTGCACCTCCGACGAACCCTCCAGTATGTCCTCTCTGAGTGCGACTTGACAGTCTTCCTTATCAGTAGCGCGACCCCTCCACCTCTCTTGCCTCTGTCTTGATCCCAATCTGTCACCTTTCGATTAGTGGATAAACATAAATACAATCAAGTCAAACTTAAGTTCCAGAGGTGGGGCAAAGGGACAGATACGGAGTGCAGATATAGTCATAGTTGTACAGTATGGAACAGGCCCTTTGGCCTGTTACCCACACAGACCAAAATGCCCATCTACACTAGTCTCACCTGCCTGCCCATATCCCTCTAAATCTGTCCTATCCATGTACCTGTGTAAATGTTTCTTAAATGTTGCAATAGTATCTGCCTTAACTACCTCCTCCAGCAGCTCGTTCCATGCACCCACCAACCTTTGTCTGAAAAAGAATTTACATCTCAGGTTCCTAATAGATCTTTCTCCCCCCTCACCTTAAACCCATGTCACCTGGTTCTCATTTCATAAGTGGTAGGAGCAGAATTAGGCCATTCGGCCCATCAAGTCTACTCTGCCATTCAATCATGGCTGATCTATCTCTCCATCCTAACTCTATTCTCCTGCCTTCTCCCCATAACCCCTGACACTCCAATTCTCCAACTCTGGTCAAAAGGTCTATGCATTCACCCGATCTATTCCTCTCATGATTTTGTACACCTGTATAAGATCACTGCTCATCCTCCTGTGCTCCAAGGAATAGAGTCCCGGCTTGCTCAACCTCTCCCTGTAGCTCTAGATTCACAGGTAGAAAAGGGGATTTAAAAGAGTATAGTGATTGTATTGAATGACAGTAGATCCTCCTCTGAGACCTAATTGTAAAGACTCTCCATGCTCCAGCGCCATCTTCTTCTGTCCTTCTTTTTCAGACAGAAGTGTCACCTATCCATGTTCTCCAGAGATGCCGCCTTGACCTGCTGAGCACTCCAGTCTATTTTTGTAAAAGTGGTATCTGTATCTTTCATCTCCTAGTCTGAGGAGAATAATTTGTCGCTGTTGGAGAGAGGAACTAAAGGGCCTGTCCCACTTACGCGACTTTTTCGGCGACAGCCCGCACACGTCATAGGTCGTGGCAGGTCGCCAAAAAATGTAAACATGTTGAAAATCCAGCGGCGACCAGAACAAGGTACGACTCTTTGGGCGACTACTCACGACATGTCACCAGGCTGTCGCCTGTATGGTCGTGAGTCGTCTCCTCGGTCGCCCAAAGAGTCGTAGCATCTTTCTGGTCGCCGCTGGATTTTTAACATTTTGAACATTTTCGGCGACCTGCAACGACCTATGACAGGTGCCGACAGCCGCCGTAAACGTCGCGTAAGTGCGACAGGCCCATAAGAGCATATATGCCGCAATATATAGAGTCATTGTCATAGAGTGTGGAAACAGGCCCATCAGCCCAACTTGCCCACACCGACCAACATGTCCCATCTACACTCGACCCACCTGCCTGTGTTTGGCCCATATCCCTCTAAACCTGTCCTATCCATGTGCCTGTCTAAATGTTTCTTAAACATATGGCATGAAGCATTGACCACAAATGATAACGGGATGATTTTCCTTTCCTATAATCTTATCCCCAGGCTTCTGAATTAATCAGGGACCAGAAAGGGAGGCATCCAAGTGAATAGGAAATGTTATTGTTTTCTTTGGAACGCCAGAGGTGAAGGGAGTCCTGATAGAAGTATATACATGTATGTGACATTGACTTTAGTTTACCTTATCAAGGTAGTGTCACAGTGGCAAACCGGTAGAGTTGTTTTCCGTGGATTGTCACCTTGTCGTGGTGGAGAAGGTTGTGTGGCCCTGAGAGCGATGCCGTCTGGAGCTATGCTCCTGGTAGGGCCACCCATTGCGGTAAGGTCGAGGGGGGAGGTCCCTGACAGAGCAATCCAACCAAGACCTCAACGGTGGAACAGGCGGAGGATGATGGCTGACCTTAGTGGAGCGTCACAACGGCTGGGAAGGCAGATGAAGGCTGCAGCAGAAAAGGGTCTCCGGTCGTCTTGGACTCCATGCCACTGGATCCTGACCCAGATCTGTCATGGACCGTGGGGTGGCTGTCTGTGCACCAGTCTCCCCACGTTAAACAAAGTCACGCGGTGCTGGCTCGGAGTGGCAAATGGCCTACTCCTGCACCTATTGTCTATTGTCTATTGACTCCAGCATCTTCCCCACTACCGATGTAAGGCTAACTGGTCTATAATTCCCCATCTTCTCTCTCCTTTCTTAAAAAGTGGAGTTACATTGGCTATCCTCCAGTCCACAGGAACTAATCCAGAGTCGAGAGAACATTGGAAAACGATCACAAATGCATCCACGATTTCTCAGGCCACCTCCTTGAGTACTCTGGGATGCAGACCATCAGGCCCTGGGGATTTATCTGCCTTCAGTCCCAACAGTTTACCTAACACCATTTCCTGCCTAATGTGGATTCCCTTCAGTTCCTCCCTCCCACCAGATCCTTGGTCCCTTGTATTTCTGGGAGATTGTTTGTGTCTTCCTTTGTGAAGAGAACCAAAGTACTCATTTAACTGTTCTGCCATTGCCTTGTTTCCCCATTATAAATCCACCTGTCTCTGACTGTAAGGGACCTACATTCGTCTTCACTAATCTTTTCCTTTTTATATACGTATAGAAACTTATAAATAATGATCTCCTTTTCTTTTTTATTTTATTTTATTTTCTCCATTTTCTCTCTCAACTTTCTTCATTTACTCGTTTTCTTTCTTCACACACTATATATTTCACATTTTTCTATCCTTTACTATCTAACTTATTTTTCTTATTCTAATCTTTTTTCAATGTAACAAAAAAAAAAGAAGTTGTACATAAAATGTATTATGAAAATATATATTAGGCACTTTGGTGCCATATGACTGTACTTACTTCTAATAAAATAAAAAGGGGAAAAAAAAAACCAAAAAGAAACTTTCACAGTCAGTTTTTATATTCCCCGCAAGCTTTCTTTCATGCTCTTTCCCCCCCCCTCTTAATTAACCCCTTTGTCCTCCTCTGTTGAGTTCTAAATTTCTCCCAGTCCTCTGGTTTGCTGCTTCTTTGGTTTCCTGGTTCATTGGCTATATTTAAGAGGGAGTTAGATGTGGCCCTTGTGGCTAAAGGGATCAGGGGGTATGGAGAGAAGGCAGGGATGGGATACTGAGTTGGATGATCAGCCATGATCATATCGAATGGCGGTGCGGGCTCAAAGGGTCGAATGGCCTACTCCTGCACCTATTTTCTATGTTTCTATGTTTCTTCTGGCCAATTTATATGCCTCTTCCTTGGATTTAACACTATCCTTGACTTCCCTTCTATAACAAATCTTATTGGGGAGTACAGAGGCAAATAAATAAATGATGGGTCTTTGTCCCAAACATTATGGAGGGCACGGTATATGTAGATTAAAGTCACCCATGATAACCGCTGTACCTTTGCTACACACATCCCTAATTTCCTGCTTGATGCTATCCCCAACCTCCCTACTGCTGTTTGGTGGTCTGTATGCAACTCCAACAAGGGTTTTCTGCCCTTGGCTATTTCGCAGTTCTACCCATACCGATTCTACAGCATCCAAGCTAATGTCACTTCTTGCTGTTGCATTAACCTCCTCTTTAACCAGCAATGCCACCCCACCTCCTCTTCCTTTCTGTCTATCCTTCCTGAATGTCGAATACCCCTGCATGTTTAACTCCCAGCCTTGGTCACCCTGGAGCCATGTCTCCGTAATTCCAACTATATCATATCCCTTAACTACTAACTGCGCATTCAATAAATCCACCTTATTACGAATGCTCCTCGCATTAGGGCACAAAGCTTTCAGGTTAGTTTTTCTTATCTCCATTCTATCTTTTGCTTCTGTCCTCCTTTTATGGCCCTCTGTCTCCTTGCATTGGGTCCCACCCCCCTGCCCTGTTAGTTTAAACGTGACCTTTCCTACACTCTCTTTCCCATTAGCTGCACGGATACATGTCCACGTTGTTGACTCCACCCCCCCACTGTTCAGTTTAAACCCACCCATGTAGCACTAGCAAACCTGCCGGCCAGAATGCTGGTCCCCTTCCAATTAAGCTGCAACCCCTCCCTTATGTACAGGTCACCCCTGCCCAACAAGAGATTCCAGTGATGTGGAAATCTAGAGTTGGTTTTGGCATCATGTACGTACGGCACAGACATTGTGATTTGAAGGGTCTGTTCCTGTGCTGTATTTTTTCAAGTTCAAGTGAGTCATGTTTTCTTCCCTTCAGTGACTTTGTTCAGCATTTGTGAGCTGCCAGCCCTGGAAATACAGGGAGACATTAGCTTGGATGCTGCAGAATCCCTCCCCAGGGCTGCACAGTTGTATATGATTGGGTTAACATATGATGAGCGTTTGACAGCACAGGGCCTGTACTCGCTGGGGTTCAGAAGGATGAGGGGAAGGACCTCATTGAAACTTACCGAATAGTGAAAGGCCAGGATAGAGTGGATGTGGAGAAGATGTTTCCACTAGTGGGAGAGTCTAGGACCAGAGATCACAACCTCGGAATTAAAGGACGTCACTTTTGAAATTAGAAGAGGAGGAATTTTTTTAGTCAGAGGGTGGTGAATCTGTAGAATTAATTGCCACAGAAGCTGTGGAGGCCAAGTCAATGGACATTTTTAAGACGGAGGTAGGTAGATAGATTCTTGATTAGTGCGGATGTCAGGGGTTATGGGGAGAAGGCAGGAGAATGGGGTTGAGATGGAAAGATAGATCAGCCATGATTGAATGGCGGAGTAGGCATGATGGCCTCATTCTGTTCCCATCACATGAACTTCATAAGCCTCAGGATTTGTTTTTGCAGAAACTTGTATTCCACATCAGCATTGGTGGACTGAGAGTGTTGCTGAATGAAGCAAGTGTGCTAATTCGAAGGTAGACACAAAATGCTGGAGTAACACAGCGGGACAGGCAGCATCTCTGGATAGAAGGCATAGGTGACTATGCTGCCTGTCCCGCTGAGTTACTCCAGAATTTTGTGTCTATCTTCGGCGTAAACCAGCATCTGCTGTCCCTTCCCATACGCAGTGTGCTAATTCAGTTGATATCGTCTCCCTGGAGCGTGGGCGGAAAGGAAACTGTTCTTGTGTTGCTGCTCTGTGTGATAAGATTGATTCTGGACTGTGGTTGAAAGAGGAAGTTGTTGCTGCAGCTTTGCTGCGCTGAATTCACACCCCGTAAACAACACCGTTTTAGAAACATAGAAACATAGACAATAGATGCAGGAGGAGGCCATTCGTCCCTTCGAGCCAGCACCGCCATTCATTGTGATTATGGCTGATCGTCCCCTATCAATAACCCGTGCCTGCCTTCTCCCCATATCCCTTGACTCCACTAGCCCCTAGAGCTCTATCTAACTCTCTTAAATCCATGCGGTGATTTGGCCTCCACTGCCCTCTGTGGCAGGGAATTCCATAAATTCACAACTCTCTGGGTGAAAAAGTTTTTTCTCACCTCAGTCTTAAATGGCCTCCCCTTTATTCTAAGACTGTGGCCCCTGGTTCTGGACTCGCCCAACATTGGGAACATTTTTCCTGCATCTAGCTTGTCCAGTCCTTTTATAATTTTATATGTTTCTATAAGATCCCCCCTCATTCTTCTAAACTCCAGTGAATACAAGCCTAGTCTTTTCAATCTTTCCTCATATGACAGTCCCGCATCCCAGGGATCAATCTCGTGAACCTATGCAGCACTGCCTCAATCACAAGGATGTCCTTCCTCAAATTAGGAGACCAAAACTGGACACAATACTCCAGATGTCATCTGACATGGAAGAGCATGCGGATTTTTGATAAAATGCCACTGTGTACTTAGAATTAATTTGCAATTTCTGATTGTAAAAATAGAGGCAAGAGTGTTTTATTGTCATGTGTCCCAGATAGAACAATGAAATTCTTACTTGCAGCAGCACAACAGGATATGTAAACATAGTACACTGTAAACAATATAATAAACGTGAAAAAATTGTTCAGTCACACGCACGCACGCACGCACACACACACACACACTCACACACACACACACACACACACACACACACACACACACACACACACACACGCACGCACACACATATGTACGCATAAAAAACTTCTTGCGTATGGCATGCACAGCCTAAAGTTGTAGTTTGATTGTTCTTGTTCTATTTGCTCTAGTTGTTCTATTTGATCTTATTTGATTGTGCACACCAGGTTAATTGCATTCAGGGCGGACCACGTGAAGGTTGCAATCTAAGATCCTATAGCGGAGCAAGATAGACCACTCCTGCTAAATGCAATAGGCTGACGTGTAGTACGCAACGGAGCGGAAAGTGGGCCTTTTTTTCATCCATTTCCGTAACCGGATCCGACCCGACTCGCGTTGCGAGGGAACAGTTTGTGTTAACAAATTAAAATTCTGAACATGAGGAGAAGATTTTTACCAAACAACTTTAATTTTTATGAGGATGTTTCCGTAACCGGCTTCCGTCTCCGCACTATTATCCTGTGGGATCTTTGGTGCGGAGACGGAAGCCGGTTACGGAAATGGGGCCTTAAATTACCCATGAATCTGCCCATGACCGTACTACGTCTTTTTCGTTGAGTGATCTATCTTGCTCGCTATAGGATCTTTGGTTGCAATCTCCCACCCCGCCTAAAAAACAAACAATTGGAAGTAAAACTAGCTGAAAATGTACAAAACCGACTTAACACAAAACGTTTGGGATCCATTACCGCTCTCGTTAAACTGCTGAAACGTGTTTGAAACGCTGAATGTAAATTTAGCGACACAAAACGATGAATTTTCAATTTCAGCTTCATCTTTTCCAAACAACGATCACATTTGTCACTGGTGTGTTTTTTTTGTTTCTGCCATGTGAAGTATGTTCTCTCTTCCTCTCCCAGGCTGATGTATGCCATTGTTTTGGCTGATATAAACAGGTTGGCCGTTCAACCATTCAAGCCTGTTTTGCCATTTGGGATAGATTACAACTAATCTGTTTATTTTAAACTCCATTTACCTGCTATCGAGTGATACAGCATGGAAACGGGCCCTTCGTCACAACTTGTCCACACCAGCCAACATGTCCCATTTACACTAGTCCCACCTGCCTGCGTTTTGGGTCCATATTCCTCCAAATCTGCCCTATCCATGTACCCGTCTAACTGTTTCTTAAATGTTGGGATAGTCCCAGCCTCAACTACCTCCTCTGGCAGCTTGTTCCATAATCTCACCACTCTTTGTGTTGCTCCTCAGATTCCTATTAAATCTTTTCCCCTTCACGTTATACCTATGTCCTCTGGTCCTCGATTCCCCTACTCTGGGCAAGAGGCTCTGTGCATCCACCAAATTACTTAAGTACACCTTGTGATAATTAAAAATCATGTCATGTTTAAGAAGGAACTGCAGATGCTGGAAAAATCGAAGGTAGACAAAATTGCTGGAGAAATTCTCTTCAGCAGGTGAGGCAGCATCTATGGAGAGAAGGAATAGGTGACGTTTCAGGTCGAGACCCTTCTTCAAAATCATGTCGTGTTCTGAAGCCTTGAGTTGATTTTGTCTCAGAGGTTTTCCTTAAGATTTTAAGATTTCCGCTATCCTTTGTGTAAAGACATTGTTGCTGACATCACCGTGGTGGCCGAGTTTTAGTTTTAATTGTATTCTTTGTTATTCTTTATCACCAAAAGAAAAAAATATTTTATCCAGCAATGATCTTTTAATCATTTTAAAAAACTTGAGTTTAATCATCTCATAATTTTCCGTACTTGAGGGAAAGCGACTTAGCCCGTACAACTTGTTCTCATTATTTAACACTGCAGATGTAATAAAGTACCCTGTACTTGTAAATACAGTCTGAAGGATCCCAACCTAAAATGCTGTCTGCCTGTTCACTTCACAGATGTTGCCTGACCCACTGAGATTCTTCAGCACTTGTGTTTTTTGGTTTCAGTCCAGTTTATTTTATTGTCATGTGTACCGAGGTACAGTGAAAAGCTTTTGTTGCATGCTAACCAGTCAGCGGAAAGACAATACATGATTACTATTGAACCATTTACAGTGTACAGATACATGATAAGGGAATAACGTTTAGTGCAAGGTAAAGCCAGTAAAGTCCAAACAAAGATAGTCTGAGGGTCAACAGTGAGGTAGATAGTAGCTCAGGACCGCTCTATGGGAACTGCAGATGCTGGTTTAAGCCGAAGATAGACACAAAGCACTGGAGTACATCAGTGGCTCAGGCAGCATCTCGAGAAAAAAAGATGGGTGATGTTACTATGGGCTCTATAGGTCCATAATGGCGGTAGGATGGTTCAGTTGCCTGATAACACCTGGGAAGAAACTGGGGCCACAGTTTAAGAATAAGGGGTAAGCCGTTTGGAACGGAGACGAGGAAACACTTTTTCTCACGGAGAGTTGTGAGTGTGGAATTCTCTGCCTCAGAGGGCGGTGGAGGCCGGTTCTCTGGCTGCTTTCAAGAGAGAGCTAGATAGGGCTCTTAAAGATAGCGGAGTCAGGGGATATGGGGGGAAGGCAGGAACGGGGTACTGATTTTGGATGATCAGCCATGATCACATTGAATGGCGGTGCTGGCTCGAAGGGCCGAATGGCCTATTCCTGCACCTATTGTCTATTGTCCCTGAATCTGGAGGTGCGCGTTTTCACACTTCTATACTTTTTGCCCGATGGGAGAAGGGAGAGGTGGGAATGGCCAGAGCGCGAGTCTTTTATGTGAAACAAGGTTTACGCTGGTAAACGTTGCACTGTAGTGTAGATTATGGCCTTTTTGTTGTGTATGTGTGTGAGCTGGCCGTTTGGACGTTTGAAGCTGGAACCTAGTCATTGTTCAGAATATCAGCTGTGAGCCCATAGTCAGATGAGAAGTTTTTTAAGTAAAGTCAACACCAGCTGCATCTGTGACGTGGAAAGTTGGATAATTAGCTTCAGCGGATGCAGCAATAGTTGAAAAGATGGATTTGCAGGAGAGAGCTGTGTTCTCCCTGTAATGGGCCTGTCCCCCAGGCGACTACAGGCGACTGCCGCAAAATTTTCAACATGTTGAAACATTTCCGGCGACAGTGGTGACAATTCTTGTTGTCGTAGTTGCTGTCGTAGGTTGTCACCAGGTGTCGTAGGTGAATTCCATTAAAACTAGTCCCTGGCAGTCGCCTGAAGAGTCGCCTAAGTGGGACATGCCGTTAAATATAAGGTAGACAAAAATGCTGGAGAAACTCAGCGGGTGAGGCAGCATCTATGGAGCGAAGGTATAGGTGACGTTTCCGGTCGAGACCCTTCTTCAGCCTGAAGAAGTGTCTCGACCCGAAACGTCACCTAGAACCTTCTTCAGTCTGAAGAAGGGTCTCGACCGGAAACGTCACCTATTCCTCCGCTCCATAGACGCTGCCTCACCCGCTGAGTTTCTCCAGCATTTTTGTCTTCCTTCGATTTTTCCAGCATCTGCAGTTCCTTCTTGAACTTAAGTATAAGGATACTTTGAGAATTATTGTGTGCATTATTTTAGTTGTTTAAATGTTTAGGTCATATTTTTCTGGATATCATGCATGTATATCAGCTAAATATCAGTCATATGGAGTGTGATTGAACTTGTGTAGGAAGGAACTGCAGATGATGGTTTAAACCGAATATAGACACAAAAAGCTGGAGTAACTCAGAGGGTCAGACAGCATCTCTGGAGGAAAGGAATAGGTGACGTCGAGACCCTTTTTGAGACTGAGAGTTGGGGGGGGGGGGGGGGGGGGGGGGGGAAAGGGAAACGAGAAATGAGCTTGTATTTGGTATCACACCATTTGGTTCTGTCGTTATGCAGCTGAATAGAGGTGGTGTCTGGATTTGTTTTTTATCCATTACCACTCATCCTGGTGCTATTTGAAATAAAACATTCTTTTCCCCTCAGTTTTATCCCTCACTCAACTCCATATTAATGGCTTAGATCATTGGGCGGCACGGTGGCATGGCGGTAGAGCGACTGCCTTAAGGGCCTGTCCCACGAGCATGCAACCTGCATGCGGCAAGCGCGACCAAACCGGAAACGGGGGCTGCGCGGGGGTCGAGTGATCCCCGTACATGGCCGGTCCCACCAGCATACGCCTGCATGCGGCGAGCACAACCAAACCGGAAACGGGGGCCGCACGGGGGTCGAGTGATCCCCGTACATGGCCGGTCCCACCAGCATACGCCTGCATGCGGCGAGCACAACCAAACCGGAAACGGGGGGCCGCGTGTAGGTCGAGTGAGTGACGTGAAGTTCAAGCGAAGTCCGCGGGAAGTTCGGGAGTGACGTACGGCGTCGAGGCGGCTGCGGGCTGGCAGGCTGTTGCAGCGCGGAATTTTTGAATTTTTTCGGAGCCCCGGGCGATGTCGGGACCAGCTCCGCACAACTCCATACGGCTCCGGCGATCGAAGTGGGACCGGCCCCGCGAGGCCGTACGGCTCAAGCGACCACATTAGGTCGCGCTTGCCGCAGGGAGTCGCATACTCGTGGGACAGGCCCTTTACAGCGCCAGAGACCCGGGTTCAATCCTGACTACAGGTGCTTGTCTGTACAGAGTTTGTACGTTTTCCCCGTGACCTGCGTGCGTTTTTTCCAGCATCGTTGGTTTCCTCCCACATTTCAAAGACGTACAAGTCTGTAGGTTAATTGGCTGGGTGTAAAATGTAAAATTGTCCCTCGTGTGTGTAGGATAGTGTTAGTGTGCTGGGATCGCTTGGCGTGGAGCCGGTGGGCCGAAGGGCCGGTTTCCACGCTGTATCTCTAAACTAAACATAAGATCACGAGAGAGAGGAGCAGAATTAGGCCATTCAGCACATCGAGTCCGCTCAGCCATTTGATCCTGGCTGATCTGTGTTTCCCTCTCAACCTCATTCACCTGCCATCTCCTTGTAACCTTTGATGCCCATACTAATCAAGAACTTGTCAAACTCCGCTTTAAAAATACCCAATGACTTGGCCTCCACTGCTGTCTGAGTCAGTGAATTCCACAGACTCACCACTAAAGAAATGACTCCTCATCTCCATTCTAAAGGCACATGCTTTTATTGAGGATGTGCCCCCCGTTCCTAGACTCTCCCACTAGTGGAAATATCCACCCCACATCCACTCCATTCAAGGACCCAAGCAGTCATTCCAGGTGCGACAGAGGTTTACCTGCATCTCCTCCAACCTCATCTATTGCATCCGCTGCTCTAGGTGTCAGCTGCTCTACATCGGTGAGACCAAGCGCAGGCTTGGCGATCGTTTCGCCCAACACCTCCGCTCGGTTCGCAATAACCAACCTGATCTCCATGTGGCTCAGCACTTCAACTCCCCCTCCCATTCCCAATCCGACCTTTCTGTCCTGGGCCTCCTCCATGGCCAGAGTGAGCACCATCGGAAATTGGAGGAGCAGCAACTCATATTCCGCTTGATCCCTTCTCATCCTTCTAAACTCCAGAGTGTACAAGCCCAGCCGCTCCATTCTCTCCGCATATGACAGTCCCGCCATCCCGGGAATTAACCTTGTAAACCTACGCTGCACTCCCTCAATAGCAAGAATGTCCTCCCTCAAATTAGGGGACCAAAACCGCACACAATACTCCAGTTGTGATCTCACTAGGGCTCTGTACAACTGCAGAAGGACCTCTTTGCTCCTATATTCGATTCCTCTTGTTATAAAGGCCAACATGCCATTCGCTTTCTTCACCGCCTGCTGATCCTATCCAGTTCAGTCCACTTTATCTTCACAGGTATAGTGAAACGTTTTTATTGTGTGCACTGAACTGAATCTTCCTTGGGTATGGGTTCCAAAGCTGCTCACATTGTTTTAACCAACTCAATTCCCCTTTCTGCATTTTGCCTGTTACAGCATAGTATGGCACTCGTGATTGTTATTTTCAACAAACCCCTTTGCAGTATTTCAAAATAAAAGGCACATTTGCATTTCTTTTACGTTAAAAGAAAATGGCATAGTGGCCAATATATGGTTTTAAATTAAAACATTTTGTCATTTGCAAAAAACGAAAAATATCTGTGAGGCAATCTTTGCAAAGTCACAGTATAATTTGTGAAGTTGCTGTCATGCAGGGAGATGAACAGGAAATGTGGGTTTTAGTGTCAGTCAAAACGCTTTTAGTGATCCGAAATATCTGTTATCTTGCGAGAGAAAATGACACAAAGCGCTGGAGTAACTCAGTGGTTCAGGCAGCATCCCTGGAGAACATGGATAGGTGACGTTTCACAGAGTGCTGGAGTAACTCAGCGGGTCAGGCAGCATCTGTGGAGAACATGGATAGGTGATGTTTCACAGAGTGCTGGAGTAACTCAGCGGGTCAGGCAGCATCTGTGGAGAACATGGATAGGTGATGTTTCACAGAGTGCTGGAGTAACTCAGCGGTTCAGGCAGCATCCCTGGAGAACATGGATATGTGATGTTTCAGGTTTACTTTTTAATTTAGTTGTGAGATACAGCGCGGATACAGGCCCAACGGCCCACAAGTCCGCACCGACCAACGATCCCCGCACATTAACACTACCCTGCACACACGAGGGCCATTTTACGTTTATACCAGGCCAATTAACTTGCAAACCTGTACGTCTTTGGGGTGCGGGAGGAAACCAAAGATCTCGGAGTAAACCCACGGGGAGCACGTACAAACTCCACACAGACAGCGCCCGTAGTCAGGATTGAACCAGGGGTCTCTGGTACTGTAAGGCAGCAACTCCACCCCTCCTTTCCCTATATTTCTCCTCTACTCACCGCCTCCCCCCCCCACGATCAGTTTGAAAACCTGAAACGTCCTCCATCCATGTTGACCAGAGACGCAGCCGGACCCGTAGAGTTACTCCAGCACTTTGTGTCTCTTTGTAAAACCAGTATCAGCAGTTACTTGTTGCCTTCGAACATGTTGCTTTCAACCTTTGCTTACCATCTGTATGCTGCAGAATTTCACTTTTCCCTCGTTATCTTGTGTAAAATAAACACAAACCCTTTGGAAGAGTTCAGCATTTTTTGAAAGGAACTGGGTGACTATTGTGTAGGACGGAACAGCACATGCTGGGCTACACCAAAGATAGACGGCGCTGGTCCTGTACTCGCTGGAGTTTAGAAGGATGAGTGGGAACCTCTTTGAAACTTACCGAATGGTGAAAAGCCTGGATAGAGTGGATGTGGAGAGGATGTTTCCACTTGTGAGAGAGTCTAGGACCAGAGGTTATAGCCACAGAATTAAAGGACGTTCCTTTAGGAAGGAGATGAGGAGGAATTTCTTTAGTCAGGGTGATGAAACTGTGGCACAGAAGCCTGTGGACGCCCAAGTCAATGGATATTTTTACGGCAGAGAGAGATAGATCCTTGATTAGTACGGGTGTCAGGGATTATGGGGAGATGGCAGGCGAATGGGGTTAGGAGGGAGAGATCAGCCATGATTAAATGGCCGTAGACTTGATGGGCCGAATGGCCTAATTCTGCTCCTATCACTTATGATGTTTTGAACAAAATGCTGAAGTAACTCAGTTCATCTGTCAACATCTCTGGAGAAAAGGAATAGGTGACGTTTCGAGTCGAGACCTTTCTTCAGACATAAAACTCTTGGTTTTATTCCCGGTTCATTCGGAACATTCTGAACTTTAACACTCAATGCCACTGTGTCCCTGAGAGAGGAAATGTCGCTGCTTTCCTGATGAAGTAGAGACACAATGCATAACCAGGCAGTCTTGACCTGGGAGGTACACATAATTGCTGGGGAAACTCAGCGGGTGCAGCAGCATCTATGGAGCGAAGGAAATAGGCGACGTTTCGGGCCGAAACCCTTCTTCAGACCCTTGACCTGGGAACTAAGTTGAATTTATATCAGCAACCTAAGATGGAAAAATGAGGCAAAATAGATCACATTTTAATGGAATACAAAGAATAAGCCTATTCCAAAGAAATAGCTGAGAATTGGTGGTTGTCGAGTGATAATTGAAATTTACCACAGACAGTTGTAGAGATCAAATGATGGGATGTGCTTCGGATCAGTTGTAGATTTGGGGCGCAGTGGTAAAGTTGCTGCCTTACAGCGCCCGAGACTGTTGAAACATATAAGATTATTAAGGGTTTGGACAGGCTAGAGGCAGGAAACATGTTCCCAATGTTGGGGGAGTCCAGAACCAGGGGCCACAGTTTAAGAATAAGGAGTAAGCCATTTAGAACGGAGACGAGGAAACACTTTTTCTCACAGAGAGTTGTGAGTCTGTGGAATTCTCTGCCTCAGAGGGCGGTGGAGGCGGGTTCTCTGGATACTTTCAAGAGAGAGCTAGATAGGGCTCTTAAAAATAGCGGAGTCAGGGGGTATGGGGAGAAGGCAGGAACGGGGTACTGATTGGGGATGATCAGCCATGATCACATTGAATGGCGCTGCTGGCTCGAAGGGCCAAATGGCCTACTCCTGCACCTATTGTCTATTGTCTATTGAGACCCCGGATCGATCCTGACTACAGGTGCCGTCTGAATGGAGTTTGTCCATTCTGCATGGGTTAGTGCATGAGTTTTGTGCATGGTGACTGCGTGGGTTTTCCCCGGGTGCTCCGGTTTCCTCCCATATTCCGAAGACGTGCGAGTTTGTAGGTTTATTAGCTTCTGTAAATTGTTCCTCGGGCGTAGGATAGATATAGTGCAAGGGTGATCGAAGGCTAGTGCGGACTTGGTGGGCCGAAGGGCCTGTTTCCATGTCTGATCTTTAAAACTAAAAGTAAAAATGAATGTATTATTGTATACACCAAGATGTATATATTGATAATAAATATAAGAATAACTACAATTATGATGGAAAAACAGCAGTGGAACAGCATTGTAGTTTAGTTCAGAGGTACAGCACGGAAACAGGCCCTTTGGCCCATCGAGCCTGTGCTGACCAGCGATCACCCCGTACACTAGTACTATCCTCTACAGGGATAATTTACAAGTTTTAACTAAGGCAATTAACCTACAAACCTATACATCTTTGAATCCGGAGCACCCAGAGGAAACCCATGTGGTCATGGGAAGAACGTGCAAACTCCGTACAGACAGCACCAGTAGTCAGGATTGAACCCAGGTCTTTGGCGCTGTAAGGCAGCAGCTCTACCGTTGCGCCATCATGCTGCCCTTGGGGTGGAAGATTGCAACCTTCTCTGGGTACTTTCAAGAGAGGGCTAGATAGGGCTCTTAAAGATAGCGGAGTCAGGGGATATGGGGAGAAGGCAGGAACGGGGTACTGATTGGGAATGATCAGCCATGATCACATTGAATGGCGGTGCCGGCTCGAAGGGCCGAATGGCCTACTCCTGCACCTATTGTCTGTTGTCTATTTCTAGTTTGTGGGATAGTGCTAGTGTACGAAGATCGCTGGTTTGAGCGGACTTCGTGGGCCGAAGATACCTATTTTTGGACTGTATCTTTGAACTAAACTAAGACTTGCTTTTTACTTTGAGAGTTTATCTGTATCAGTCAGCTGCTTACTTCATGATTGTGTATTTTTAGAAGCTCGTGGGAAGAGAATGTTTCTCTGTGGTTTTCCAAAAAAGCTAAAATGACCTTCCCCACCGAGTTGGCTCGACACAAATTACATTGTTGTCCAGGCCGTTTACTTGACTGGTGTTAACTTATTACAATGATAAAATGGAGCTGTCTTGCTGTTTATTAAAAGTGAATCATTTTTATTGGGAAATTCTAGTACTTGGGAGCCATGTCAGGCTGTACCGACCTTGCAGACTTATCTCAAACTATGGAAATGAAAGATGTTCTTACACTTTGGAAAGATGATTAAGTGCCCACTTCTGGCTGTTGCACACCCCTCCCTTTGCTGTGCTGATTCTGAATACGGCATAGTCTGAAAAGAGACACAAAATGCTGGTGTAACTCAGCGGGTGAGGCAGCATCTATGGAGGGAAGGAATAGGTGATGCTTCGGGTCGAGACCCTTCTTCAGACTTGTCTTGTTGAGACAGCACCTCAGGGTGTCTTCAGCACAGGAAATTCAATGTGTTGTCCTTTGATATTGTCTGCGGACCACTCCTCTCCTCTTTATTCATGAGAGCAATAGATCAGGTAAACGTTTGCCCAGAGCAGGCACGGAAATCGCTATCAAAATATGGAGGGGACAGGGGGGACAGGGCGGCCGTGCGCGCATGCGCACACACACACACACACGCGCGCGAGACTTCGGAGGCTCAATCCAGCGCTAAGTGCAGCTCGACTCTGCCTGTCTGGCCGGGTTAACCTGCAGCCCTGCCTTGACTGACGGGACACCAGCGCTGCTTCTCCGCGCTGGCTGTAAACCTGGGCCATATTTCCCGCAAGTCCTGGCAGGGCTGTAGGTTAATCTGGCGGGACAGGCAGAGTTGAGCTGGGCTTAGCGCTGCTTCTCTGCGATGGCTGTGGGCCAGGGGTTACAGCTCCCGTCTGACTCCCGAACTCTCTGGCCACCCCTGGGCGTGGGGGGGGGGGCACTCGGGTGGGGATGGGACAGTGCCGGTGAGCCGGGATCGATCCTGGCTGCGGATGAGGCGCAGGTCTGTGCCACGTCTCCCTCCTCCAATCACCGCGCTGAATCATCATGTCCCGCCCCCATTGCCTGCTGACCGACATCTCTCTCGTCCAATCGGCGCCCCCGATCTGCAGTCCCACCCCCACTGTCTCGCGGAAAGCGGAGATTTCACCGGGTTTTAAAATCCGGATTACAAAAAATGGGGATGCCCCCCACCTCTCAAAACAGAGGGGAACGTGTCCCACCTGGCCCCCCTGGGATTTCCGCCCCGGCCCAGAGTAAGGGAATCAAGAACATAGCTTCAAGGTGAGGGGGGAAAGATTTAATAGGAACTTAAGGGGTAACCTTTTCATACAAAGGGTGGTGGGTGTATGGAACAAGCTTCCAGAGGAGGTAGTAGTGGCCTTTAGACAGGTACATGGATAGGACAAGTTTAGAGGGATATGGGCCAAACAGGCAGGTGGGACGAGTGTCGATGGGACATGTTGGTTGGTGTGGGCAGTGTGTGCTGAAGGGCCTGTTACCCCTGTGATAGGAGCAGTATCAGGCCATTCAGCCCATCAAGTCTACTCCGCCATTCAAGCATGGCTGATCTATCTTTCCCACCTAACCCCATTCTCCGGCCTTCTCCCCACACCCGTGACATGTGACTACCAATAAACTACCATTGAAGTTGCAGAGGGGGAACATGCAAACTCCACACAGACAGCGCCCGAAATCAGGATCAAACCCAGGTCTGGCACTGAGGCAGCAGCTGCGCCACTGTTGCACTGCAGAGTGAGATAATAGCTGTGTGGTCGGGGGCGAGAGGGGTGTGTGGGAGGGGGATGTGTGGGATGGGTGGATGTGAGGGAGGGGGGGTGGGGGGGATGTGGGCTCAGCGGCTCCCGGCCCCGGCTCCGACCGCACTCACCGGCTCAAGGACCCGGCTCCGGACTCGCTCACCGGCTCCCGTCCCCAGCTCCTGTCGCACTCAGCTGCCCGTGCAATACAGCTGGTGATTGACAGCGGGTGCCGGAAGGGGCGTCACCGTTCTAGCGAATGACAGGAGAGATGACCAATAACATTTGTAATATTTCACCGATCGGAACAAAACTTGATGCACTTGCAGCACAGGAGAATGGCGAGTAAGGTGGTGAAAAATAGTAGCGCTATCGGGTACCGTTTTTGCGCAAGATTCCTGTTAAATCCTTTCCCCTTCACCATAAACATAAGGGAATCTGGTCCTCGATTCCCAAACCAACAAAGCTCATGCTCATCTGCTCCTTATTAATAACTGACTGTGTCATTTCTTCATTGCCTACCTAGCTGTAGGCTTCAGTCATATATATCTCAGCCAATGTTGCCTGCCCTAACTCTGGTCCTTACCTGGTCTGCTGCTGTGTGCAACCAGGGAGTGTGAATTCCAAAAAGAAACTGCAGAGGTGCATTATTCAGTCCAGCTCATCAATGAAAAAACCGATCTGCTTAATCCTGGGCTCTTTTAAATTAAAAAAATTATCTTGTACATGCTGGGGTAGCACAGTGGTAGAGTTGATGCCTTAAGCCTCTGTCCCACTTACGTGTCCTTGGCACGCTAATTACGCGACCACGTGGTCGCGTTGAGGCGCGACTTCATGCGCCGGTACAGCCGCCTGGAGCGTGTGACGTCACTTGAAGATGGACACAAAATGCTGGAGTAACTCAGCGGGACCGGCAGCATCTCTGGAGAGAAGGAATGGGTGACGTTTCGTGTCGAGACTCTTCTTCAGTCTGAAAGAAGGGTCTTGACCCGAAACGTCACCCATTGCTTTTCTCCAGAGATGCTGCCGGTCCCGCTGAGTTACTCCTGCATTTTGTGTCCATCTTTAATTTTCTTGGCCCCGTTCTGGGAGTAGAGGTGCGGGCGGATCCGGACCGCAACGGCCGTGAGCCCCAGGCCGAGCTCGGCGATCGTTTGCCTGCTTCTGCTGCTGTTGTTGGAGGTGAGTCGTTGCGTCGCGCCAGGGTCTTGGGCCTGTCCCACTTTGGCCGTCAGTTCCGCGACAGGCCGTTGGCGAGCGAAGATTTCGTTCGGTACAAAATCCCGGAGCGCTGCGCGATACCGCGCACAACTCCATACCCCTCCGCGCTGCTCAGTGGGACCGGCCCCAGGCAGCCACACGATGCCCGTGCGCCTCAACGCGACAACGAGGTCGCGTAATTTGCGTGCCAAGGTCACGTTAGTGGGACAGGCCCTTTACAGCGCCAGTGAGCCGGGTTTGATCTGACTTCGGGTGCTGTTTGTATGGAGTTTGTATGCTCTCCCTGTAACCATGTGGGCTTTCTCTGGGATCTTCGGTTTCCTCCCACGCTCCAATGTCATACAGGTTTGTCAGTTCATTGTCTTCCGTAAATTGTGAAATGTCCCTTGTGTGTAGGATAGTGGTAGTGTGCAGGGTGATTGGTGGTCGGTGTGGACTCGATGGGCCGAAGGGCCTGTTTCCACGCTGTATCTTTAAAGACTAAATTTTATGTTATTCCTAGTTGGATTTCGATGTCCAATAATCTACAATTTAACAAAAAAATCAAATCTATCCCACCTTTCTTTGTAATTGTATTAAATTTATTCTCAGTGGCCAGTGGAATTTGTTTGCCCAATAAACTTAATTTTGATGGTCCAATAAAGAATTGTAATCATGAATAGCCATTTGGAAGAATGGGCTGAAAGATGGCAGATGGAGTTTAATGCTGATAAATGTGAGGTGCTACACCTTGGCAGGACAAATCAAAATAGGACGTACATGGTAAATGGTTGGGAATTGAAGAATACAGTTGAACAGAGGGATCTGGAAATAACCGTGCATAGTTCCTTGAAGGTGGAATCTCATATAGATAGGGCGGTAAAGAAAGCTTTTGGTATGCTAGCCTTTATAAATCAGAGCTTTGAGTATAGAAGCTGGGATGTAATGTTAAAATTGTACAAGGCATTGGTGAGACCAAATCTGGAGTATGGTGTACAATTTTGGTCGCCCAATTATAGGAAGGATGTCAACAAAATAGAGAGAGTACAGAGGAGATTTACTAGAATGTTGCCTGGGTTTCAACAACTAAGTTACAGAGAAAGGTTGAATAAGTTAGGTCTTTATTCTCTGGAGCGCAGAAGGTTAAGGGGGGACTTGATAGAGGTCTTTAAAATGATGAGAGGGATAGACAGAGTTGATGTGATCAAGCTTTTCCCTTTGAGAAAAGGGAAGATTCAAACAAGAGGACATGACTTCAGAATTAAGGGACAGAAGTTTAGGGGTAACATGAGGGGGAACTTCTTTACTCAGAGAGTGGTAGCGGTGTAGAATGAGCTTCCAGTGGAAGTGGTGGAGGCAGGTTCGTTGGTATCATTTAAAAATAAATTGGATAGGCATATGGATGAGAAGGGAATGGAGGGTTATGGTATGAATGCAGGCAGGTGGGACTAAGGGAAAAAAGTTGTTCGGCACGGACTTGTAGGGCCGAGATGGCCTGTTTCCGTGCTGTAATTGTTATATGGTTATATGGTTAATAGCCTTTCCGCTGGCTGGGAGGCACGCAATAAAAGCTTTTCACTGTACACGTGACAATAAACTAAACTGAACTAACTATAGACAATACACAACAGGTGCAGGAGTAGGCCATTCGGCCCTTCAAGCCAGCACCGCCATTCAATGTGATCATGGCTGATCATCCCCAATCAGTACCCCGTTCCTGCCTTCTCCCCATATCCCCTGACTCAGCTATTTTTAAGAGCCCTATCTAGCTCTCTCTTGAAAGCATCCAGAGAACCGACCTCCACCGCCCTCTGAGGCAGAGAATTCCACACTCACCACTCTCTGTGAGAAAAAGTGTTTCCTCATCCCCGTTCTAAATGGCTTACTCCTTATTCTTAAACTGTGGCCCCTGGTTCTGGACTCCCCCAACATCGGGAACATGTTTCCTGCCTCTAGCGTGTCCAAACCCTTAACAATCTTACATGTTTCAATGAGATACCCTCTCATCCTTCTAAACTCCAGAGTGTACAAGCCCAGCTGCTCCATTCTCTCAGCATATGACAGTCCCGCCATCCCGGGAATTAACCTTGTAAACCTACGCTGCACTCCCTCAATAGCAAGAATGTCCTTCCTCAAATTAGGGGACCAAAACTGCAAACAATACTCCAGGTGGGGTCTCACTAGGGCTCTGTACAACTACAGAAGGACCTCTTTGCTCCTATATTCGATTCCTCTTGTTCTAACGGCCAACATGCCATTCGCTTTCTTCACTGCATGCTGTACCTGCATGCTTACTTTCATAGACTGATGAACAAGGACCCCCAGATCCCGTTGTACTTCTCCTTTTCCCAACTTGACGCCATTTTGATAGTAATCTGCCTTCCTGTTTTTGCTACCAAAGTGGATAACCTCACATTTATCCGCATTAAACTTCATCTGCCATGCATCTGCCCACTTCCTGAACCTGTCCAAGTCAGCCTGCATTCTCATAGCATAGTTACTCCAGCATGTTGTGCCTAGGATGGTTTGTGTGATGGTCTGGCTGTGTCCTCAATTATCTGCAATTTCACGCTGTTCCCAAGCCATGCTGCGATGCATTCTGATAAAATGCTTTCTGCGGCACATCTGTGGAGGTGGGGACTGCTGGGGACATGGTAAACTTCCTAAGCCTTCTAAGGAATTAGCTGGAGCTCCTTTCTGAAATTAGCATTGTTAACAAATGACACAGTGCAAAAAGTGGAACGTTGTTCAGCCGCAGCCTGTGTGAGCAAAGTAAAGGGCCTGTCCCACCAGCATGTGATTGCATGCGTCTAGCGCGACCAAACATAGTCACTTGAGGCGTACGGGCCTCGCGGGGCCGATCCCACTTCGATCGGCGGAGGCGTGTGGAGTTGTGCGGGGCTGGTCCCGACATCGCGCGGGGCTCCAAAAATCTTGCACTGTTCGAAAATCCCACGCGACAACGGCCTGTCGACCCGCAGCCGCATTGAGGCCGTACGCAACGTCTCGACGGGCGTACGCAGTGTCTTGACGTCGTACGCCTAGCGCGTGGCGTTGCGCGATGACGTCACTGCCCGGCGTGCCGTTGCGCGATGACGTCACCGCCCGACGCCATGCGACGTCAAAATTCAGTCGGTCCGCCTCCTGTCCAGCTGGTTGGTGAGTTTGACGTAAATTACGTCACGCGCGAACTTTGCGCGTACTTACCGTGTACTTAGCGCGAACTCAGCGCGAACTCCGCTTCCGTTTGGTCGCACTAGACATATGCAATCGCACGCTGGTGGGACAGGCCCTTAAAGCTTGAACACTAGTTAAGATTCTCGTGTGTACAAGCTAATTAAATGACATCTGGCACCCATGATACTGTTGGTCCTATTTTGTGATAATTATCTGCCTTGTACATTTTGATGTTGGCATTCGCCTATCTCAAATGTGATAAATCTTTACACCTGAAAAGCTGCCAAGTACGCTTTTAGTTGCTCGCTGAAGGGTGCAAGCTGCTTTGATGAAGGAGCTGTTTATTTGAGTGATATTAACTGGCTGTCATGTCTCGGTGACGATCCTAAAGCCCCTGTCCCACTTTCCCGAGTTACGCACAAATTCTCCCTAGTTTTCACCCTTGATTCAAACTCGGAGATGCCAGCTGTAGGTACTCGGGGCTATTTATTTTACTCGTGGACATTTTTCAACATGCTGAAAAAAACGTCCCGACTTACCTGATGCCCCAAGTACCTACAGCTGGCATTACGAGCCGCTACGAAATATCTACGGACTCCCACGGACTCGCTACGGACAATCTCCGAGTTTGAATCAAGGGGAAAACTCGGGAGAATTCGTGAGTAACTCGGGAAAGTGGGACAGGGGCTTAAGGCAGATTCACATCTCTCTCGGGCACATCCTTACCTGGCTACACACGCCCACTCCAAACCCATCCTTCACCCGAAGATACACTGTCCCAGGTGTATCTGCATGTCGAGTGAGGTGTTGTAAAGTACTGTGTTGAACTTGTTTCATCTGAAACATCAACTGAAAATGCTGGGAAAACCTCAACTGGTCAGAGAGCATCTGTGGAAAGGGAAATAGTCAATGTTTCGAATCTGTGACACTTTGTTAGATCTATGTTTGAGGATGTTCATAAGTGATGGGAGCAGAATTAGGCCATTCGGCCCATCAAGTCTACTCCGCCGTTCAATCATGGCTGATCTATCTCTCCCTCTTAACCCCATCCTCCTGCCTCGTCCCCATAACCCCTGACACCCGTACTAATCAAGGTTGTGAACAATTGCAGCAGGATCTGGATCGATTGGCCAGGTGGGCGGAGGAATGGTTGATGGAATCTAATACTGAGGAGTGTGAGGTGTTGCATTTTGGGACGTCGAACAAGGGCAGGACATACACAGTGAATGGTAGGCCTCTGGGTAGTGTTGTAGAGTAGAGGGATCTAGGAGTACAGGTGCATGGTTCCTTGTAGGTTGAGTCGCAGGCTTTTGACACTTTGGCCTTCATCAGTCAGAGTATTGAGTATAGAAGTTGGGAGGGCATGTTGTGGTTGTATAAGACGTTGGTGAGACCGCATTTAGAGTATTGTGTTCAGTTCTGGGCACCATGTTATAGAAAAGATATTGCCAAGCTTGAACGGGTTCAGTGAAGATTTACAAGGATGTTGCCAGGACTAGAGGATGTGAGCTATAGGGAGAGGTTGAGTAGGCTGGGTCTCTATTCCATGGAGCACAGGAGGATGAGGAGTGATCTTATAGAGGTGTACAAAATCATGAGAGGAATCATGATCGGTTAGATGCACAGAGTCGCTTGCCCAGAGTAGGTGAGTCGAGGACCAGAGGACATTGGCTTAAGGTGAAGGGGAAAATATTTAATAGACAATAGGTGCAGGAGTAGGCCATTCGGCCCTTTGAGCCAGCACCGCCATTCAATGTGATCATGGCTGATCATCCCCAATCAGTACCCCGTTCCTGCCTTCTCCCCATATTCCCTGACTCCGCTATCTTTAAGAGCCCTATCTAGCTCTCACTTGAAAGTATCCAGAGAACCGGCCTCCACCGCCCTCTGAGGCAGAGAATTCCACAGACTCACAACTCTCTGTGAGAAAAAGTGTTTCCCAGGAATCAGGGAGAAGGCAGGCACTGGTTTTTGATTGTGGCCGATCAGCCATGATCACAATGAATGGAGGTGCTGGATCGAAGGGCCGAATGGCCTCCTCCTGCTCCTATTTTCTATGTTTCTATGTTCTATGAGGGGTAACATTTTCACAAAAAGCGTGGTGGGTGTATGGAACAATCTGCCAGAGGAGGTAGCGGAGGCTGGGACATTCCCAATGTTTAAGAAACAGTTAGATAAGTACAGAGATAGGACAGGTTTGAAGGGGATATGGACCAAAGATCCCACAGCGAGCAAGATA
Source organism: Amblyraja radiata (assembly GCF_010909765.2). NCBI lineage: Eukaryota > Metazoa > Chordata > Chondrichthyes > Rajiformes > Rajidae > Amblyraja > Amblyraja radiata. The sequence continues at coordinate 115,860,199 of NC_045959.1, read as the reverse complement.
GTCCACTCGCCGAAAAAGACGTAGTACGGTCATGGGAGATTCATGGGTAATTTTTGGCCCCATTTCCGTAACCGGCTTCCGTCTCCGCTCCAAAGATCGCACAGGATACTAGTGCGGAGACGGAAGCCGGTTACGGAAACATCCTCGTAAAAATAAAAGTTATTTGGGAAAAATCTTCTCCTCATTTTCAGATTTAGAATTTATTAACACAAACTGTTCCCCCGCAACGTTGATTACACAGCGAGTCGGGTCGGGTCGGGTTACTGAAATGGATGAAAAAAAAGGCCCACATTCCGTTCCGTTGCGTACTTTTTTTCAATTCAATTCAATTCAATTCAATTCAACTTTAATGTCATTGCACAAATACTGAGTATGGGTACAACGAAATGCAGTTTTGCGTCAGTCCGTAGTAGTAGTTCATATAGAAATTTAAAAAAAAGAAGATACAGAATAATCAAAAATACAGAATAATTAAACAATGGGGACGGAGGGACCGGAGAAATCTATCGGCGGGACTCCGAGTTCAGCAATGTGATGGTATAATTGTAGAAGCTGTTCCTCATCCTACTGGTACGAGACCTGAGGCTCCTGTACCGTCTCCCTGATGGGAGGAGGGCAAACAGTCCATGGTTGGGGTGGGAGGGGTCTTTAATGATCTTCCCAGCCCGTCTCTGACACCGTTTTCGGTGGAGGGCATCCATGGCAGGGAGCGGGGCACCGATGATGTGCTGCGCGGTTTTCACCACCCGTTGTAGTGCCTTGCTGTCCGCAACAGTGCAGCTGCTGTACCATACCGTGAAGCAGGTGGTCAGGATGCTCTCGATGGTACAGCGGTAGAAGTTGGTCAGGATCTGGGGGGACAGGTGAGCTTTCTTGAGCCTCCTCAGGAAGTAAAGGCGCTGCTGCGCCTTTTTGATCAGCTTGGAGGTGTTGAGGGACCAGGACAAATCCTCCGAGATGTGTACCCTGAGGAATTTGTAGCTGGAGACGCGCTCCACCTCAGTCCCGTTTATATGGATGGGGGTATGTCTGCCCCCTCTGACCTTCCTGAAGTCGACAATAATTTCCTTCGTCTTCTTGGAGTTGAGGACGAGGTTATTGTTGGCACACCAGGTTGTCAGGTGCTGGACCTCCTCTCTGTAGGCTGACTCATCGTTGTCACTGATCAGTCCTACCACCGTGGTGTCGTCAGCAAACTTAATGATGGCGTTGGATCCGTACTTAGGGATGCAGTCGTGGGTGAAGAGGGAGTAGAGGAGAGGGCTGAGCACACAGCCCTGTGGCACGCCGGTGTTCAGTGTTATAGTGGAGGAGGTGAGGTTGTTGACCCTGACAGACTGTGGTCTGTTGGTGAGGAAATCCAGTGTCCAGTTGCAGAGGGAGGTGGAGATGCCAAGTCCGCTGAGTTTGGTGATCAAGCTAGCGGGGATGACAGTGTTAAAGGCAGAGCTGAAATCAATGAACAGCAACCTGATGTAGGAGTTGTTGTTGTCCAGGTGGGTCAGGGCAGAGTGTAGGGCCGCCGATATGGCGTCCTCTGTAGACCTGTTGGCCCGGTAGGCAAACTGATGGGGGTCCAGTGTGGGGGGGAGGCTGGCTTTGAGGTGAGCCAAGAATCAGCCGCTCAAAGCACTTAGCAATGACAGGGGTGAGTGCCACTGGGCGGAAATCCAGTCAGCCCATTGCATTTAGCAGGAGTGGTCTATCTTGCTCCGCTATAGGATCTTTGATATGGACCAAACGCAGGTAGGTGGGACATGTTGGCCAGTGTGGGCGAGTTGGGCCGAAGGGCCTGTTTCCACGCTGCATCATTCTGTGACTCTAAACACTGGAGGAACATGGCATTTTCCCGGTGGCCCTGCAAGGTTTTGGGGCTGGAGATAAGGGAATAAAAATGGCCATCAATTTCCATGAAACCCACACCTCAGGAAGAAAGTGAGAAGTGATTCAGAGGAGGGGGGGGGGGGGGAGGAGGGGGGGGGAACGTGGGGGCTGTTACAATACAGGAGAGGAAAAATACATAGTAAGAAATAGGAATGAAGACAAAAATATAGTTGGACTGAGAAAGAATGAAATCTTAAAACAAAAGTCATCTCCTAACCTTTATGTTGCCCGGGGATGTACATTCTGGAATTCAAGGTGCCAATGAGCTGCTATTGCTGTATACATTATTCAACGTTACCTGACTGAGTGTAATTTAAACTGATGTGCATAAACCTTCAACCAAGTAAAGAACACGCGTTTGTCAATGAGCATATGGGCTTTTGTACTGAAGACGGGTTTAAAAATTGGAGGCAGGGCAGGATATAGAAACATAGAAACATAGAAATTAGGTGCAGGAGTAGGCCATTCGGCCCTTCGAGCCTGCACCGCCATTCAATATGATCATGGCTGATCATCCAACTCAGTATCCCGTACCTGCCTTCTCTCCATACCCTCTGATCCCCTTAAATATCAAATATAAACACTAGCAGAGCGTGCAATAACCCACCCACTGAAAAACAAAAAGGTAGTTATGCATAGAATGTGTAGAAAGGAACTGCAGATGCTGGTTTACACTGAGGATGGACACAAAATGCTGGAGTAAGTAAAGGGCCTGTCCCAATGTACGAGGTCATTCTCCGAGTTCGAATCAGGGGAAACTCGGGAGAACTCTTGACTCCCGAGTTTCCCCTGATTCAAACTTGGAGAATTACGGTAATAGCCGCTCGTAGGTACTCGGGGCTCTCGTGGACATGTTGAAAAATCTTCACGAGCCTTCACGAGCTTACCGTGTTTCCCGAGAACCTGCCGTTACGAGCTGCTAAGAGACGTCCCGAGCTCCGACGTACCTGCTACGTACATTCTACATGCTTTCCAAGAGTTTGATTTTTTTTTTAACTCAGGAGAGCTCTTGAATTACCTCGTACAGGGGAACAGGCCCTTAACTCAGTGGGACAGGCAGCATCTCTGAAGAGAAGCAATAGATAATAGGTGCAGGAGTAGGCCATTCGGCCCTTCGAGCCAGCACCGCCATTCAGTGTGATCATGGCCGATCATCCTCAATCAGTACCCCGTTCCTGCCTTCTCCCCATATCCCCCGACTCCGCTATCTTTAAGAGTCCTATCTAGCTCACTCTTGAAATGGGCGATAGGAGAAGGGTCTCGACTCGAAACGTCTCCCATTCCTTCCCTCCAGAGATGCTGCCTGTCCCGCTGAGTTTCTCCAGCATTTTGTGTCCATCTAAGGTTGTTATACATCTGAGCCGCTGTAAAGTCATGGAGTCTGCTGAAGCAAAGCTGTGAAAGGGAGTAAAGGCCCTGTCCCACTGTACGAGGTAATTCAAGAGCTCTCTCTCTCTCGAGTTTTCCCCTGATTCGAACTTGGAGAATGTCCGTAGCGGGTCCGTAGGAGTTCGTGGATGTCCCGTAGCGGCTCGTACGAGTAACGGTCGGTACTCGGGAAATCCGGTAAACTCGTGACGTTGTTTCATCCCTGCAAAAAATGTCCACGAGTAAAGAAATACTCGTGATTAAAAAAATTGTTACTTTTTACTCGTACGAGCCGCTACGAGACATCCACGAACTCCTACGGACCCGCTACGGGCATTCTCCGAGTTCGAGTCAAGGGAAAACTCGGGAGAACTCGTGAATTACCTCGTACAGTGGGACAGGCCCTTTAAAAATCAATTATCAATAAATAACCCCAGCTCGACAATATGACTATCAATCAAGTCAAATCACTCATGACACATTTTGACAACAGTGAACAATGCTAAATCCTGGGCGGCACAGTAGCGCAGCGGCAGAGTTGTTGCCCTACAGTGCCAGAGATCCCGGTTCGATCCTGACTACAGGTGCTGTCTGTACAGAGTTTGGGTTCGTTCTCCATGTGGGCTTTCTCCGATTTCCTCCCACACTCCAAAGATATACAAGTTTGTAGGCTAATTGGCTTCGGTAAACATTATAGCTTGTCCCCATGTGTAAGATAATGCTGGTATACAGAGTGATCGCTGTTTGGTGTGGACTCCGTGGGCTGAAGAGCCTGTTTGGAATCGAATACTTAATTTACACCTGTGACTAGGCACAGTGAGACTCTTGTTCAAGAAGGGTTTCAGCCAGAAACGTTGCCTATTTCCTTCGCTCCATAGATGCTGCCGCACCCGCTGAGTTTCTCCAGCACTTTTGTCTACAGTGAGATTCTTTGCTTGCATACCCAATGTATACAAATAGCAGCTGACAAAGTTACGAAGCACACTGGCTCCTCCTTTTGTTCTCCCCCCTCCCTCCACGCCTGGTCCCCATTGTCCTTTCTTCTCCCCCCCTCCCCAATTGACCATTGTTCTCCCCCCACCTCCCTAACGGCAGTCCCCCCGACGCTGGGTCCTCCATTGTTCCCCCCCCCCCTCCTCATGGTGGTCCCCCGACGCTCTTCTGCACTGCATCTCCAAAGCACTGTATCTCTAAAGCAGGCCCGAAACCCGAAATCATCCGGCCCGCCGAGCGCCCCCCCAGATGGTGCTCCCCGATACTCAAACTATGTCACTCATTTTAACTTGGTCTTTCAAAGATGGTGTGTTGCGTGCCCAGTTACAAATTCTACTGTTCCTTGAATTGGCTTTCGACTCCATAAATCTGGCCCAGTTGTCGAACATTCTTGTTTCTTTGTTAGGCTCCATTTCCGAAGTCAGCCCTGATTAGAACTACAGCTGTCCAACGATCTGGAAATCGCTGATGTGTCATATTTTTCCTTTTATTGTTCAACTTAATGCGTTGTGACTTATGACAAATGGGCATGGGCTGACTTATGGGTGGCACGGTGGCGCAGCGGTAGAGCTACTGCCTCACTGTGCCAGAGACCCGGGTTCGATCCTGACTGCGGGCGCTTGTCTGTACGGGGTTTGTACATTCTCGCCCGTGACCTGCGTGGGTTTTCTCCGAGATCTTCTCACATCCTCCCACACTCCAAAGACGTACAGGTTTGTAGGCTAATTGGCTTGGTATAAAATGTAAAAAAATTGTCCCCTGTGTGTGTAGGGTAATGTTAATGTGTGCAGATCGCTGGTCGGCACGGATTTGGTGGGCCTAATGGCCTGTTTCCGCACTGCATCTCTAAACTAAATTCTTGTTCTCTGCTTTATCTGTGGTCTCTCCATTTGTACACTATGCCCTGTAACCAGTGTATTTGATTGGGAGGTAGACAAAAGTGTTGGAGAAACTCAGCGGGTGCAGCAGCATCTATGGAGCGAAGGAAATGGGCAACGTTTCGAGCCGAAACCAAGGGATATTTCTAAGGCAGAAATAGATAGATTAGAGTCCTAGAGTGATACAGTATTGAAACAGGCCCTTCGGCCCAACTCGCCCACACTGGCCAACAATGTCCCAGCTACCCTAGTCCCACTTGCCTGGGCTTGGTCCATAACTCTCCAAACCTATCCATGTACCTGTCCAACTGTTTCTTAAACAATGGGATAGTCCCAGCCTCAACTACCTCCTCTGGCAGCTGTCCCTCCCCACTCCAGTAGTCCTACCAGTTCCACTGTTTGCATCCTTGCATCCACCTCGTTGACACCTTCCCCAGCCAACAATGGACCTTTATGGACCACCCTTCCTGAGAACATCTGTTGCCTGCCCAGATTTGTTTTTTAATTTTCTTGCCTTCAGTTTCTCCCCTCCCCACCATCCCCAACTTCTGTCTTTCAGCTGCCAGAAGCCTTCTGACCCAAAACATCGCCTATACTTTTTCTCCAGAGATGCTGTCTGACCCGCTGAATTATTCATTTCACCATTTTGTGTTCATTGCGAGAGGATTTGAGTTTAGAAGCAAGGAGGTCCTACTACAGTTGTACAGGGCCCTGGTGAGACCACACCTGGAATATTGTGTGCAGTTTTGGTCCCCTAATTAGAGGAAGGACATTATTGCTATTGAGGGAGTGCAGCGTAGGTTCACCAGGTTAATTCCCAGGATGGTGGGACTGACATATGATGAAAAAATGGGTCGACTGGGCTTGTATTCGCTGGAATTGAGAAGGATGAGAGGAGATCTTATCTATATCATTAAAAGCCTCATCTTGACCACTTCCTGTCTGCGCTCAATATTGATTTTAGAAAAAACGCTACCATATATCGCTATGATTTTTGGCCATCTTACTCACAGTCCTCCTCCGCTGAGCAGGCCCTGAGGATTTTTCCCATCGATGAAGAATAAAAAAGTTATGAGTGTTTAAAAAACCTTGAGATCCTCTCGCCTGTCAATCACCGCGATTAAGGTAATGCCCCTTCCGGGGGGGGGGGGGGGGGTGCAGGACTATAAAACCCCGGATGCCTGGACTCCACCCTTCCTCAAAAGTGTTAGGGGTTATCCATTTGTAGGGTGTGGATAAGAAAGTGGGATAACATATAACTACTGTCAAAAGGTGGTCGACATGAACTTGGTGGGCCGAAGGGCCTGTTTCCATGCTGTACCTCTAAACTGAACATGAATACAATCAAGCCAAGCTGAGGTACAATGGGAAGAGCGAAGAGAGAGATACTGTATGTACTCAAAGTAATGTTGGCTTTTCATAAGACAATAGACAATAGGTGCAGGAGTAGGCCAATTGGCCCTTCGAGCCAGCATTCAATGTGATCATGGCTGATCATCCACAATCAGTACCCCGTTCCTGCCTTCTCCCCATATCCCCTGACTCTGCTATTTTTAAGAGTCCTATCTAGCTCTCTCTTGAAAGTATCCAGAGAACCTGCCTCCACCGCCCTCTGAGGCAGAGAATTCCACAGACTCACAACTCTCTGTGAGAAAAAGTGTTTCCCTGTCTCCGTTCTAAATGGCTTACTCCTTATTCTTAAACTGTGGCCCCTGGTTCTGGACTCCCCCAACACCGGGAACATGTTTCCTGCCTCTAGCGCGTCTAAACCCTTAATAATCTTTCCAAGCCCTTAACAATCTTCCAACCTGTAAGGTTACAAATGAATTGCTGATTCATTAGCTTCACAAAAGTAAAGGCATGATTCGATGATTTTTGTTTGAGGGGAAGAAGATTGTCATTTTTCTGTACTCCCAGTTACATTTCTATGAGACGTAGCTCTCTCTCTGTCCTTTTTTGGTGAGGCGTGGTGCATGCTGACACATGTATCTTCAAATAGCCACGTTCTTGCTTATCTGGATTTTCTTTGTGCAAGGTTCTGGCCATTAAATGTTCAACTAAGATGGGCAGGTCAATGCAGCCTAAAATAACTATTGACTTTGATGACATATGTAATAGGAAATCTTTCCAAGTAACTGGCATCTGGGGAGCCTCACTCAAATACATTCAACCAACTGACAGCAGCCCAGCCTTTGATAAACACAAAATGCTGGAGTAACACAGCGGGACGGGCAGCATCTCTTGAGAGAAGGAATGGGTGACGTTTCGGGTCGAGACCCTTCTTCAGACTGAGAGTCTGGGGAGAGGGAGTCTAGAGAACAGTTTTTACACCTTGCCCCTCCATATCTCTGGACTCCCTCCCCCCCTGACTCTGAAGAAGGGTGGCGACCCGAAACGTGGCCCATTCCTTCTCTCCAGAGACGCTGCCGGAGTTACTCCAGCATTCTGTGTCTATCTTCGGTGTAAACCAGTATCTGCAGTTCCTTGCTACACAACCCAATCTTTGAGTTCCTTTTGTCATTTTCTTAACTGATGTGTGGCTGGTGGCATTTATCAGATGCACATCAGACATTGACCTCTGGTTTAGTTAGGCAAAAGTAGCTTAAGTAATAAGTGATAGGTAGCAGTTTCTCATTGAGACACTGATTCATGATGTTTTCACCCAGAGATTCATGATTAAAGATCATGGTTGGATAGACTTTGATATTTACAACATGATAGCCCTGTCCCACGGTGCGAGTTCATTCCAAGAGCTCTCCCGAGTTAAAAAAAATCAAACTTGTGGGAAGCACGGAGAATGAACGTAGCGGGTACGTCGGAGCTCGGGGACGTCTCTTACCGGCTCGTACCTCTAACGACAGGTACCCGGGAAGACTCGCTAACGGCAGGTAAGCACGTGAAGATTTTTCAACATGATGAAAAATGTCCACGAGAGCCCCGAGTACCGACGAGTGGCCATTACCGTAAATCTCCGAGTTCGAATCTGGGCAAACTCGGGAGAGCTCTTGGAATGAACGCGTACTGTGGGACGGGGTTTGACTCAGTGGGTGAGGCAGCATCTCTGGAGAAAAAGGATGGGTGGTGTTTAATTCACATGTTTAATCAATAATGTTTTATTATTAACGTTTAACGTTTTATGTGTAATTTCCTTACTGTCACTGTGTGTCATGTTGTCACTTGCAGGCGGAGCACCAAGGCAAATTCCTTGTATGTGAATACTTGGCTGATAAACGTATTCATTCATTGGGTCAGGACCCTTCTTTAGAAAAACTTGAATTGACTTGGAGTGTGTTCTCTGGGATGTAGCAGATTGAGAGGAGACTATATACACATATACCTTCTGAACCTTCTGAATGTTTGTAGTCGGCAGGGCAGTACTCTGCATATCAGCAACTTGGACAATTTTACATTTTTATCCAAGCCAATTAACCTACAAACCTGCACGTCTTTGAAGTGTGGGAGGAAACCGGAAATCTCGGAGAAAACCCACGCAGGTCACGGGGAGAACGTACAAACTCCATACAGACTGCACCCGTAGTCGGGATCGAACCCGGGTCTCTGGCGCTGCATTTTGCTGTAAGGCAGCAACTCCACCGCTGTGCCACCGTGACTATATATAAGACTATGAGAGGGGTAGAGAGCCAGAACCTTTTTCCTAGGGTGGAAATCTCCAATATTAGAGGGGAAAGCTGTAAGATGAGAGGGGAAAAGTTTAATGGGGACGTGTGGGGCAAGATTTTTTTTTCTCACACAGCGGTGGGGACCTGGAACGTTCTGCCAGGGGTGGTGATGGAGGCAGATACGATAGTGGTATTTAAGAGGATTTTAGATATGTACATGGAAGGTCAAGGAATAAAGGAATATAGATCGGTTTAACTAGGCCTCTAACATTGTGGGCTGAAGGGCTCATCCCTGTGCTGTACTGTTTAGTGTAGAGATACAGCGCGGAAACAGGCCCTTTCAGCCCACCGGGTCCTCGCCGACCAGCGATCCCCGCACATTAACACTACCCTACACCCACTAGGGACAATTTTTACATTCACCATGACAACTAACCTACAGACCTGTACGTCTTTGGAGTGTGGGAGGACACCGAAGATCCCACGCAGGTCACGGGGAGAACGTACAAACTCCGTACAGACAGCACCCGTGGCCGGGATCGAACCCGGGTCTCCGGCGCTGCATTCGCTGTAAGGCAGCAACTCTACCGCTGCGCCACAGTGCCACACTGTTTTGTTCTGTGTTGATAACACTGGCATTGATGAGGTCCCTTTAACACCACCTTGTTTTGAACAAAGAACTCAGAACAGTGTCGTACAGTTCAAAAATCCTTTAAAAAAAAAACAAAAAACAATTTCCTGTAGTGTACTGCAGGTTAAATCGTTCCAATATTTACCTCAATGTACAACTTGCATGTTGCCAAGAATGTACTCGCTTCCTATCATTGTCTTCAATCTAATATGTTTACTTTTACTGGACCCTCCCAGAGATTTTTTCCAGATGAGTTAATTTAAAAAAAACATCTATGACTGATGCCTCACTAGGTTTATGGATCAGAGTGTTTGTCAAAATTGTTGTCCAGCACTTATCTAGGTTGACTACAGCAGTACATCTGAAGAAGGGCTTCGACCCGAAAACGTCACCCATTTCTTTTCCCCAGAGATGCTGTCTGACCCGCTGAGTTACTCCAGCTTTTTGCGTCTACCTTCAGTACAATCAGCCATGATCACATTGAATGGCGGTGCTGGCTCTAATGGCCGAATGCCCTACTCCTGCACCTGTTGTCTATTGTCTAACGTTTAGTGTGAAACGTTGCTATAGGAGTAAAGATTTTAAGAGTGTGGAGTGAATGTAATGTGTGATTCCAGATCTGTTTGTCACCAGGGTTGGGCGACATATTGGCCAAAGTGTTCACTGTCAATATTCCCAGGAGATTATTTCTGAGGAAAGTAAAGTGACATTTGCAGAGAGAGCTTTTGATGGCCTTTGGATGTCCAAAGGTATTCTGTTGCCAATAAAATGTCATTTGAGGTATAATCATTGATGTAATGTTAGGAAAACATTGTTGTAGACCGACCGGACAGTTCTTTGTGGGTCTTGGCCCCTACACATTCTCTGGGCTAGATGCCAAAACAAGTGAATTCACCAGCCATTTGTTTTAATGCTTTGCGGGGATTTGCCATGTGTAAATGAGCCATGTGTAAATGAAGGTAGACAAAAATGCTGGAGAAACTCAGCGGGTGAGGCAGCATCTATGGAGCAAAGGGATAGGTGACGTTTCGGGTCGAGACACTTCTTCAGACTGATATGGGGGTGGGAAGAAGAAAGGAAGAGGCGGAGACAGTGGGCTGTGGGGGAGCTGGGGAGGGGAGGGGAAGGAGGGAGAAAGCAGGGACTACCTGAAATTGGAGGTCAATGTTCATACCGCTGGGGTGTAAACTGCCCAAGCGAAATACGAGGTGCTGCTCCTCCAATTTGCGGTGGGACTCACTCTGGCCATGCAGGAGGCCCAGGACAGAAAGGTCGGATTCGGAATGGGAGGGGGAGTTGAAGTGCTGAGCCACCGGGAGATCAGGTTGGTTATTGCGAACCGAGCGGAGGTGTTGGGCGAAGCGATCGCCAAGCCTGCGCTTGGTCTCACCGATGTAGAGCAGCTAACACCTAGAGCAGCGGATTCTTTGGAGAGAGGAGAAGAACTTCAAGGTAGTCTCCGCCTCTTCCTTTCTTCTTCCCGCCTCCCCCCCCAACCTCCACACCAGTCTTAAGAAGGGTCTCGACCCGAAACGTCACCTTTTCATTCGCTCCATAGATGCTGCCTTTCTCCAGCATTTTTGTCTACCTTCGATTTTTCCAGCATCTGCAGTTCCTTCTTAAACATGCGTAAATTATATGTTTATCTACATAACAACATGAACTCCACAGCAAATTAATTAATTTTGGCGGAAGCACTTTCAAAGCCGATTGAGACAGTTCCAGCTTCATTTATTAGTTAAGTTTATGGTTACGAGTATGACGTTTACCGTATTTCCCGGAAATGAAGACGCACCTGCTTCGAAGACGCACCCCCCATTTTGAGTTGCTAAATTTTGAATAAAGGCTGGCATGACATAGAATTTCTCATGCTCAAAAAAATAAAAAAATAAAAAATAGAAATAAAGAAAGTAACAATTCGATTTGCCCAAGGCTTCCAGATCTCCTCCATTCTGAATGACGGAATGGGTGTGGGGTGGAGGGTGATGGCAGGTGGAGAGATGGTGGGGAAAAACGGGAGCACACCGGGACAAGTTGAATCGGTTGTGATCTTGGTGAATGACAATACTAGTTCAAGGGACTAATTGAGGGACTAATTGCGCTGACACAGGAGTAAACTCCACCGCCCGCTGACCCGCTCTTGAGCTGGTCCCCTCACTGTCCGGTCTCCGAGCCAGGTCAAAAATAGGGATAACGGGCGCGTCTGTTGAGAAGGCAGCAGCATTCTTATTCTAAGGTACACAAAATTGCTGGGGAAACTCAGCGGGTGCAGCAGCATCTATGGAGCGAAGGAAATAGGCGACGTTTCGGGCCGAAACGTCGCCTATTTCCTTCGCTCCATAGATGCTGCTGCACCCGCTGAGTTTCCCCAGCAATTTTGTGTACCTTCGATATTCCAGCATCTGCAGTTCCCTTTTGAAGGTGAGGGAGGTGTGCAGACGGAGAGCACTGCCAGAGGTGAGCGGGCCGGCAGAAGGCGCTGAGGTGGTGGCCGGTTCCGCTGTCCGGTCCCGGCAGCCGCTCGCAGCCACCCGGGCTTCTTCCCTCCCCGGCCGCAATGCGGTGGCTCCGCGTCCCGAGCGCCGCGGCAGTATCGCCTTTCCGCTGACTGGTTAGCACACAACAAAAGCTTTTCACCGTACCTCGGTACACGTGACAATAAACTAACGGATACAGGTACGGGTGTCAGGGGTTATGGGGGAGGGGAGGCAGGAGAATGAGGTTAGGAGGGAGAGATAGATCAGCCATGATTGAATGGCGGAGTAGACTTGATGGGCCGAATCGCCTAATTCTATTATCACTTTTGAACATAAACTACTGTATTTCCCGGCAATGAAAATGATTACAAGACAGATGGTGCAATAAACATGAGGGCAAGGCAACTCATAAAATCATATCTGCCTGGTTACAATTCAAGGAAAATCATTGTTCCTCTCTGAAGATTGGTTTATTTGTTTGCTGTTGGTCAGAAGTTGCGCTGTGATGAGGTTTTAAAACCTACGGCTTTCATCACTTTCATCAGGAGCAGGGAGGTTCTACTGCAGTTGTACAGGGTCTTGGTGAGACCACACCTGGAGTATTGCGTACAATTTTGGTCTCCAAATCTGAGGAAAGACATTCTTGCCATAGAGGGAGTACAGAGAAGGTTCACCAGACTGATTCCTGGGATGTCAGAACTTTCATATGAAGAAAGACTGATAGACTCGGCTTGTACTCGCTAGAATTTAGAAGATTGAGGGGGGATCTTACAGAAACTTACAAAATTCTTAAGGGGTTGGACAGGCTAGATGCAGGAAGATTATTCCCGATATTGGGGAAGTCCAGAACAAGGGGTCACAGTTTGAGGATAAGGGGGAAGTCTTTTAGGACCGAGATGAGAATTTTTTTTTTCACACAGTGAATCTGTGGAATTCTCTGCCACAGAGGGTGGTTGAGGCCAGTTCATTGGCTATATTTAAGAGGGAGTTAGATGTGGCCCTTGTGGCTAAAGGGATCAGGGGGTATAGGGAGAAGGCAGGGATGGGATACTGAGTTGGATGATCAGCCATGATCATATTGAATGGCGGTGCAGGCTCGAAGGGCCAAATGGCCTACTCCTGCACCTATTTTCTATGTTTCTATGATGACTTTCTTCCTGCACTCCAAAGTCGTACTGGTTTGTCAGTTAATTTGGCTTCAGTAAAAACTGTAAATTGTCACCGAGTGTGCAGGATATCGCTGGTGTGCGGTGATCGCTGGTCGGCGCGGACTCAGGTGTGCCGAAGGGCGCTGTGTCTCTAAACTAAAACTATACTAAATTAGTTGTGAGAAGCAGCAACGGATGTTTAACTACTGACAATCCACCCTAGGGCAGCTCGCAAATGTGTTTTCAGGCACATACCAAGTTCAGAAGGTGTATAATTATCTCATTTGACAATTGTTCACAGTTCATAAGGTAGCTTGGACATTTTCACACACCGCCTTGTGTTAGTGGGTGACCACATGGAATGACTGCATTGCCTGTTGTCTTAAAGGCACACATAGTGTTTGCAATGTTGTGGGAAATGGAGAGACAGACAAAGTAAATGGCTGGGACACACCTATTGTTGCGTTGGAGGTGGCAGTAAGGTGAAGGCTGGCTTGCACCTGTTTATAAGTGATAGGAGCAGAATTTGGACCATTCGGGTCATAAAGTCTACTGCACCACTCAATCATGGCTGACCTATCTTTCCCTCTCAATCCCGTTCTCCTGTCTTCTCTCCATAACCACTGACACCCATACTCATCAAGAACCTATCTATAAATCTATCTGCCTTAAACAAATATATCCATTGACCTGGCCTCCACAGCCGTCTGTGAGAATGAATTCCACAGATTCAAAACTTTGACTCTCCCTGAAAGCCCCTTTCAAAAATAGTTCATGTGGGTGTAGCAATAATAACCTGTCAGTGTGTTCGTGCATGTAGCAGCGGCAGGCTGGGACTTGCTGAGGCAGTTGGGAAGGTTGGGCAGCTTTTGAAATGCCTGTGGGCAAATGGGTGCAATATAGGCAGTGTTCGGCAGTGAATCTCGCAACATTCGGCTGGTTATTGTGTGTTCAGACTGACTGTTCAGCTGAGGACATGGGCTGAGAGTAGGTTGGACAATGGCGAAAGCCTTCCTTCCGTCAGTCATCAACTGTGTGTCATCTTTTCACAACCTGGGCTTTCACAATCCCTGCCTTTCATTTCAAGACAGAAGCCACGTATTGTCGATTAATTTAACGGACAACAACACAAAGATGACTCTTAAGCTAATTGAATGTCGCGACGCAGACTTTATTCATTGGAATTCATTGCCGCAGAAGGCGGTGGAGGCCAAGTCAATGGATATTTCTGAAGAGGCCCTTCTGCAGTTGTACAGGGCCCTAGTGAGACCACACCTGGAGTATTGTGTCCAATTTTGACAATAGACAATAAGTGCAGGAGTAGGCCATTCGGCCCTATGAGCCAGCACCACCATTCAATGTGATCATGGCTGATCATCCACAATCAGTACTCCGTTCCTGCCTTCTCCCCATATCCCCTGACTCCGCTATCTTTAAGAGCCCTATCTAGCTCTTTCTTGAAAGTATCCAGAGAACCGGCCTCCACCGCCCTCTGAGGCAGAGAATTCCACAGACTCACAACTCTCTGTGTGAAAAAGAGAGTTTTGGTCTCCAAATTTGAGGAAGGACATTCTTGCTATTTAGGGAGTGCAGCGTAGGTTCACCAGGTTAATTCCCGGGATGGCGGGTCTGTCATATGCTGAGAGAATGGAGCGGCTGGGCTTGTATACTCTGGAATTTAGAAGGATGAGAGGAGATCTCATTGAAACATATAAGATTGTTAAGGATTTGGACACGCCAGAGGCAGGAAACATGTTCCCGATGTTGGGGGAGTCTAGAACCAGGAGCCACAGTTTAAGAATAAGGGGTAAGCCACAGACTCATAACTCTCAGTGTGAAAAAGTGAATATGTAGGTACGATGCAGAGGGGAAAATCTCCTTAAATACTATCACAGACTGATGACTGCCAGCAGAAATGGATATGGGTGGATACTCATCCAAAATCATTTCAACATTGCCATGAATTTTACAGCTTAGGGACTGCACTCGCCACGCAAGTGCATTGATATCACAGTCAATGTTACTGGCAAAACGATTTCCGCCTCCAAAAGCAGAAATCTGACCAAAGACATTTGTCCAGGATGCAGAAGTTGGTGCCTCAAGTGGCCGTCCAAGTCACATCTGCTTTTGCAAGGTGGAAGTTGTCTTTTTGTCAGTCTGGGTGTCGGGGTTTTGACAGCGGCCAAACCCGGTATTTTCAGATGTTCATCGTGATCGTACAGTGTTCAATTCCATTTATAAATTCTCAGCAAGATTAGCAGTCAGCTACGCAGCACGGTGATGGGCCCCTTCGGCTGGCCTTGTCCATAAGAAGACGTCAGTGCTGGAGTAATTCAGTGGGTCAGGCAGCATCTCTGGAGAACGTAGAAAGGTGATGCTTTGGGTCACAATCCTTCTTCAGGATCCTCTTGAGTCTAAAGAAGGGTCCCGACCTGAAACGTCCCGATGTTGGGGGAGTCCAGAACCAGGGGTCACAGTTCAAGAATAAGGGGTGGGCCATTTAGAACGGAGACGAGGAAACACTTTTTCTCACAGAGAGTTGTGAGTGTGTGGAAGTCTCTGCCTCAGAGGGCGGTGGAGGCCGGTTCTCTGGATGCTTTCAAGAGAGAGATAGATAGGGCTCTTAAAGATAGCGGAGTCAGGGGATATGGGGAGAAGGCAGGAACGGGGTACTGATTGTGGATGATCTGCCATGATCACATTGAATGGCGGTGCTGGCTCGAAGAGTCGAATGGCCTACTCCTGCACCTATTGTCTATTGTCTATTAATATACAAGTGTCACACACTAATCTAGCGTTTTTACTCTTTTCATCTTCAGAACAAAGGCAAAGATGAAGCAGAGCCAGAAACTAAGCATCTCAGAGAAGAAGAAGAAGAAGATGAGAAAGAAATCAAACACAGGTAAGAGGAGCACACTAGTTCCATCCGACATGCCAGGTACAATTTACAAAAAGCCAACTAACCTGCAAACCTGCACGTCTTTGGAGTGTGGGAGGAAACCCGGAGAAAACCCACGCGGTCACAGGGATTGTCACACGTGGACCCCTTCCACCCCTGCAACGGACTGTTCCAGCTGCTACGGTCAGGCAAACACCTCCGTTGCCATGCGGTGAGAACGGAGAGGTTGAGAAGGAGTTTCTTCCCAGAGGCCATTCGGACTATAAACGCCTATCTCACCAGGGACTAACTCTACTGAACGTTTTTCCTTCCATTATTTATTATGTAAAAGAATATGTGTGTTATGATTGTGTTTATAGTTTGTTTGGTTGTTTGGTTGTTTGTCTTTTGCACAAAAGTCCGCGAGCATTGCCACTTTCATTTCACTGCACATCTCGTATGTGTATGTGACAAATAAACTTGACTTGACGTACAAACTCCACACAGACAGCACCCGTAGTCAGGATGGAATCCGGCTTTCTGGCGCTGTGAGGCAGCAACGTTATTGACGCGCCACTATAGCGCCACCCATTAATAGAACATAGAACAGCACAGTATAGGATCGGACCCTTCGGCTCATAATTACTGTGCCGAACACGATACCTGGTTATACTGATCTCATCTGCCTGCATATGTTCCATGTCAAGAGTCAATAGTGTTTTATTGTCATATGTCCCGGATGGGACAATGAAATTCTTACTTGCTGCAGCACAACACAATATGTGAATATGTAAACATTGTATATAACGGGGAAAAAAAGAAAAAGTTCAATAAATAAGAAATATAGTGCAAATAACAAATAGTAATATAGTCTTTTACAGTTCAGAGCTTATTCGTTGTGTTTAATAGCCCGATGGCTGTGGGGAAGAAGCTGTTCCTGAACCTGGATGTTACAGTTTTCAGGCTCCTGTACCTTCTTCCTGATGGCAGTGGTGAGATGAGTGTGTGGCCAGGATGGTGTGGGACCTTGATGATGTTGGCTGCCTTTTTTGAAGCAGTGACTACGATAGATCCCTTCGACGGTGGGGAGGTCAGAGCCGGTGATGGACTGGGCAGTGGTCACAACTTTTTGCAGTCTTTTTCGCTCCTGGACGCTGAAGTTGCCAAACGATGCAACCAGTCAGAATGCTCTCTACCGTGCACCTGTAGAAGTTTAAGGAAATCCGCTTCGACATGCCGAATCTCCGTAATCTTCTCAGGAAGTAGAGTCGCTGATGATCCCTGCACTTTCACGTGCCTATCTAAAAGCCTTTTTAATGTCACTGTAGTATCTGCCTCCGCCATCTCCACCTCTGGCAACGTGTTCTAGGCTCCCACTACTCTCCGTTTATTTATTAATATTTAGCCAAACCATTATTGTAACGTTTAAGGAACACAAACAGGTACATCATCATCATCACCGGCTGTCACTCGAAATGAGAATGACTCTCCTCTCATGGAGGACGCCTGTGCGTGACTTTGTTTAACGTGGGGAGACTGGTGCACAG
Source organism: Amblyraja radiata (assembly GCF_010909765.2). Lineage (NCBI taxonomy): Eukaryota > Metazoa > Chordata > Chondrichthyes > Rajiformes > Rajidae > Amblyraja > Amblyraja radiata. Next base: position 115,842,775 of record NC_045959.1, on the reverse strand, counting down.
ATAGCCACCCCACGGTCCTTGACAGATCTGGGTCAGGAACCAGTGGCATGGCGTCCAAGACGACCGGAGACCCTTTTCTGCTGCAGCCTTCATCCGCCTTCCCAGCCGTTGTGACGCTCCACTAAGGTCAGCCATCGTCCTCCGCCTGTTCCACCGTTGAGGTCTTGGTTGGATTGCTGTTTGTCAGGGACCTCCCCCTCGACCTTACCGCCATGGGTGGCCCTACCAGGAGCATAGCTCCAGATGGCATCGCTCTCAGGATCTCAGGTCCACACAAGCTTCTCCACCACGACAAGGTGACAATCCACGGGAAATGATCAACAGACAGGTACATGGATAGGACAGGTTTAGTTTATTATCACGTGTACCGAGGAACAGTGAACTTGCCTGAGCTGAGTTTGGATTATTTTCCCCATTGTAATTTACCTCACGTTGCACAGAGAAGATAATTTAAACCATTGCCTCAAGATACTGAGGACTGTTTTTGACTGTGGAAGCATAAATCACTAAGAACCAAGGCCCTAGGCAGGGGTAACATAAATTTCTGTTCTCAGCAATTAAAACTATTCACGACAGCGCAGCAGTAGAGTTGCTGCCTGACGGCGAATGCAGCGCCGGAGACCCAGGTTCGATCCCGACTACGGGTGTTGTCTGTACGGAGTTTGTACGTTCTCCCCGTGACCTGCGTGGGTTTTGGCCGAGATCTTCGGTTTCCTCCCACACGCCAAAGACGTACAGGTTTGTAGTTTAATTGGCTTGGTGTAAATGTAAAAATTGTCCCTAGTGGGTGTAGGATAGTGTTAATGTGCGGGGATCGCTGGTCGGTGCGGACCCGGTGGGCCGAAGGGCCTGTTTCCACGCTGTATCTCTAAACTAAACTAAACTAAACTCTTTCCGCTCTTGTCTTTTCTCCTTTCCCTTTGCTGCTCAAACTGAGACTTAGTTTAGTTTATTATCACGCGTGTCCATTTACAGTGAGAAGCTTTTGTTGCGTGCTAACCAGTCAGCGGAAAGCCTGTTCGTGATTGCAATCGAGCCACTTACAGAACATAGATACATGATGAGGGAATAGTGTTTCATGGTTGGTAAAGCCAGCAAAGTCCGGTCAAGGATAGTCTGAGGGTCACAATAAGGTCAGAATAATCATCACCCCAGCACCTTCTTTGTCATTTGGTGAAGCTTTGCGATGGGCAAGACTATTCTTTGAGGCCAGCTTAAGTCACCTCCGGGTGGAAAATGCGCACTTAAAATGAATTGTTTTTTGCTAAATGCTGGAATTTCTCAGCAAGCCAGGCTGCATCAGTGGAAAAGAAACGGATAATGGTTTGGGAAACTAGAGATCAGCCATAATTGAATTGCAGAGTGGACTGGATGGCCCGAATAGCCTAATCCTGCTGCTATCACATGAATCACTGATAGATGCTATTTGTGTTATGGGCCTGTCCCACTTACGCGACTTTTTCGGCGACTGCCGGCACCCGTCATAGTCGCAGCAGGTCGTTGAAAATCCAGCGGCGACCAGAACAAGGACTCTTTGGGCGACTACTCACCACCATACAGGCTCCACCCGCGACATGTCGCCTGTATGGTCGTGAGTCGTCTCCTCAGTCGCCCAAAGAGTCGTAGCGTCTTTCTGATTTTCAACATGTTGGAAATTTCCGGCGACCTGCAACCACCTATGACGGGTGCCGGCAGTCGCCGAAAAAGTCGCGTAAGTGGGACAGGCCCTTCAGTGCGAGAACCACTTTAGAGGCGGCAAGATGGCAAAAAATCTATTAATCTGCATTTGGGTAGCGTGTGTGTGAGCGAGAGAGAGAAATAGTCCCTGTTGGAACAGTGTGCAGGAAGGAACTGCAGATGCTGGTTTACACCGAAGATAGACACAAAATGCTGGAGTAACTCCGCGGGACAGGCAGCATCTCTGGAGAGAAGGAATGGGTGACGTTTCGGGTGGGGACACCTCTTCAGACTGAGCGTCAGGGGAGAAGGAGTTGCAGAGATAAGGAAGTGTAAGAGATCAAATAAGATGCAGATCAAGGAAAACGTAGAATAGAACATTGTTAGCGAGGAGAAGGTGACAACAAAGCAAATAGAGATAAAATGTTATGAGAGGGACAGTCAGAGAACTAGGATGGGGGAGGGATGGAGAGAGAGGGAAAGCAAGAGTTACTTGAAATTGGAGAAGTCAATGTTCATACCGCTGGGGTGTAAGCTACCCAAGGGAAATATGAGGTGCTGTTCCTCCAATTAGCACTGGGCCACTAATGATGATGGATGGGATTTATATAGCGCCTTTCTAATACTCAAGGCGCTTTACATCGCATTATTCACTTCACTCCTCAGTCACACTCGGTGGTGGTAAGCTACTTCTGTAGCCACAGCTGCCCTGGGGCAGACTGACGGAAGCGTGGCTGCCAATCTGCGCCTACGGCCCCTCCGACCACCACCAATCACTCACACACATTCACACACATTCACACACAGGCAAAGGTGGGTGAAGTGTCTTGCCCAAGGACACAACGACAGTATGCACTCCAAGCGGGATTCGAACCAGCCACCTTCCGGTCGCCAGCCGAACACTTAGCCCATTGTGCCATCTGTCGTCCCGACACTAAGGGCTTGGCACATTTTTTGGGCGACCACAGGCGACTGCCGCATAATTTTCAACACGTGGGAAAATTTTCGGCGACAGTGGCGACAATTTTTGCTGTCGTAGGTTGACGTAGGCGAATTCCATTAAAACTAGTCCCTGGCAGTCGCCTAAAGAGTCGCCTAAGTGGGACAGGCCCAGGACAGAAAGATCAGTATGGGAATGGGAGGGGGAGTTAAAGTGTTGAGCAACCAGGAGATCAGGTAGGTTTAGGCAGACTGAGCGGAGGTGTTGAGTGGAAGGATCGGCGAGCCTGCACCTTGCCGAACACCTCCGCTAGCGCCGGCTCGGCGATCGTTCCGCTCCCTCTCCCTCCGACGCTCAGTCTGAAGAAGGGCCTCGACCCGGAACGTCACCCATTCCTTCGCTCCAGAGATGCTGCCCGTCCTATTGGAACAGTGCCTGGCTGACGGGATTTTTTTTCTTGGAAAGAACTGCCGCACCAGATGATGTGGCGTTCCTTCAGCACAGCGAATGACTACTGGACTAGCTTACGTGCCCGAGATCCGGGATGAGTTCTGTGACTCAGTGTATGGTTGGAGCGAAGGCAGGCGGAGATGTGAGGTCATCCATCAATGACAGACAACTAACTACTCGCTTGAGTGGAAATGATAACCTGTCGTTTTACATCTACGATTTACTTCTGGAAGGGAAGGGCAGGGCACGTTGAAACAATGCGGTTTGGCAAATTGTCAACGAGCCAAGACATGTCGCTGCTGACTGTTCCCAGGCTACGTCATCTCGCCTGGAAGCGGTTGACGTGGTTTTATTTAAGTAAGTAAGTAAGTGAGTTTATTGGCCAAGTATTCACATACAAGGAATTTGCCTTGGTGCTCCACCCACAAGTAACAACATGACATACAGCGACAGTTACGAATGACTCAGAAAACTATAAACATTAATAATAATAAAACATTAATGATAAAACACCATTGATCAAGCATGTGAACCAACTAAATACCAGATCAAAGGGAGGCTACAGATTTTTGGCTGTTGAGTAGAGCAACTACTCGTGGATAAAAGCTGCTTTTACGTCTGGTTGTGGCAGCTTTGACAGTCCAGAGGGAAGTGATTCAAAGAGTTTGTGGTCAGGGTGAGAGGGGTCAGAGATGATCTTGCCCGCTCGCTTCCTGGCCCTTGCAGTGCACAGTTCATCAATTATGAATTTTAGAGATACAGCATGGAAACAGGCCCTTCGGCCCACCGAGTACGTGCCCGCCCCCACAGCGATCACCTGTGCACTAGCACCATCCTGCACACTTTTACCGACGCCAATTAACTTCGACAAACCTGCACGTCTATTATCTAAATGGTGGCCGATTAGGAATAGGGGAGATGCAGCGAGACCTGGGTGTCATGGTACACCAGTCATTGAAAGTAGGCATGCAGGTGCAGCAGGCAGTGAAGAAAGTGAATGGTATGTTAGCTTTCATAGCAAAAGGATTTGAGTATAGGAGCAGGGAGGTTCTACTGCAGTTGTACAGGGTCTTGGTGAGACCACACCTGGAGTATTGCGTACAGTTTTGGTCTCCAAATCTGAGGAAGGACATTATAGCCATAGAGGGAGTGCAGAGAAGGTTCACCAGACTGATTCCTGGGATGTCAGGACTTTCATATGAAGAAAGACTGGATAGACTTGGCTTATACTCGCTAGAATTTAGGAGATTGAGAGGGGATCTTATAGAAACGTACAAAATTCTTATGGGGTTGGACAGGCTAGATGCAGGAAGATTGTTCCCGATGTTGGGGAAGTCCAGGACAAGGGGTCACAGCTTAAGGATAAGGGGGAAATCCTTTAGGACCGAGATGAGAAGAAACTTTTTCACACAGAGAGTGGTGAATCTCTGGAACTCCCTGCCACAGAGGGTAGTTGAGGCCAGTTCATTGGCTATATTTAAGAGGGAGTTAGATGTGGCCCTTGTGGCTAAAGGGATCAGGGGGTATGGAGAGAAGGCAGGTACGGGATACTGAGTTGGATGATCAGCCATGATCATATTGAATGGCGGTGCAGGCTCGAAGGGCCGAATGGCCTACTCCTGCACCTATTTTCTATGTATCTATGTATGTCTATGGAATGTGGAGCACCTGGAGAAAACCCACGCGATCAGGGGGCAAAAGTCCAAACTCCGTACAGATAGTCACCCGTGGTCAGGATCGAACCCGGATCTCTGGAGCTGCGAGGCAGCAAGTCTACCGCTGTGCCACCGTGCCGGCTCTAACTGTGCTCCTAACTTGTCACCATTTAGTGAATTCTACTACATGAGGTTACACAAATCCCATTGCACAATGGTTAATTATCCAAGAGCATAGAAAAATAAATACTTAGGAAAGAACTGCAGATGCTGGTTTAAATCGAAGGTAGACACAAAATGCCGGAGTAACTCAGCGGGACCGGCAGTTGAGACCCTTGTTCGGACTGAAAATGAAATCTGATCATGGCTGATCATCCAAAATCAGTACCCCGTTCCACATATCCCTTGATTAGGCTTGTATTCACTGGAGTTGAGAAGGATGAGGGGGCATCTTATAGAAACATATAAAATTATAAAAGGACTGGACAAGCTAGATGCAGTAACAATGTTCCCAATGTTGGGCGAGTCCAGAACCAGGGGCCACAGTCTTAGAATAAAGGGGAGGCCATTTAAGACTGAGGTGAGAAAAACCGTTTTCACCCAGAGAGTTGTGAATTTGTGGAATTCCCTGCCACAGAGGGCAGTGGAGGCCAAGTCACTGGATGGATTTAAGAGAGAGTTAGATAGAGCTCTAGGGGCTAGTGGAATCAAGGGATATGGGGAGAAGGCAGGCACGGGTTATTGATTGGGGACGAGCAGCCACGATCACAATGAATGGCAGTGCTGGCTCGAAGGGCCGAATGGCCTCCTCCTGCACCTATTTTCTATGTTTCTATGAATTGGACTCCACTGCCTTCCGTGGCAGAGAATTCCACAGATTCATAACTCTGGGTGAAAAGAAATTCCTCATCTCAGTCCTAAATGGCCGACCTCTTATTCTTAAACCGAATTACATTTCTCAGCATCTCTCTTGGTCATTTTATTATTGAAATGTAATGATGAACATTCTTGGAAGGTTGACAGTAAAGGAAATTCTAATTCTAATTCTAATTCTATGTGATTAACTACAAGGAGATAGGCATTAATATGTCCTGCATGCCCCAATGTCTTGCCCTGAAGATATCTCTGAAGATAGACACAAAAAAACTGGTGTAACTCAGGGGGTGCAGACAGCATTTCTGGAGAAAAGGAATAGGTGACATTTCTGGCCGAGACCCTTCTGCAGCGTCCAGAGATGCTGTCTGACCCGCTGAGTTACTCCAGCTTTTTGTGTCTATCTTCGGTTTAATCCAACATCATCAGTTCCTTCCAACACATTTATTTTCTCTGTAGTTTGGATTACTTCCATTCAATTATAAAGGAAAATATCTGTAAAAGATGTTTGTTTGTGTCGTGGACTTCTGTATTTTATGCTTTTTAACATTTTTGTATGTCTGTAAGGAAAATTGCATTTCGTTGTCTCTTATGAGATAATTGCAATAAATTGAATCCAATCCAATCCAATCTACATTTATATATAGTATTCATGTACGTATAGGTGTCGCAGTGGTGCAGCGGTAGAGTTGCTGCCTTACAGCGCCAATGACCCGGGTTCAATCCCGACCACGGGCGCTGTCTGTACGGAGCTTGTACGTTCTCCCCGAGACCTGCGTGGATTTTCTCCGGGAGCTCCGGTTTTCTCCCACACTCCAAAGACAAACAGGCTTGTAGGTGAATTGTAAATTGTCCCATGTGTGTAGGACAAAGCTAATGGACGGGGTTATCAATGGTCAGCACAGATTCAATGGGCCGAAGGGCCTGTTTCCGCACTGTATATCTAAAGTCTAAAGAACATCTGAATCCCAAAGCGCTGTGCAGTCAAAGTAGTTGGCCATGTAAGGAACTGCAGATGCTCGTTTATGGGGAAAAATAACAATACTGAAAGAACATGTATAGGAAGGAACTGCAGATGCTGGTTTAAATCGATGGTAGACACAAAAAGCCGGAGTAACTCAGCTGGCGATGAGAGGGGATCTCATTGAAACATATAAGATTATTAAGGCTTTGGACAGGCTAGAGACAGGAAACATGTTCCCGATGTTGGAGGAGTACAGAACCAGGGGCCACAGTTTAAGAATAAGGGCTAAGCCATTTAGAACAGAGATGAGGAAAAACTCTTTCACCCAGAGAGTTGTGAATCTGTGGAATTCTCTGCCTCAGAAGGCGGTGGAGACCAATTATCTGGATGCTTTCAAGAGAGAGTTGGATAGAGCTCTTAAAGATAGCGTAGTCAAGGGATATGGGGAGAAGGCAGGAAAGGGGTACTGATTGGGGATGATCAGCCATGATCACAGTGAATGGCGGTGCTGGCTCGAAGGGCCGAATGGCCTACTCCTGCACCTATTGTCTATTGAGAAAAGGAATAGGTGACATTTCTGGGTCGAGTCTGAAGAAGGATCTCGACCCGAAACGTCACCTGTTCCTTTTCTCCAGAGATGCTTGCTGCCTGACCCGCTGAGTTACTCCGGATTTTTGTGTGTATCTTCCGGTCAGGCAGCATCTCGGGGGAAAATGGATGGGTGACGTTTTAGTTTCGAGTAGGGACACTACTTGAGAATAAAATGTCCTGTCACATCTGACTGAAACATCTAAGTATTGTACAATGAAGGGTGTGACTCCATTGGTGAGGTAGATTAGCACTGTATATACACGGTATGACAATGAGAAGGAAATGAAGGGACTGCTTGGTATATCTGACACTCATTGAGAAATGCATATTGACCGGGAGGGTGAGATAGCTTCCTGTGCCTTTTGAAGAGTGCCACGATATTTTAGCGGATAACAAATGTTGGCTTAATGCCTCGTCACAGAAAAATGAAATACAACTTACATTGTGCACTCCAGCATAGTTGAAATTCATAGGGCATTTAACCTTGCGCGAGACTGTCTTCAACTTAACCAATTTGGTAGCTAAAGATAAGCACAGAGTGCTGGAGTAACTCAGCGGGTCAGGCAGCATCTGTGGAGAACATGGATAGGTGACGTTTTCTCACAGAAAGTGGTGAGTCTGTGGAATTCTCTGCCTCAGAGGGCGGTGGAGGCAGGTTCGCTGGATGCTTTCAAGAGAGAGCTAGTTAGGGCTCTTAAAAATAGCGGAGTCAGGGGATATGGGGAGAAGGCAGGGATGGGGTACTGATTGGGGATGATCAGCCATGATCACATTGAATGGCGGTGCTGGCTGGAAGGGCCGAATGGCCTACTCCTGCACCTATTGTCTATTGAGAACATGGACAGGTGACGTTTCACAGAGTGCTGGAGTAACTCAGCGGGTCAGGCAGCATCTGTGGAGAACATGGATAGGTGGCGTTTCGCGGAGTTCTGGAGTAACTCAGCGGGTCAGGCAGCATCTGTGGAGAACATGGATAGGTGACGTTTCACAGAGTGCTGGAGTAACTCAGCGGGTCAGGCAGCATCTGTGGAGAACATGGATAGGTGACGTTTCACAGAGTGCTGGAGTAACTCAGCGGGTCAGGCAGCATCTGTGGAGAACATGGATAGGTGGCGTTTCGCGGAGTGCTGTAGTAACTCAGCGGGTCAGGCAGCATCTATGAAGAACATGGATAAGGTGACGTTTCACAGAGTGCTGGAGTAACTCAGCGGGTCAGGCAGCAACTCTGGAGAAAAATAAAAATAAAAAGACTGATAGTCGAGGGGAGGGAACCAGAGGTGGGGAAAGGCCAGAACAAATGAGGGCTGGTAACAGATGACCAAGGAAGGGTGGAGCCCATACATATGCAATTTGCTAACTATATTTCCAAATTGCCTGCATCACATTCTTCCCATCATAACGTCCTGGCCATGATCGTCTCAAAGCTCAATGTTGATCCTGTCACTTTCTGCAAATACGGCAGGATCTCTAATTTTAATTTCTACTCTAAAATTGTTTTCCCTCCCCGCTCACAACTCCTTTTGAAGCCCCATTCCTTATAACTGTGACTGCAATATAGACCCCTTCTCCTTTATGCTCCAGCATCATGGGATAGATCTCAAGTGGTACAACTATATCTTTTATAGGGCAATGGAGGCCGGTTCTCTGGATACTTTCAAGAGAAAGCTAGATAGGGCTCTTAAAGATAGCGGAGTCAGGGGATATGGGGAGAAGGCAGGAACGGGGTACTGATTGTGGATGATCAGCCATGATCACATTGAATGGTTGTGCTGGCTCCATGCCAAATGGCCTACTCCTGCACCTATTGTCTATTGCCTATTGTCTACTTTCCTATACCCAAAATGTATGTACCTCGGTACATGTGACAATAAATTAAACTGAACCAGCACTTTTGTTAGTTTAGTTTAGTGTGGAAACAGGCCCATCATGAAGTTAATTCCCGGGATGGCAGGACTGTCATATGCTGAGAGAATGGAGCAGTTGGGCTTGTACATTCTGGAGTTTAGAAGGATGAGAGGGAATCTCATTGAAACATATAAGATTATTAAGGGATTGGATACGCTAGAGGCAGGAAACATGTTCCCGATGTTGGGGTAGTCCAGAACCAGGGGCCACAGTTTAAGAATAAGGGGTAAGCCATTCAGAACAGAGACGAGGAAACACTTTTTCTCACAGAGAGTGGTGATTCTGTGGAATTCTCTGCCTCAGAGGGCGGTGGAGGCCGGTTGTCTGGATGCTTTGAAGAGAGAGTTAGATAGGGCTCTTAAAGATAGCGGAGTCTAGGGATATGGGGAGAAGGCAGGAACGGGGTACTGATTGGGGATGATCAACCATTATCACAGTGAACAGTGTTGCTGGCTCGAAGGGCCGAATGGCCTACTCCTGCACCTATTGTCTATTGTCTATCATCCCACCTAGTCCGCACCAACCAGCAATCCCCGCACACTCACATTATCCTACACACACTAGGGACAATTTACAATTTTCACCGATGCTATTGAACCTACTAACCTGTATGTAGAGACCAAACGTGGGTCTCTGGCACTGTAGTGGGGCCTGTCCCACTTACGCGACTTTTTCGGCAACTGCCGGCACCCGTCATAGGTCGCCGAAAATTTCCAACAAGTTGAAAATTCAGCGGCGACCGGAAAGACGCTACGACTCTTTGGGCAACTGAGGAGACGACTCACGACCGTACAGGCGACATGGGTGAAGCCTGGATGGTCGTGAGTAGTCGCCCAAAGAGTTGCACCTTGTTCTGGATTTTCAACAAGTTGAACATTTTCGGCGACCTGTAACGACCTATGACGGGTGCCGGCAGTCGCCGAAAAAGCCGCGTAGGTGGGACAGGCCCACTACTTAAGGCAGTAGCTCTACTGCTGTGCCACCGTGCTGCTCTTATCACAACAGCACACCTATACTGGTGCCTTTAGAACTCCCCATGTGCGTTCTGCCTTTAGACTTCAGAGATAAAGTGTGGAAACAGGTCCTTCGGCCCATCAAGTCCGTGCTGGCCAGCGATCACCCCGTACACTGACACTATCCTACGCACTGGGGATAATTTATAATTTTTAACAAAGCCGATTAACCTACAGACCTGCACGTTTTTGGAATATGGGAGGAAACCGGTGCACCAGGAGAAAGCCCACGCGGTCTAGGGAGAAGGTAGAAACTCTGTACAGACAGCACCCATAGTCAAGGTTGTACCCGGGTCTCCACTGCTGAAAGGCAGCAACTTTATCGCTGGGCCCCCTCTGCTGGAGTCTATCTCCAGGCTAATTTTCTAATGCCACTGTCCCACTTAGGAAACCTGAACGGAAACCTCTGGAGACTTTGCGCCCCACCCAAGGTTTCCGTGCGGTTCCCGGAGGTTGCCGGTAGTGGAAGCAGGTAGGGAGACTGACAAAAACCTCCGGGAACCGCACGGAAACCTTGGGTGGGGCGCAAAGTCTCCAGAGGTTTCCGTTCAGGTTTCCTAAGTGGGACAGGGGCATAACTGCACATGTATCTCTCACTGTCCCACCTCTATGATTCTTTTTTCCCCAGGCTATCTTCAACAGCTTAGTGCATCAGCTCCTCCAAAGCTCCTGTCAGTTTGTGTCTCAGCCCCCTCTAAGCACGTATCCATCATTGCCCGTGTGCCTTTGAGCCAGCTCATTGCTGTCCTCGTGACCGCTCCTCCTCATCCCTTCAGCCCAACTTGTCTCTGTACACGGATCACTTAATGCTTGTCGTTCGTGGTGGAGAAGCTTGTGTGGACCTGAGATACTGAGAGCGATGCCGTCTGGAGCTATGCTCCTGGTAGGGCCACCCATGGCGGTAAGGTCGAGGGGGAGATCTCTGTCAAAGAGCAATCCAACCAAGACCTCAACGGTGGAACGATGGCTGACCTTAGTGGAGCGTCACAACGGCTGGGAAGGCGGATGAAGGCTGCAGCAGAAAAGGGTCTCCGGTCGTCTTGGACTCCATGCCACTGGATCCTGACCCAGATCTGTCAAGGACCGTGGGGTGGCTGTCTGTGCACCAGTCTCCCCACGTTAAACAAAGTCACGCACAGGCGTCCTCCATGAGAGGACTGTCACACTCGTTCCGATGATGATGATGAATGCTTGCTAATTCTCTGCATGAAATTCAAAGGGCTCTCTGGTGGAATTCCCTTTGGTAATGGGTATATGGACGGAGCTGCCAAGGAGGTGGGAGAGGCAGATCCAATTATAGTATCTGAAAGCCATTTGGACAGGTACATGGATGGGAGGGTGTAGATGGGTGCGAGCCAAACTCAGATCGGCACCTGAGTCGGTATGCATGTTGGATTGAATGGCCCTTTCCACACGGTATATCTATGAATCTAATCACAGCACTCCCACTAATGAAACACGAGCAAAAAAATCCCAAAACATTTCACAGGCATATCAAATACAAACATTGGCATCCACATATTGTGTGCAGTTCTGGTCGACCCATTGCAGGAAGGATGTGGAGGGTCTGTGGAGGATTCAGAAGAGATTTACCAGAATGCTGCCTGGATTAGCGAGTATTAACTGCATGGAGGGGTTGGCAAACATGCTTAGACAATAGACAAACTGTGGCCCCTGGCTCTGGACTCCCGCAACATCAGGAACATGTTTCCTGCCTCTAGCGTGTCCAAATCCTTAATAATCTTATATGTTTCAATAAGATCCCCTCTCGGTCCCCTACATCGGTGAGACTATGCGGAGGTTGGGCGATCGTTTCGCCGAACACCTCCGCTCGGTCCGCAAGAACCTACCTGACCTCCCGGTGGCTCAGCACTTCAACTCCTCCTTCCATTCCTCTTCCGACCTCTCTGTCCTGGGTCTCCTCCATGGCCAGAGTGAGCAACACCGGAAATTGGAGGAACAGCACCTCATATTCCGCTTGGGGAGTCTGCATCCTGCGGGCATGAACATTGAATTCTCCCAATTTTGTTAGCCCTTGCTGTCTCCTCCCCTTCCTCAGCCCTCGGGCTCCTCCTCCTCCTCCTTTTTCCTTTCTTCTCCCTGCCCCCCCCCCACCCCCCCCCCCCATCAGTCTGAAGAAGGGTTTCGGCCCGAAACGTTGCCTATTTCCTTCGCTCCATAGATGCTGCTGCACCCGCTGAGTTTCACCAGCATTGTTGTCTATCTATTGTTATTAATTGATTGAAATGAATCAGGTCAGTGAAACTAGTCGGAAAACTAGGATGGGGGTGGGATGGAGAGAGGGAAAACAAGGGTTACTTGAGGTTCGTGAACTTTGAACATCATGAACTATGAGATCCGCACTCTCCTGAAGACCATTCATGTCTGATGATACAGTGGTCTACAGGAAGTCCAGATTGGACCTTGGTAACGCCATCAAAAAGGCCAAAAGGGACCTGCTCCAAACTGGAGGATGAGACAGATGTTCGACAGCTGTGGCGGGGCCTGAATGCAATCACCTCCGACAAGGTGAAATCAGGAGGCAGCTCGAATGTCGGCGAAACGTCACTCCCCGACGAGCTCAATGCGTTTTACGCACGCTTTGATAGGGAGAACACTGATGTGTCTACACGAGCCCCCATTCGCTGTGATGGTATTTCAGTCTCAGTCACAGAGGCCGACGTCAGAAAATCCTTCAGAGGAGTGAACCCTCGGAAAGCGCCTGGACCTGATGGTATACCTGGTCATGTTCTAAAAACCTGTGCGGACCAACTGGCTGGAGTTTTTACGGACATTTTCAACTTCTCACTTCTGAGGTCTGAGGTCCCCACCTGCTTAAAATGGGCATCAATTATACCAGTGCCCAAGAAGAGTAAAGTGACGTGCCTCAATGACTATCGACCAGTGGCACTAACGCCTCTGGTGATGAAGTGCTTTGAGAGGTTGATCATGGAGCAAATCAACTCCTACCTCGACAAAAACCTGGACCCACTGCAGTTCGCTTACTGCCACAACAGATCAACGGTGGATGCGATCTAACTGGCTCTCCACTCCGCTCTGGGCCACTTGGACAACAAGAACTCATATGTCAGGCTGTTATTCATTGATTACAGCTCAGCATTTAATACCATCATCCCCTCCAAGCTGGTTACCAAACTCGCAGAACTGGGTCTCTGCGCATCCCTCTGCAATTGGATCCTCGACTTCCTCATTCACAGACTACAGACTGTTCGAATTGGTGGAAAGATTTCAGCCTCGATAACAATCAGCCATGGAGCACCTCAAGGCTTCGTGCTGAGCCTCCTGCTGTACTCACTCTATACTCATGACTGTGTAGCTGGACATAGTGTGAACTCCATCATCAAGTTCGCTGACGACACCACTGTTGTGGGATGAATCACTGATGGGGATGAGTCAGAGTACAGAAGAGAGATCGAGCAACTGTCCATATGGTGCCAGCACAATAACCTGGCCCTCAACACCAGCAAAACCAAGGAACTGATTGTGGACTTTGGAAGAGGTAGGATGGGGACCCACAGTCCTGTTTATATCAATGGGTCTATGGTGGAAAGAGTCAAGAGCTTCAAATTCCTGGGCGTGCACATCTCTGAAGATCTTTCCTGGTCCGAGGACACTGATGCAATTTTAAAGAAAGCACAACAGCGCCTCTACCTCCTGAGAAGATTACGGAGAGTCGGTTTGTCAAGGAAGACTCTCTCTAACTTCTACAGGTGCACAGTAGAGAGCATGGCTTGGTTCGGCAACTTGAGCGCCCAGGAGCAGAAAACACTACAAAAAGTAGTAAACACTGCCCAGTCCATCATCGGCTCTGACCTCCCTTCCATCGAGGGGATCTATCGCAGTCACTGCCTCAAAAAGGCTGGCAGCATCATCAAGATCCTGGCCACACTCATCTCCCCGCTACCTTCAGGTAGAAGGTACAGGAGCCTGAAGACTGCAACGTCCAGGTTCAGGAATAGCTACTTCCCCACAGCCATCAGGCTATTAAACTCAACTCAAACAAAACTCTGAACATTAATAGCCCATTATCTGTTTATTTGCACTTTATGTTTTATTTATTCATGTGTGTATATATTTATATCATGGTATATGGACACACTGATCTGTTCTGTAGTCAATGCCTACTATATTCTGTTGTGCTGAAGCAAAGCAAGAATTTCATTGTCCTATCTGGGACACATGACAATAAACTCTCTTGAATCTTGAATCTCTTGAATCTTGAGAAATCAATAATCATACCGCTGGGTTAAAGCGAAATAGAAGCTGTTCCTCCAATTTGCGTTGGGCCTCACTCTGACAGTGGAGGAGGCCCAGGACAGAACGGTATGTGTGGGAATGGGAGGGGAAGTTAAAGTGTTTGGCAACCGGGAGATCAGGTAGGTTTAGACGGTAAGCAAAGCGATTGCCGAGCCTGCACTTGGTCACGGTTGAGGTTAGGGGAGTAGAAGGATTGCCTCGCCTGAAAGGACTATCGGGTCGGAGTTTCCTGGTATCTGAGGAAGGGTCTCGACCCTTAACGTCACCCATCCCTTCTCTCCAGAGATGCTGCCTGTCCTGCTTGTGTCTATCCCTGTATCTGCTTAGTTTGTCAGTACAGCCTTGCTGTAGCCTGGATGGTTTGCTCTAACTTCTGGGGAGAAATTCAAACCCACAAACGTATGATCCTGAAGCTCGAGTTTACGACTCGGGCAAGGGTAACATTTTGAACCATCCATAAAATTACATTAAATTTTTTTTTAATTTTAAACAAGCTTATTTAATATTATTGAACTATGCCTTTAACACCAGGTGGCGCCACCGTGAGGTAATAAGATCACGTGATAGGAGCAGAATTAGGCCATTCGGCCCTTCAAGGGACCGCGTTAAAATTTACAGAATAAGTGGCGGCCTCGCCAACAGTCTGTGTGTCCTTTCTACTGTTTTTGGTATTTTAAGAATGTTCTAAAAGTTTGTTTCAATGTTTCTTGGTTAGTTTATGTGGGGGGGGGGGGGGGGGGGGGGGGGAATGGGGGGAACTTTTTTTCAGTCAGTTACCACGATGGAGATGCGATTTTTCTCCGTGTCGCGATTTTTCTACCCCCCCCTTTGTGGCCTAACAACCTGGATTGGTGCGGCCTTTCCTGGAGATCGGCCCGGAGCTTCAAGCCGTGGGCGCGGCGATGACTTGCCATCGTGGAGCCGGGGATCCTCTGCCGAGGGTCGCCAGAAGAAGAGCTCCGACCGCGGGGGCCTGTGGACTTTAACACCGCGAAGCCCGCAGTCTCCGGTAAGAAGTTGCCGACTCGGGAGCTCCATGCCACAGAGTGTTCCAATCCGTCCCAACGCCGGACGAGAGGGCCATCGGCAGCGGCGAACTGCGGAGGTTTCAAAGGTCCCGACCACCGCGGGTGAACAAAGGAGGAAGATGACTGAACTTTATTGCCTTCCATCACAGTGAGGAATGTTTGATTCCACTGTGGTGGATGTTGATGTTACATTTATTTTATGTGCGTGTTGTCTTCTTTTCACTTAGTATGGCTGTATAGTGACTCACATTTCACTGTACCTTAGTTGGTTAAGTGACAAGCGAACTTGAACTTGATCAATGCCTTTTGATCTTTCTCCTTTAGAGAATTAAAGCTTCGCAACTATGTGCCGGAGGCTAAAGAACTGAAAGATCGACTTGTGCCCAATGCTAAACCGGCCTCAGGTTAGTATCATGTGAGATGCAACTCGTGTTCCTGGCTCTTGAAAACACTATTCATTGCAGCTTCATCAGAGGTTTGTTGCTCAATAGATGATCTGCACCTCTCTTATTTATAATGTTGAGGAATGTTTGGGGCAGCACGGTGGCGCAGCTGTGGAGTTGCCACCTGAAGGGCCTGTCCCACGAGCCTGTGACTCCAGGCGGCAAGCGCGACCTAAAGGGCCTGTCAAATGAGCCTGCGACTCCATGCGGCAAGCGCGACCTAACGTGGTCGCTTGAGCCGCACGGCCTCGCGGGGCCGGTCCCACTTCGATCGCCGGAGCCGTATGGAGTTGTGCGGAGCTGGTCCCGACATCGCGCGGGGCTCCGAAAAACTGGCCGTGTTCAAGAATTCCACGCGGCAACGGCCTGCCGGCCCGCAGCCGCCTCGACGCCGTATGTCACGCGCACACTTCCCGCGGACTTCGCTCGAACTTCATGTCACTCACTCGACCTCCGCGCTGCCCCCGCTTCTGGTTTGGTCGCGCTTGCCGCATGCAGTCGCATGCTCGTGGGACAGGCCCTTTTAGTTCGCGCTTGCCGCATGGAGTCGCTGCTCGTGGGACAGGCCCTTTACAGTGTTGGAGTGTGGCGGCGCCTAACGGCAGCGGCTTGACTGCAGTCCGTCTGTCTTTTTTACATTTTGTCCCGTTAGATGTATGTTTTTAGTACTAATTTTTAATTATTTTTTAGCTGTGTATATGTGTGGGGGGGGGGGGGAACGTTTAATCTCTTCACTGTAGGGGGACCCGACTTTTTCCCTGTCGGGTCTCCGGTGTCGTTGGGCCTAACATCGTGGAGCCGGCGGCGGCCTCCAGCCGGAACCAACGTGAGGGGTCCAGTCGCGGAGCATGCGGACCTGACATCACGGAGCTGGCCGACCGGAGCGGGGAGAGTTGTGGTGGCGCGCGGCTGCGACCAGACTTCGGAGCTTCGGAGGCTCCGGCCGGAGGCCTGGTGGACAGGAACAACCGGAGCTCGCAGGTCCCTGGTGGGAGACCGTTTTTCGGAGCTCCCGCAACGGGAACTTCTCCCACTGGAATTGCGTGGTTTAAAGGACACGGAGCGGGGCCAAACATCGCTTGAGCTGCACGGCCTCGCGGGGCTGGTCCCACTTCGATCGCCGGAGCCGTATCGAGTTGTGCGGAGCTGGTCCCGACGCGGCTTAAACGGCCGCGAGACATACCATCGCCCGCCGGGGGCTTTAACATCATGAGCCCCAGTCGCCTTGACGCTGCAGTTGGACTGCTGGACCGCAGGAGAAGATCAAAGGGAAGAGATAAGACTTTGCTTTCCATCACAGTGAGGAGCTGTTGGAGATTCACTGTGATGGATGTTTGTGTAAATTGTGTTCAGTGTGTGTCTTGGTTTTTTTTGTAATGTCATGACTGAAGGAATTAAATTTCGTTCAAGCCTTGTCTGTTTGAATGACAATAAAAGGGACTATCGCTGGCCGGCGTAGGACTCGGTGGGCCAAAGGGACTGTTTCTCTCAACTAAACTAATGTTTACTGGGATTGCGGGTCAAACGTAGGAAGATGGGGCATCTAGGTCATGAGTATGCATAAGTGATAGGAGCAAAATTAGGCCACTTGGCCCATGAAGTCTACTGTGCCATTCAATCATGGTTCATGACGAAGGTGGGACAGGTTAGGCCAAAGGGCCTGTTTCGTGCTTTATGACAACAGACGCATGAGTAGGCTATTCGACCCTTTGAGTCAGCTCCGCCGTTCACTGTGATCATGGCTGATCATCCCCGATCAGTACCCCGTTCCTGCCTTCTCCCCATATCCCCTGAATCTGCTATAAGAGCCCTATCTAGCTCTCTCTTAAAGCATCCAGAGAATTGGTCTCCACCGCCCTCTGAGGCAGAGGCGTGATGTCTCCAATGTGATAAACCACGAGAGGCAGTGAATCTGTGGAATTCCTTGCCACAGAAGGTTGTGGATATGTCTAAGGCAGAGATGGATAGATTCTTGATTAGTACGGGTGTCAGTGATTATGGGGAGAAGGCAGGAGAATGGCGTTAGGAGGGAGAGATAGATCAGCCATGATTGAGTGGCGGAGTAGACTTCACAAGTTATAGGTGTATAGGCCATTCGGCCCATCGACTCCACCCCGCCATTCACTCATGGCTGATCTCTGCCTCCTAATCCCATTTTCCTGCCTTCCCCCCATAAACCCTTGACCCGTTCTAATCAAGAATTTGTCTTTCTCTGCCTTAAAAATATCCACTGATTTGGCCTCCACAGCCCTTTGTGGCAATGAGTTCCACATATTAACTATCCTAAAGAATTTCATCATCTCCTTTCTAAAAGAACGCCCTTTAATTTTGAGGCTTTGACCTCTGGTCCTAGACTGTCCCGCCAGTGGAAACATCCTCTCCACATCCACTCTCCACATCTATGCCTTTCATTCTTCTGTAAGTTTCAATTAGAGGCCCCTTGAATGAATGAATAAATGAATGAATGAATGAATGAATGAATGAATAAGTTTATTGGCCAAGTATTGACATACAAGGAATTTGCCTTGGTGCTCCGCCCGCAAGTGAAGGGCCGAATGGCCTAATTCTGTTGCTATCACTTGTGATCTTACGACCTCACGTTAACTCTCCCAAATGTGTGTTCCTCTTGATATTGTTTCCATCCCTGTAAATGGTTGCTATCTCCATCTGTTCACGTCTGGTTCCCGGACTCTGTTTCCACAGTGGAGGAGAAGGTGCGGGAGCAGCAGGAAGCAGGGAAGCCTGTCCCTGTCATTGAAGAAGTGGTACGTATGTCCTTCATCTTACAACAGTCGAGAGAGTTTGTAGATCTGCCCTACTTATATGTTAAGCGATACTAACACACACATGCTACACACCACTATTATCTGTAATCCAGTCCGGGTTTTTTATCATGCCGGCACCATCCATACTAACAAGCTGCCAGTCGTGATGTAGACACTGTGATGCTGACATGCTGTGTCACTTTATTATATGCAAACCAACCTGTTGGATCTTTACTTTGAGGATGTGTCAGGCCTTCTCCGCTGCCTCTGTGGTGTTCTTGATGGCTCTTCTCCTCGCCATTCCGTTGATGCAAACAATATAATAAACGGGGTGGGAGACTGCAACCTTCACGTGGTCCGCCCTGTTTCGACGAATGCAATCAACCTGGCGTGCACAATCAAATAAGATCAAATAGAACAAGTTGTCCTACAACTTTAGTCTGTGCACGCCGTACGCAAGAATATAATAAACGAGAAAAAAAAAGTTTAGTGTGTATATACACACACATACTCACATAGAGATCCTTCAGCCAAACTTGCCCACATCGGCCAACATGTCCCAGCTACACTAGTCCTACCTGTCTACGTTTGGTCCATATCCTTCCAAACCTGTCCTAACTATGTATCTGTCTAACTGTCTCTTAAATATTGCAATAGTCCGTGTCTCAACTACCTCCTCTGGCAGCTCATTCCATACACCCATCACCTTTTGTGTAAAAAAAAAAAAAGCTGCCCGCAGATTCCTATAACATCTTTCCACCCTTCACCTTAAATCTATGTCCTCTGGTCCTCGACACACACACACACACACACACACACACACACACACACACACACACACACACACACACACACACACACACACACACACACACACCACACACACACACACACACACACACACACACACACACACACACACACACACACACACACACACACACACACACACACACACACACACACACACACACACACACACACACACACACACACACACACACACACACACACACACACACACACACACACACACACACACACACACACACACACACACACACACACACACACACACACACACACACACACACACACACACACACACACACACACACACACACACCACACCACACACACACACACACCACACCACACACACACACACACACACACACACACACACACACACACACACACACACACACACACACACACACACAGACAGACACACACACAGACACACACACACACACACACACACAGACACACACACACACACACACACACACCACACACACACACACACACACACACACACACACACACACACACACACACACACACACACACACACACACACACACACACACACACACACACACACACACACACACACACACACACACACACACACACACACACACACACACACACACACACACACACGTAATAATAACAATAACAATAATAGTCTCTGTACTTCAGAGTTTATTGGAGGTTGTCGTGTTTAATAGCCGGATGGCTGCAGGGAAGAAGCTGTTTCCGAACCTGGACGTTACAGTTTTCAGGCTCCTGTACCATCTTCCCGATGGCAACGGTGAAATGAGAGCATGACCAGGGTGGTGTGGGTCTCTGATGATGCTGGCTGCCTTTTTGAGGCATTCAACTTTTTGTAATCGAATATGCAAACAAATTGCAATCTCACTAAGAAATGTCATGAGGGGAATAGATAGGGTGAATGCACAGTGCATTTTTTTAAACCCAGATGTTGTCAGGCAACTAAACCATCCTATCGCAACTAGAGAGCAATCCTGAACTACTGTGTAGGAAAGAACTGCAGATGCTGGTTTAAATCGAAGGTAGACATAAAATGCTGGAGTAACTCAGTGGGTCAGGCAACATCTCTTGAGAGAAGGAATGGGCGACGTTTCGATCCTGAACTACTATCTACCTCATTGGGTCGCCTGGGTGAGGGGGTCTGATGTTGAAAGACCCGAAACACCCAATGGAGCATCAAGAGATGTATTTTACAAATCAAACGTGAGCCTTGCTTGCTGCTGGGTAGTGAAGGCTGCACAACCCCGCTTGAAATCCCTGCAGGAATCCATCCGCACAGTCGGGGCTTGGAGTGATTTTCGTTGTACAGCCTCCAAATGGGCTCCAAATTACATAGACATTATTTTGACTGCACTAATATTGTTTTGTTTTTATGCGTGCGCACATACACACACGCGCGCACTCACACACGCGCGCACGCTCACACACACGCAAACTAATTTCTGTGTGTGTATACAAATAATAATAGTGCAACTCAAATGAATGGGTTGGGTGGTTCAGACCCTGTAATCCCCATTTACAGGTGCCCTACCCTAATTCACCATTTACAGGTGCCCTACCCTAATTCACCATTTACAGGTGCCCTACCCTAATTCACCATTTACTGGTGCCCTACCCTAATTCCCCATTTACAGGTGCCCTACCCTAATTCACCATTTACTGGTGCCCTACCCTAATTCACCATTTACTGGTGCCCTACCCTAATTCCCCATTTACTGGTGCCCTACCCTAATTCACCATTTACAGGTGCTCTCCACTAAGGAGAAAGGATGTTAAAGAATGATTCTGCTCCCTCCCTAGTTTCAGGACGGTTTTGATGATGTACAGTTGTTGAATTTGCATTCTTATTGTTATTACTGAGATTACTGTTCAACCTTTTCACTCTGTAGGACTTGGTGAACCTTGCTCCCCGGAAGCCTGACTGGTATGTGATCATTTTTTTAAAAACTACTGTTATTTCTTAAGAAAGCTATCCAATTGGTTTCTAATTTAATTTAGTTTAGATTAGAAATACAGAGCGGAAAACAGGCCCTTCGGCCCGCCGAGTCCGCACCGGCCAGCGATCCCCGCGCACTATCTCTCACACACACACACGCGCACGCACACACACACACACACACACCAATTTGCACACACCAAGCCAATTAACCTACAAACCTGTACATCTTTGGAGTGTGGGCGGAAACCAAAGATCTCGGAGAAAACATAGAGAGAAAACCCGTGCGAGTCACGGGGAGAACGTACAAACTCCGTAACAGACAGCACCCGTAGTCAGAATCGAACCGGTGTCTCGGGTGCTGTGAGGCAGTAGCTCTACCACTGCGCCTACATTTTTTGTCTATCTATTCTACCACTTCTCTGGTGTTGCCGGTCACAGCGTAGACTTTCTGCAGTTGCTAAGTGGTGCAAGGTTTGCAATGTTTGTTTTTCTGTTCAGGGATTTGAAAAGGGATGTGGCGAAGAAACTAGAAAAGCTGGAGAAGAGAACGCAGAGGGCCATCGCAGAACTGATCCGTAAGTAGTCTATTCAATGGAAATTGCAGGAACCACATCTCAATGACGTAAATGAAAAAACAAATGATCTATGCTGATACATCTTGTTCTCTGGGACAGTCCTCTCACTAAAGGGCCTGTCCCACTTGGGCGACATTTTCGGCGACAGGCTGAAAAGAAGTTGTCGCGGCGTGACGCATGTAGTGGCGCGCGGTGTTTCCCTGCCGCCCCTGGATTTTGGAATGTTCAAAATCTTCAGGCAACATCTGGGTGTCTTATCATCATCATCATCATCATGGCGTGCGCCCTGTCACGCGGTGACGTACGCTGTCCTGCAGGGTGACGGCCGGTGACGCGGGCGTATAAAGCACCGACATCCATTAAAAAAGTTATTGGCCCTTAGATTTATTGTAAATGCGTTCATTTCCAATGTGATTATTGTACTTTGGTGTAAACTTCTTCTGTTGTGAAGGCGAGTGTCGTAGCTTGATGTGTCGGTGACGCGGAGGGTCGTACAACTTGACGGTTTTTAGGGCGTCAGTCACTGACGTTCGCAGTCGCGGAAAGAAAAATCACAAAAATCCCACTTGTCGATTTTTTTTCGGCGACTGCCGGCGTCATTGACTGACGTATCAGGGTCGCCGAAACATTTTCAAAAATCTAGCGGCCACAAAAACATAATGTTGCGACACTCGAGGAAACACCGCGCGTGAATACGTCGTCACGCCGCGACTTTTTCACTGACCTGATACGTCAGTCAATGATGCCGGCAGTCGCCGAACAAAAATCGCATTTTGCGTCTACCTTCGATTTTATCCAGCGCCTGCAGTTCTTTCTTACACACCCTTGCCTAATTGTTTTTTTTCCCTTAAAATTAGTACTTAAGTTCCCAAACTAGTCATTTAAAATAACACACTTGTAGTATAGTAAACCCCTCTGAGCAAGGGACTGTGGCTGAAACGGGAATCAGAAGATTCCCCTAATTCCCCATTTGCTGGTGCCCTCTTCTAATTCCATATTTACAGGTGCCCTCCCCTAATTCATAGTAAACTGCTCCCCTACCCTACTAATGTGGCCTGACCAAACCGCACTATCTAAAAAGTGGTGTTGCCACTTTCAGGGAGTTATGTACTTGAAGCCCAATGTTCAGTCTCGACCTGAAACGTCACCCATTCCTTCTCTCCAGAGATGCTGCCTGTCCCGCTGAGTTACTCCAGCTTTTTCGGTCCATATCTAATAGACGTCACCAATCCATGTTTGTTTGCTTTAAGCTAATTTTTAAATTTGGGAATAATATTATTGAGGTAATATTAAGCATAAGGGCTACTCAATAATTAATAAAGGTAGGGTTCTGACCCAAATCGTTACCCATCCTTTTCATCCAGAGGTGTTGCCTAACCCACTGAATTACTCCAGCACTTTGTGTCTATCTTCATAAATTCCAGGAGCAGATTAAAGCCATTCGGCCCATCAATTCTACCCCGCCATTCAACCATGGCTGATCTATCTTTCCCTCTTAACCTCATTCTCCTGCTTTCTCCCCATAATCTCTGACACCCGTACTAATCAAGAATCTACCTTAAAAATATCCACTGACTTGTGGCCTCCACAGCCTCCTGTGGCAATGTATTCCACAGATTCACCACCCTCTGACTAAAGAAATTCCTCCTCATCCCCTTCCTAAAAGGTACGTCCCTTGATTCAGAGGCTATGACCTCTGGTCCTGGACTCTCCCGCTAGTGGAAACGTCCTCTCATTAATATTCATTCTTCATGAATAAAGATAATTTATTTTCATTCCCACAGGGGAGAAACTAAAGGACAATGAGGAGGACCTGGCGTCTGCCGTTGGAGCGGTGAAGCAGGAGGATTATGACTCTGAGTGAAGCAGGGTTGTTTCTGGCCTGAAGAAGGGTCTCGACCAAAAATGTTAACTATTCCTTCTCTATGAGATGCTGCCTGACCTGCTGAGTAACTCCAGCTTTTTGTGCCTGTCTTCAGTTTAAACCAGCATCTGCAGTTCCTTCCGACACGGTTGGTTTAAATGTCTGTGTGTCTGTCTGTGCATGCAGTGTGTGTGTGTGTGTGCATCTGTGTGTGCCTGTCCATCTGTGTGAGCTTGTGTGCGTGCGTGTGTGGCTATCTGTGTGTGTGTGTGGATGTCTGTCTGTGTTTGGCGGATGTGGCCATATGTGTGTGTTCGTGCATGTATGGCTATCTGTGTGTGTGGCTATTTGGGTGTGTGTGCGGCTGTGTGTGTATGTGTGCATGTATGTGCGTGTGTATCTGAGTGTGTATGTGGCTATCTGTATGTGTGTGTTTGTCTGAGTGCCCGTGTGCACCAGTGTGTGTGTGTGTGTGTCTGTCCCCCTTTGTGCGTGCGTGTGCGGCTGTGTGTGTGTGTGTGTGTGTGCGCGTATGTGGCTATCTCTATGTGTGCGTTTGTCTGAGTGTCTATGCACCAGTGTGTGTGTGTGTGTGTCTGCCTGCCTGTCTGTGTGTGTGTGTTTGTCTGTGAGTGCACCTGAGAGAGCTAGTCATGTTGTGATTACCTGTTTCCATCAGTCAGGTAGAAACAAGGAACTACAGATGCTGGTTTATACTAAACGACTCCGGCAGCATCACCGGAGAACAGGGATAGATGACATTAATTGTCGGGACCTTTCTTCAGACACCAGACTGAAGAAGCGTGCCGAGACGTCACCAATCCATGTTCTGCAGGGATGCTGCCCGACCTGCCGAGTTACTCCAGCGTTTTGTGTCCTGTTAGGTTATTAATAAGCAGATTCCTCTTTTGTTTAATCCCCAAGTTTTGTGGGGTTTTGACAGTCTTTGTACGAATGCTAGTACTGATTTACAATAAAAGAACAAACAAAATCCACAGGAGTTGTTGAAATGAATCCTGACTTGAAATTTTGCTCGAAGTGACTGGTCTAATGTCAGCAATGCTTAACGATTTCAGCAAGTTGGTCATCTCATCACCTGTCGAAGGAGGCAGCAGGTTGGACTGTTCAATGAACTTTGTAAATTGGTCGTCAAAACGTGGCAACACTTGTGTACTGCCTGGTTGAGGTCTGCTCTATGATTTTACCAGGATAGAGATATACAAGTGTGAAAACGACCACCTCCAGATTCAGAGGTAGACAAAAGTGCTGGAGAAACCCAGCGGGTGAGGCAGCATCTATGGAGCGAAGGAAATAGGCGACGTTTCGGGTTTCTCCAGCATTTTTGTCTACCTTCGATTTTCCAGCATTTGCAGTTCCTTCTTAAGCCTCCAGATTCAGGAACAGTTTCTTCCCAGCTGTTATCAGGCAACTGAATCATCCTACCACAACCAGAGAGCGGTCCTGAACTACTATCTACCCCATTGGTGATCCTCGGACTATCCTTGATCGGAATTTTCTGGCTTTACCTTGCACTGAAGGTTATTCCCTCATCATGTACCTATACACTGTGAATGGCTCAATTGTAATCATGTATTGTCTTTCTGGTGACTGGTTAGCGCGCAACAAAAGCTTTTCACTGTACCTCGGTACACGTGACAATAAACTAAACTGAGAGTCATAGAGTGATACAGTGGAAACAGGGCCTTTTGCCCAACTTGCCCAACATGTCCCAGCTACACTGGTTCCGTCTGCCTGCGTTTGGCCCATCTCCCTCTGAACTTGTCCTGCCCTAACCATAACTATTTCTTTAACATTGGGATTGTCCCAGCTTCAACTACCTCCTCCGGCAGCTTGTTCCATACACCCACCCCCCTTTGTGTTAAAATGTTACCCTTCAGATTCCTATCAAATCTTTTTTCCTTCACTTTAAATCTATGTCCTCTGGTCCCCGATTCATGTACTCTGGGCAAGAGACACTGTGCATCTACCCGATCTATTCCTCTCATGATTTTATACACCTCTATAAGATCACCCCTCATCCTCCTGCGCTCCATGGAATAGAGACCCAGCCTACTCAACCTCTCCCTATAGCTCACACCTTCTAGTCCTGGCAACATCCTCGTAAATCTTCTCAGAACCCTTTTCAGTTTGACAACATCTTTTCTATAACATAATAATAATAATAATGGATGGGATTTATATAGCGCCTTTCTAATACTCAAGGCGCTTTACATCGCATTATTCATTCACTCCTCAGTCACACTCGGTGGTGGTAAGCTACTTCTGTAGCCACAGCTGCCCTGGGGCAGACTGACGGAAGCGTGGCTGCCAATCTGCGCCTACGGCCCCTCCGACCACCACCAATCACTCACACATATTCACACACAGGCAAAGGTGGGTGAAGTGTCTTGCCCAAGGACACAACGACAGTATGCACTCCAAGCGGGATTCGAACCGGCTAGAACATGGTGCCCAGAACTGAACACAATACTCTAAATGTGACGTCACCAACTTCTTATACAACTGCAACATGATCTCCCAACTTCTATACTCAAAACACTGACTGATGAAGGCCAATCTCGACCACCTAACGCCTTCTTGACCACCCCTGATCTACATGTGACTCGACCTTCAAGGCACCTGCACTCCTAGATCCAAAGTAAAGCATTTCACTGCACCTAGGTACATGTGACAATGTCAATAATTTAATGATACTTTAATCTACCAAATATTACAACAAGATCCATTGGACCATTTGCTTTCCATTTATCACAACCAATTCTGAAGAAGGGTCCTGACCTGAAACGTCACCTATCCATGTTCTCCACAGATGCTGCCTGACCCGCTGAGTTACTCCAGCACTCTGTGAAACGTCACCTATCCATGTTCTCCACAGATGCTGCCTGACCCGCTGAGTTACTCCAGCACTCTGTGAAACGTCACCTATCCGTTCTCCACAGATGCTGCCTGACCCGCTGAGTTACTCCAGCACTCTGTGAAACGTCACTTATCCTTGTTCTCCACAGATGCTGCCTGACCCGCTGAGTTACTCCAGCACTCTGTGAAACGTCACCTATCCATGTTCTCCACAGATGCTGCCTAACTCTGTGCCTATGCATCTGAAGCCCACAAGACGTGAAGACCATGACAACCTGATGTACAGAAGGCCATCACATCACAGTAGCAGTGACAATCTAATCCAGATGCTCATTGGATGGCGTACTGTCGGCTTGCATAGATTTATATTCATAGAAAATAGGTGCAGGAGTAGGCCATTCGGCCCTTCGAGCCAGCACCGCCATTCATTGTGATCATGGCTGATCATCCACAATCAGTAACCCGTGCCTGCCTTCTCCCCATACCCCTTGATTCCACTAGCCCCTAAAGCTCTATCTAACTCTTTTAAATTCATCCAGCGAATTGGCCTCCACTGCCCTCTGTGGAAGGGAATTCCACAAATTCACAACTCTCTGGGTGAAAATGTTGTTTCTCATCTCAGTTTTAAATGGCCTACCCTTTATTCTTAGACTGTGGCCCCTGGTTCTGGACTCCCCCAGCATTGGGAACATTTTTTCCTGCATCTAGCCTGTGCAGTCCTTTTATAAGTTTATACGTTTCTATAAGATCCTCTCTCATCCTTACATCACAGCTTGTTTAGGGATGCTGTTCCCCAGGGATGCTGCCTGACCACTGAGTTGCTCCAGCACCAGCCATGACAATCTCACTGTGGAAAGAGTACTGCAGAGCCCTGGTGAGACTGCACCCAGAGTATTGTGTGCAATTTTGGCCTCCTAATTTGAGGAAGGACATTCTTGCTATTGAGGGAGTGCAGTATAGGTTCACCTGGTTAATTCCCGGGATGGCGGGACTGGCATATGATGAAAGAATGGGTCGACTGGGCTTGTATTCACTGGAATTTAGAAGGATGAGAGGGTATCTTATAGAAACATATAAAATTCTTAAAGGATTGGACAGGCTAGATACAGGAAAAATGTTCCCGATGTTGGGGGAGTCCAGAACCAGGGGTCACAGTTTAAGGATAAGGGGTAGGCCATTTAGGACTGAGATGAGAAACTTTTTCACCCAGAGAGTTGTGAATCTGTGGAATTCTCTGCCACAGAAGGCAGTGGAGGCCAATTCACTGTATGTTTTCAAGAGAGAGTTGGATTTAGCTCTGAGGGCTAATGGAATCAAGCGATATGGGGAGGAAGCAGGAACGGTGTACTGATTCTGGATGATCAGCCATGAACATATTGAATGGCGGAGATGAGAAACAACATTTTCACCCAGAGAGTTGTGAATTTGTGGAATTCCCTGCCACTGTGGAGGCCAATTCGCTGGATGAAATTAAAAGAGTTATATAGAGCTTTAGGGGCTAGTGGAATCAAGGGGTATGGGGAGAAGGCAGGCACGGGTTACTGATTGTAGATGATCAGCCATGATCACAATGAATGGCGGTGCGGGCTCGAGGGGCCGAATGGCCTACTCCTGTACCTATTTTCTATGTTTCACAGTTTGCTTTGGGAAATATCATCTATCCAGGGATGCTGCCTGACTCATTGAGTTACTGCGGCATTCCTTCAGTACAGACGTCGGCGATACTCCCGGCAAGCAGATTCATCTCGTCGCCATTCCGAGCCACCGAGAGCGAGGCGGGATCGCATGCGAGGTGGAACGCTGAGAGGGAAGTGGACCGTCGAGAACAATGGGGGGCAATTGTGAGCAATTTTGGGCCCCATGTCTGAGGACGGATGTGCTGGCTCTGGAGAATGTCCAGAGGAGGTTTACAAGAACGATCCCAGGAACCTATGATGAGTGTTCAAGAAGGAACGGCAGATGCTGGAAAATCGAAGGCACACAAAAATGCTGGAGAAACTCAGCGGGTGCAGCAGCATCTATGAAGCGAAGGAAATAGGCAACGTTTCGGGCCGAAACCCAACCTATGATGAGTGTTTGTCAGCACTGGGCCTGTACTCGCTGGAGTTTAGATGAATGAGGGGGGAACCTCATTCAAACATACAGGATAATAAAAGACTTGGATAGAGTGGATGTGGAGAGGATGTTTCCACTAGTGGGAGAGTCTAGGACTAGAGGTCACAGCCTCAGAATTAAAGAACACCCCTTTAGGAAGAAGATGAGGAGGAATTTCTTTAGTCAGAGGGTGGTGAATGTGGAATTCTTTGCCACAGAAGGCTGTGAGGGCCGTCAGTGGATATTTTAAAGGCACAGATAGATAGATTGTTGATTAGTCAGGCGTTATGGTAAGAAAGCAGGTGAATGGGGTTAGGAGGGAGAGATTGATCAGCCATGATTGAGTGGCGGAGTAGACTTGATGGGCCGAATGGCCTAATTCAGCTCCTATTCATTATGACCCGACGTGGGGGGCCGCGAAGAACGAAGGGAGACCGGCGGGGGGTGGGAGGGCGATGGAGGGTGGGAGGGCGATGCCGGGACAAGCTGTTGGGAAGACTGTTCGCATTTCTGGATAGAAGGAATGGGTGACTGAGAGACTGAGCTCAGTCTGAAGACAGGAGAATGGAGTTAGGAGAGTCGTCAAGTTTTATTCGTCACTTGCACATAAAGTGCAAGTGAAATGAATTTGCCAGCAGCGGTACAATAAAAAAGAACACACAATACACAATTAAAATGTAACATAAACATCCTAAGGGGGCGCTGACCTGTGCGCGGCTGCCCAGCCAGCAGCTGTCCGTCTTTTCATCTTTTTTTTAAATTTTTAGTTAGTTAAAGTGTTTTTGTTTCTGGAGTTCTAGACTTTTTTGTGTGGGGGGTGGGTGGGGGGGGGGGGGGAGGGGGAAACTACCTTTCAGGGTCCCTACCTGGTCGGAGAGGCAGCTTTTCTCCGGGCTGCAGTTTCGACCCGTCCTCGCGGCCTACCAGGAGCGGCGTTTCCTGTCGGGGACCGCCCAGAACCACGGCTTCGGCAGCGGCACAGCGCTGGAACGCTATCGTGGAGCGGGCGATGCCTTGCCCGGGTCGCCGCGCTGGAGCTCCGGTGAGCTGAGACCGTCGGGAACAACATCACGGAGCTGCGGGACTGTGGAGCGGCCAGCTGCGGGCGGCGGCGCCGAACTTTACACCGGGAGCCTGGGATCTCGCGACGAGATCGCCAGTTGTGGAGCTCCATCCGGCGCGGCCTTGTCGGCTTCGGAAGCGGCCATTCCAGGGTTCTCATGCCGCTGTGAGGATTCTCCCGACGCCGGAGCACCATCACCCGGCGAGAACGGCCAGGAACATCGGGCCTCCGTAGAGGCAACTGTGGAGGCCTCAATAGGCCCGACTATGGGTGAACTGGGGTTGGGGACAGGACTTTGTGCCTTCCCTCATGGTGGGAATCATTGTGGGGGGATGTTCTTTATGTTTAAATCTCTTATTAATGTTATGTCTGTATTCTTTATGTGCTGCATTGGCAAGAAGCATTTCACTACACCTAGGTGTATGTGACCAATAAATAACCTTTGAACCTTTGAACCTTTGAACCTTTGAACCTTTGAACATCCACCACAATTTGGTCAGTCCTCCATTTTCCCCCGTGGTCGGGACCACAATCCTCCGCAGTTGCCGCTGCGGGTGTCCAGATGTACAGACAAGGTAAGTCCAGATAAGTCCTGAATCGGTGCTTCCCCACCGGAGACCACGGCTTCAGGTTGGTGCAGGCCGGTGGTCGAAGATTTAAAGTTCCCGCCGCGCCGCAGCCAGAAGCACCGCAGGGCCGGCGGTCAGAGCTCCTCTCCAGGGATCCCTGGCGAGGGACCCCGCTCCTGATGGTAAGTCCCCGCCGCGCCCACGGTAGAAGTTGGCTGCGGGCCAGCGGTCGGAGCTCTTCTCCTCCCGGGTCCCCCACGAGGGATCCCAGGCTGCGGACGCTGCGCCAGCTGGAGCTCCGCAGACCGTGACTTCAGGCTGCCGCGGGGCCAGCGAACGGAGCGCTCCCCTCCGGCGACCCCTGCGCCGAGAGTCCGCGCAGCTGAAGCCCCGGGCGCGTCTCCGGGAAAGGCCGCACCGATCCTCGATGTTAGGACACACCACACCACCCCCCACACAAGACACACAGAGAAACATTACAAACACACATTGAGACACACTAAAAAAACAAAAATAGTCGAAAAAACTAACATGCTGCTGGCAGGGCAGCCAACTCCCAGCGCCCCCACCACAGGACGAGAGATCAGGAGGGAGAGATTGATCAGCCACGATTGAATGGTTGATGAAGCGTAGTTCTAAATCATAACAATAATATCCCCCTTCAGCAAGCCCTAAATACAAAGTGTACCTTCTGTAAAATGCACCACAATTACCAGCTTTTGCTAAATCACAGATAGACACAAAATGCTGGAGTGACTCAGCGGGACAGGCAGCATCTCTGGAGAGAAGGAATGGGTGAAGTTTCGGGTCGAGGACCCTTCTTCAGACTGAGCGAAGTGGGAGAGGAAAACTAGAGGGGTGAGGAGGTTGAGAACAAATCAGAGCCGGCACTGGTGGCCAACGAGCCCACAATGGTCTGTTGTTGGCTGTGGAGGAGTACATAATGGATAGGAACAGTGGAACTGGTAGGTTGGCTAGGGTGGGGGAGGGACAGAGAGAGGGGAATGCATAGAGATATGGAAGGGTAAGGCGTGAAAACAACAGATCAAAGCAAACCATGTCAGCTTACGGCTTTTAGCACCAACGGAGGAGACATAGATACAGACACAAGAGAATACCTCTACCGCCTGTCTTAGGCACGTATTAGGGGAAGTCTTTTAGGACCGAGATGAGAAAAACATTTTTCACACAGAGAGTGGTGAATCTGTGGAACTCTCTGCCACAGAAGGTAGTTGAGGCCAGTTCATTGGCTATCTTTAAGAGGGAGTTAGATGTAGCCCTTGTGGCTAAAGTGTGTATGGAGAGAAGGCAGGTACAGGATACTGAGTTGGATGATCAGCCATGATCATATTGAATGGCGGTGCAAGCTCGAAGGGCCGAATGGCTTACTGCACCTATTTTCTATGTTTCTATGTATTGCTTGTAAATTGTGCAATACTCTACAAATACATCAGAGTTATATCATCAACAGCTACCAAGCTTTTTAAGTCTGAAGAAGGGTCTCGACACGAAACGGCGCCTATTCCTTTTCCAGAGATGTTGTCTGACCCGTTGAGTCACTCCAGCTTTTTGGGTCTATCATGGTTTACATTGGTAAACCAGCATCTGCAGTTCCTTACATACTCTGTTGGGCAGCAGCAAGTAAGAATTTCATGGTTCTCTCTGGGACACATGACAATAAAACACTCTGGACTCGGCACAGGCAGCTCACCAGTGCCATCTCATGGGCACAAAGATAAGACACAAAGTGCTGGAGTAACTCAGCGGGTCAGGCAGAGTCTCATTGCTGCTTTTATCTGTCACACATGCAACTGCAGGGTGACATTCATTAGTTTTTATATTACACATGCAGGCACTGCCATTTATGGCACCATTATCTGGGGGTCCTTGTTCATCAGTCAATGAAAGTAAGCAAAGGTACACAAAAATGCTGGAGAAACTCAGCGGGTGCAGCAGCATCTATGGAGCAAAGGAAATAGGCAACGTTTCGGGCCGAAACCCTTCTTCAGACATGAAAGTAAGCATGCAGGTACAGCAGGCAGTGAAGAAAGCGAATGGCATGTTGGCCTACATAACACGAGGAATTGCGTATAGGAGCAAAGATGTCCTTCTGCGGTTGTATAGGGCCCTAGTGAGACCACACCTGCCTAGTGAGACCACTCCTTCTGCAGTTTTACAGTCCTTCTGCAGTTGTACAGAGCCCTAGTGAGACTACACCTTGAGTATTGTGTGCAGTTTTGGTCCCCTAATTTGAGGAAGGACATTCTTGCTATTGAGGGAGTGCAGCGTAGGTTCACCAGGTTAATTCCCGGGATGACGGGACTGTCATGCTAAGAGTGGAGCGCCTGGACTTGTACACTCTGGAGTTTAGAATGATGAGAGGTGATCTCATTGAAACATATAAGATCATTTAGGGTTTGGACACACTAGAGGCAGGAAACATGTTCCCGATGTTGGGGGAGTCCAGAACCAGGGGCCATAGTTTAAGAATAAGAGGTAAGCCATTTAGAACGGAGACGAGGAAACACTTTTTCACACAGAGAGTTGTGAGTCTGTGGAATTCTCTGCCTCAGAGGGCGGTGGAGGCAGGTTCTCTGGATGCTTTCAAGAGAGAGTTTGATAGGTCTCTTAAAGATAGCGGAGTCAGGGGATATGGGGAGAAGGCAGGAACAGGGTACTGTTTGGGGATGATCAGCCATGATCACATTGAATCTGGAAGGGCCGAATGGCCTACTCCTGCACCTATTGTCTGTTATTGTCATTATTCAACGTCCGGTTGGCCCGCGTACTCTCCATGTACTGGAGCAGTTCCCGTGGACCGATGTCTCTCTCCTTGCTCGGACACCAAAAGGTGCTGAAGGCATTACTCCTGGCCCTCCTAGCAAAAAGGAATAGGTAACATTTCGGGTCAGAACCCTTCTTCAGACTGGCCAGGGTGGGGTTGGGGTCATTGGGTGCATTTGCAATAGGTCAAATGGCTGTGGAGGCCAAGTCAGTGGAGATTTTTAAGGCGGAGATAGATAGATTATTGATTAGTGCGGGTGTCAGGGGTTACGGGGAGAAGGCAGGAGAATGGGGTTAGGAGGGAGAGATAGATCAGCCATGATTGAATGGTGGAGTAGACTTGATGGGCCGAATGGCCTAATTCTGCTCCTATCCCTTGTGACCTTGTGATCAGAGCAGAGCACGTGGTGGGGGTGGGTGAACGGTGCTTCCGGGTTGCGTCATGACATCACATAAGAACGTAAGGGGCAAGACGCCTCACGCGTGGGGCGACGACGTGACGCGCAGGCGATGAAGACGTCACGCGCCGGGGTGGAAGGGGGGAGGGGTTGGGAGCAATGACGACACACGCAGGGTCACGGCCTGGACACGTGGTGGGGGGGGGAGACGCGACGCGACGCTCCGGTTGACGTCAGACGTCGAGCGGACATGGAGCGGACGGCGGGTGAGTGAAGGAGGCGCCGGGACCGGGACCGGGACGGGGGGGGGGGGGGAGGGGCCGGACCAGGGGGGGCTCTCACTCAGGCTGCCCCGTCCCTGACCCGACCCGACCCGTCTCTGACCTCGTCCTCACCTCCTGGCCCCCCAACCTCATCACTGGGGCCGAACCCCTCACTTGGACCCTCCCCTACACACACACACACACACACACACACACACACACACACACACACCTACATCCACACCCCTACATCCACACCCCCACATCCACACCCCCACATCTACACCCCTACATCCACACCCCCACATCCACACCCCCACTCCCACACCCCCACATCCACACCCCTACATCCACACCCCCACATCCACACCCGTACATCCACACCCCTACATCTACACCCCCACTCCCACACCCCTACATCCACACCCCCACTCCCACACCCCCAAGCCCACCCGACACCACCCCCCACAGCCCCACACCCCCACAGCCACACCCCCACAGCACACACCCCCAAAGCACACCCCCACAGCCACACCCCACAGCCACACCCCCAACAGCCACACCCCCACCAGACAAACACCCCACACCACCCACCCCCACAGCCACCCCCAGACAGCCACACCCCCACAGCCACACCCCCAATCACACCCCCACCCCTCCACCACCCCCACATCCACACACCCACATCCACACCCCCACAGCCACACCCCCACAGCCACACCCCCACAGCCCCAACCCCACACGCCACCCCCACATCCACACCCCCACATCCACACCCCCACACCCCCCACCCCACACCACACCCCGACATCCACACCCCACCAGCCACACCCCCCATACCACACCCCCGGCACACCCCCCATCCACACCCACTCCCACACCCCACACTCCCACACCCCACACCCCCACATCCACATCCCCACATCCACACCCCCACATCCACACCCCCACATCCACACCCCCACATCTACACCCCCCATCCACAACCCCACTCCCACACCCCCGCATCCACACCCCCACATCCACACCCCCACATCCACACCCCTACATCCACACCCCCACATCCACACCCCCACATCCACACCCCCACATCCCACACCCCCCATCCACACCCCCACCCTCTGACAGACTCCACCCTCACCTTCTGCCCCCTCGGCCAGCCCCCCACCCTGCCTCCTACTGGACCTCCCCCACCCATAACTCGAACCCTTCAGCACCCCATCATTGATTGACCCTAACCCACTCAACTGCTCCTCACCCTCACCCCTCAGCTGCCACCCTCCTCCCCTAACCCCTCAGCTCCCAAACACTGATCTCAACCCCTCAACTGGACCTCCCGCACCCCTGGCCTTCACGCCCTGAACCCTACCCACCTCAACCACATCTACTCCAAACCGCCCCTGCCTTCACCCTTCACCTCCTGACCCTGACCCCTCAACTGACCTTAGCCACCCTTGACCCTTGCCCTCACTTCCCGACTTCTCATTTCTCCCACTATGCTGGAGAAACTCAGCGGGTGAGGCAGCATCTATGGAGCGAAGGAATGGGTGACGTTTCGGGGCAAGAACCTACTTCAGTCTGAAGAAGGGTCTCGATCCGAAACGTCACCCATTCCTTCGCTCCGTAGATGCTGCCTCACTCGCTGAGTTTCTCCAGCATTTTTGTCTACCTTCGATTGTTCCAGCATCTGCAGTTCCTTCCTAAGCATTTCTCCCACTCACTATGTTTAGTTTAGAGATACAGCGCGGAAACAGGCCCTACAGCCCACCGAGTCCGCACCGACCAGCGATCCCCGCACACTGACACTATCCTACACTTACTGGGGACATTTCACATTTATACCAAGCCAATTAACCTACATGCCTGTACGTCTTTGGAATAATAATAATAATAATGGATGGGATTTATATAGCGCCTTTCTAATACTCAAGGCGCTTTACATCGCATTATTCATTCACTCCTCAGTCACACTCGGTGGTGGTAAGCTACTTCTGTAGCCACAGCTGTAGCCACAGCTGCACAGAAGCGTGGCTGCCATTCTGCGCCTACGGTCCCTCCGACCACCACCAATCACTCACACACATTCACACACATTCACACACAGGCAAAGGTGGGTGAAGTGTCTTGCCCAAGGACACAACGACAGTATGCACTCCAAGCGGGATTCGAACCGGCCACCTTCCGGTTGCCAGCCGAACACTTAGCCCATTGTGCCATCTGTCGTCCCACTTTGGAGTGTGGGAGAAAACCCACGCAGTTCACGGGGAGAACGTACAAACTCCGTACAGATAGCACCCGTAGTCGGGTTCGAACCCGGGTCTCCTGCGTTGTCAGGCCAGGCAGCGACTCTACCGCGCGCCCCTCATTCATTCTTCTCCCCCTTCCCCCTACCCTGTGGGTGAGATGCCGGAAGGGTGGCTGGGAGCCCAGGATATTGGGAAACATCTGAGAGGGAAGTTTGTGCAATAAGAATAATGGGGCCATACACTGTATCGTCTATCCACTGACTATTTTGTGTGGGAAGGAACTGCAGTTGCTGGTTTAAACTGAAGATAGACACAGGAACAGGTGACATTTCGGGTCGAGACTCTTCTTCAGCCTCACTGTCCTGCTGAGTTACTCCAGCTTTTTAGACAATAGGTGCAGGAGTCGGCCATTCGGCCCTTTGAGCCAGCACCGCCATTCAAGATATAAGATACATTTATTTGTCACAAGTACCAGTTGGTACAGTGAAATGTGTGGTCACCATACAGCCATACAAATAAAATTAAAAATACAACACACGATAAGACTCCCAACATAAAAAATCCCCCCCACAGCAGAATCAAAGTTTCCCACTGTGAGGGAAGGCAATAGACAATAGAAAATAGGTGCAGGAGTAGGCCATTCGGCCCTTTGAGCAAGCACCGCCATTCAATGTGATCATGGCTGATCATCCACAATCAGTACCCCGTTCCTGCCTTCTCCACATATCCCTTGACTCCGCTATCCTTAAGAGCCCTATCTAGCTCTCTCTTGAAAGCATCCAGAGAACCGGCCTCCACCAAGCCAATTAACTGAGGCAGAGAATTCCACACTCACAACTCTCTGTGAGAAAAAGTGTTTCCTCGTCTCCGTTCTAAATGGCTTACGCCTTATTCTTAAACTGTGGCCCCTGGTTCTGGACTCCCCCATCATCGGGAACATGTTTCCCATCTCTAGCGTGTCCAAACCCTTAATAATCTTATATTTCAATAAGATCCCCTCATCCATCTAAACTCCAGAGTGTATAAGCCCAGCCGCTCCATTCTCTCAGCGTATGACAGTCCCGCCATTCCGGGTATTAACCTTGTAAACCTACGCTGCACTCCCTCAATAGCAAGAATGTCCTTCCTCAAATTAGGGGACCAAAACTGTACACAATACTCCAGGTGTGGTCTCACTAGGGCCCTGTACAACTGCAGAAGGACCTCTGATACTTAACTCCTCCTGTTATGAAGGCCAACATGCATTCGCTTTCTTCACTGCCTGCCGTACCTGCATGCTTACTTGACTGATAAACAAGGACCCCCAAATCCCGTTGTACTCCCCCTTTTCCCAACTTGACGTCATTTAGATAGTAATCTGCCTTCCTGTTTTTGCTACCAAAGTGGATAACCTCACATTTATCCACATTAAACTGCATCTGCCATGCATCTGCCCACTCCCCCAACCTGTCCAAGTCACCCACACTGAGCTTTTTTGTTGATTACAGAGTACTATGTTTACGCATCAGTTGTGCTACAGCAAGTCAGAATCTCATTGTTCTGTCTTGGGACCTATGACAATAAAATACTCTTGAGAGTAACTCGGCGGGTCAGGCAGCATCTCTGGAGAAAAGGAATGGGTGACGTTTCGAGTCGAGTTATTTTCTCAGACAGTAAAGAAGGGTCTGGGAGCCGAAACGTCGCCAATTCCTTTTCTCCAGAGCTACTGCCTGACCTGCTGAGTTAGCTGCGGGCCAGGTGAGAACGAGTTACAGACAATGAGACTCAACATGACGGCTTTGAGTGTGTAACAAAGAATGGCAGATGCTGGATAAAATCGAAGGTAGACACAAAATGCTGGAGTAACTCAGCGGGTGAGGCAGCATCTATGGAGAGAAGGAATGGGTGATATTTTGGGTCGAGACCCTTCTTCAGACTTTGAAGCTGGTACGACGAGCGGGGGAGGGACGGAGAGAGAGGGGATGCAAGGGTTACTTGAAGATAGAGAAATGGGCTTGTACACTCTGGAGTTTAGAAGGATGAGAGGGAATTTCATTGAAACACATAAGATTGTTAAGGGCTTGGACACGCTAGAGGTAGGAAACACGTTCCCGATGTTAGGGGAGCCCAGAACCAGGGGCCACAGTTTAAGAATAAGGGGTAAGCCATTTAGAACGGAGACGAGGAAACACTTTTTCTCACAGGGAGTTGTGAGTCTGTGGATTTCTCTGCCTCAGAGGGCGGTGGAGGCCGGTTCTCTGGATACTTTCAAGAGAGAGCTAGATAGGGTTCTTAAAGATAGCGGAGAAGGCAGGAACGGGGTACTGATTGTGGATGATCAGCCATGATCACATTGAATTGCGGTGCTGGCTCGAAGGGCCGAATGGCCTACTCCTGCACCTATTGTCTATTGTCTATTGCCTAAATCAATATTCATACCACGGGGTTATAAATTACTCCAGCTTTTTGTGTCCAACTCTGATTTAAACCAGCACGTGCAGTTGCTTCCTGCACACTTGCGACTAATGTGTGTTTTTACCTCAGGTGTGATGAGGAGTGAGGTGTGAAGTGTGTACCCGGCCTGCATTGACGATGACAGCCCGGCTGTTTCCCCGGTGTATCCGGCACCTCAGCGCGTCGCTGCTCGCCCTGCCAGCCTGTGCCGGCGCGGCCACCTGCCGCGGGAGGGTAGCGCCCGGACACCGCTGGTCCTGCGTGCCGTCGGCCGTGCTGCACGCGTCAGCCGCCCGCCACCAGACCGACCCGTCGCCCGCCGCCGCCGCCGAGCGGCACCACCCCCAGCAGCCGGAGCGCACCCAGGCCGAGGAGCTGATCGAATCGGCCGGCACCGTGGAGCAGCTCCTGCAGATCCCCGCCCGACAGAAGGTCACCGGCAACCAAGCGGCCGCCGCGCTCGTCCGCCTGTGCAGCATGGTGGTCGGCGAGAAGCCGCTCGTGGGCACCGTCACCCAGGATCCGCGCTTCCAGCAGCTCTTAAACACCATCGACAGCCAGGTCAGTTTAGACAATAGACAATAGGTGAATTGAATAGTTTATTGCCACTTGTGACAAGTCACAGTGAATGTCTTTGCTTGGGTATGCAATGGTCACCACATAAAGGGCATTGACAATGTTAAAATGGATCTCGTGCCAGACCCATCCTTCTCCTCTTCCCCCACACACTCTCCTCCGACCCCTCCCCCCTCCCCATGGTGGTCCCCCCAACGCTGTGTCCAAATGTTAGGGAGCAGGATTTTACAGGAGCCTATCTTATAGACAATAGGTGCAGGAGTAGGCCATTTGGCCCATTGGCCATTCAATGTGATCATGGCAGATCATCCACAATCAGTACCCCGTTCTTACCTTCTCCCCATATCCCCTGACTCCGCTATCTTTAAGAGCCCTATCTAGCTCTCTGTTGAAAGCATCCAGAGAACCGGCCTCCACTGAGGCAGAGAATTCCACAGACTTCTGTGTTTCTTCCAGTCTTTTCTGAGACTTTGCACTACACACCACACAAACTTCTAAGTGTCTCTGAAAATCGTGTTCGGACAAACCCCATCGTAAAACGAAAATATCGCAAGTCGAAATCGCGTTTAAAACATTGCGATCACGTGTGCGGGAGTGACGTGCAGCTCGCTGCCGTTGCCGAGCGTTTGCCCGTCGCAAGTCTTCTTCTACTTCGTGCGTTTGAGGCAGCAGAAGTCCGCAGCATGGTGATGCCATCTGGTTCGACATCCGTAGGTGCCCGCCCTAAAAAGGGCGCATGCTCCGAGTTGGTGCCAAGCTGCGGTGCTGCTGCTGCTGTCTCTGTTTGTTGTC
Source organism: Amblyraja radiata (assembly GCF_010909765.2). NCBI lineage: Eukaryota > Metazoa > Chordata > Chondrichthyes > Rajiformes > Rajidae > Amblyraja > Amblyraja radiata. The sequence goes on along the minus strand of NC_045959.1, from coordinate 115,802,880 downwards.
GCTCGCCTGACTGAGGTCAATTGTCAGGGGTCACCGCGAGGAGGTCGACAACATGAGCCCCAGCGTCGAAGCATCGTAAATCGGGGAGCATCTGTGATGAAATTCTTACTTGCTGCAGCTTCATGGCCCTGACCCACGGTATGAGTTCATTCAAAGAGTTCTCCCGAGTTTGCCCTGATTCCAACTCGGAGATTTACGGTAATGGCCGCTCGTCGGTACTCGGGGCTCTCGTGGACATTTTTCAACATGTTGAAAAATCTTCACGAGTCTTCCCGTCCTTACCTGCCGTTAGCGAGTCTTCCCGAGTACCTGCCGTTAGCGTTACGAGCCGCTAAGAGACGTCCCCGAGCTCCGACGTACCCGCTACGTTCATTCTCCGTGCTTACCACGAGTTTGATTTTTTTTAAGCTCGGGAGAGCTCTTGGAATGAACTCGTACCGTGGGACAGGGCTATTATAGGGCTATATATTAATGATCTGGATGAGGGAATTGAAGGCAATATCTCCAAGTTTGCGGATGACACTAAGCTGGGGGGCAGTGTTAGCTGTGAGGAGGATGCTAGGAGACTGCAAGGTGACTTGGATAGGCTGGGTGAGTGGGCAAATGTTTGGCAGATGCAGTATAATGTGGATAAATGTGAGGTTATCCATTTTGGTGGCAAAAACAGGAAAGCAGACTATTATCTAAATGGTGGCCGATTAGGAAAAGGGGAGATGCAGCGAGACCTGGGTGTCGTGGTACACCAGTCATTGAAAGTGGGCATGCAGGTGCAGCAGGCAGTGAAGAAAGCGAATGGTATGTTAGCTTTCATAGCAAAAAGGATTTGAGTATAGGAGCAGGGAGGTTCTACTGCAGTTGTACAGGGTCTTGGTGAGACCACACCTGGAGTATTGCGTAGTTTTGGTCTCCAAATCTGAGGAAGGACATTATTGCCATAGAGGGAGTGCAGAGAAGGTTCACCAGACTGATTCCTGGGATGTCAGGACTGTCTTTTGAAGAAAGACTGGATAGACTTGGCTTATACTCTCTAGAATTTAGGAGATTGAGAGGGGATCTTATAGAAACGTACAAAATTCTTAAGGGGTTGGACAGGCTAGATGCAGGAAGATTGTTCCCGATGTTGGGGAAGTCCAGGACAAGGGGTCACAGCTTAAGGATAAGGGGGAAATCCTTTAAAACCGAGATGCAAAAAACTTTTTTCACACAGAGAGTGGTGAATCTCTGGAACCTTCTGCCACAGAGGGTAGTTGAGGCCAGTTCATTGGCTATATTTAAGAGGGAGTTAGATGTGGCCCTTGTGGCTAAGGGGATCAGAGGGTATGGAGAGAAGGCAGGTACGGGATACTGAGTTGGATGATCAGCCATGATCATATTGAATGGCGGTGCAGGCTCGAAGGGCTGAATGGCCTACTCCTGCACCTATTTTCTATGTTTCTATGTTTCTATTACGATCTTTAAACACAATATACAATAGGTGCAGGAGTAGGCCATTCTACCCATTGAGCCAGGACCGCCATTCAATGTGATCATGTAGATAATATACATATAGATGATATCTAATGAACAACAATTCAATAAATTGAGGTCGGGCAGGCTGGGACTTTATTGTTTGGGGTGCCGGAGGTTGAGGCGTGACCTTGGAGGTGTACAAGATCATGAGGAGAATAGGCTGGGTGAATGCACAGAGCATTTTACCCAGAGTAGGGGAATCAAGAACCAGAGGACATGTTGAAGAGAGGAGGGGATGATCACAATGAATGGCGGTGCAGGCTCGAAGGGCCAAATGGTCTACTCCTGCACCTATTGTCTATGTTTCTATGTGAAAGATTTTATAGGAACCTGAGGGGCAACGTTTCACATAGAGAGTAGCGGGTGTATGGATGGAGCTGCCAGAGGACGTAGTTGATGCAGGTTCCATAAAAACATTTATAAGACTTTGGACAGGCATGAATAGGAGAGGTTTAGAGGGATATATGGGCCACACACAGGCAGGTGGGACTAGTGTAGATGGGGCAAGGTAGACACAAAAAGCTGGAGTAACTCAGCGGGTCGGACAGCATCGCTGGAGAAAAGGAATAGGTAACGTTTCGGGTCGAGACACATCTTCATACCCTTGCTCGGTTGATGGGGCATCTTGGTCAGCGTGGACAAGTTAGACAATAGACAATAGGTGCAGGAGTAGGCCGTTCGGCCCTTCGAGCCAGCACCGCCATTCAATGTGATCATGGCTGATCATCCCCAATCAGTACCCCGTTCCTGCCTTCTCCCCGTATCCCCTGACTCCGCTATATTTAAGAGCCCTACCGGCCTCCACCGCCCTCTGAAGGCAGAGAATTCGACAGACTCACAACCCTCTGTGAGAAAAAGTGTTTCCTCGTCTCCGTTCTAAATGGCTTACCCCTTATTCTTAAACTGTGGCCCCTGGTTCTGGACTCCCCCCAACATTGGGAACATGTTTCCTGCCTCTAGAGTGTCCAAACCCTTAATAATCTTATATGTTTCAGTAAGATCCCCTGTCTTCCATCTAAACTCCAGAGTGTACAAGCCCAGCCGCTCCATTCTCTCAGCATATATGACAGTCCCGCCATCCCGGGCTTGTTGTTGATCTGTCTACCTACAGGTTTTGTCTCCCTGTGGGTGCAATGTTGTCATTTTGCTTTCAGATATCTGTGGTGTGGAATGGGAACTTGATCAGCCTGCTGCGGAGTCTCTTTGCCATCGGACTGGATGCCAACAACCCGGTCCTTCGGTCCGTGGAGACCGAGGTGCACTGGCGGCTGAGGCGGCTCACCTTTAGAAACCTCACCTCGCTCGTCGACTTCTACACCGGCCTGGCACGGACGGAGCAGCAGAAGTTGCTGCTGAGCGACCTGGTCAAGCACGTGGAGCTGCGGTGGGCGGAGATCACCGACGCAAAGGCCGTGGCCTTGCTAATGATCAAACTCGGACATCTGTCCAGCACGCTGATGGACAAACTGGAAGACAAGGTACGTGTAGGAAAGAGCTGCCAATGCTTTATTTTCAAAATTGAAGTTAGTGCAGCGACACGTTTTCATATTGTTTCAAGGATTCTTTCCTTTAGAATAGAAAATAGAATAGAATGCCTTTTATTGTCATTCAAACAGCTTGGTTTGAACGAAATTGCATTTCTACAGTCTTAACATTACAAAAACAAACAAGACCCACACTTAACACAATTTATACAAACATCATTTTAGGAGCAAAGAGGTCCTTCTGCAGTTGTACAGAGCCCTAGTGAGACCACACCTGGAGTATTGTGTGCAGTTTTGATTCCCTAATTTGAGGAAGGACATTCTTGCTATTGAGCGAGTGCAGCGTAGGTTTACAAGGTTAATTCCCAGGATGGCGGGACTGTCATATGCTGAGAGAATGGAGCAGCTGGGCTTGTACACTCTGGAGTTTAGAAGGATGAGAGGGTATCTCATTGAAACATATAAGATTGTTAAGGGCTTGGACACGCTAGAGGCAGGAAATATGTTCCCGATGTTGGGGGAGTCCAGAACCAGGGGCCACAGTTTAAGAATAAGGAGTAAGCCATTTAGAACGGAGACGAGGAACTTTTTCTCACATAGAGTGGTGAGTCTGTGGAATTCTCTGCCTCAGAGGGCGGTGGAGGCAGGTTCTCTGGATGCTTTCAAGAGAGAGCTAGATAGGGCTCTTAAAGATAACGGAGTCAGGGGATATGGGGAGAAGGCAGGAACGGGGTACTGATTGGGGGTGATCAGCCATGATCACATTGAATGGCGGTGCTGGCTCGAAGGGCTGAATGGCCTCCTCCTGCACCTATTGTCTATTGTCTATTGTCTAGTGTCATCCATCACAGTGAATCTCCAACACATCCTCACTGTGATGGAAGGCAAAATCTTATCTCTTCCCTTTGTTCTTCTCCCGCGGTCCAGCAGTCCAACTGCAGCGTCGAGGCGACTGGGGCTCACGATGTTAAAGCCCCCGGCGGGCGATGGCAATTCCCGCGGCCGTTAAAGCCGCGCCGGGCGATGTTAGGCCCCGCTCCGAGTCCTTTAAACCCCGCGATTCGGGCGGGATAAGTTGCCGTTGCGGGAGCTCCGAAAAGCGGTCTCCCACCAGGGACCTGCGAGCTCTCAATGTTCCCGCCCACCGGGTCACTGTGATTGAAGACAGGGGGTCAGGAGATAATCGAAAGGCACGCATTAGCTCTCCACGTGACATTCAATGCCGTCCAAAAGAGAAATCATCCAAACCTAGTCTCTTGATTAATAGTTTCTTTATTGTAGTGGTAAAATCAGTAAGATATTCAATACGATCCCCTTTCTAAACTCCGGAGTATGCAAGCACAGCTACTCCATTCTCTCAGCATATGGCAGTCTCGTCATCCCGGGTCTGAAGAAGGGTTTCGACCCGAAACGTTGCCTATTTCCTTCGCTCCAAAGATGCTGTCTCACCCGCTGAGTTTCTCCAGCATTTTTGTCCGCCTAAGATATTCATCCAAACTTCTTCTTGTATAAGTACATTTTACAAGATACAAGATACATTTATTTGTCACACGTACCAACTGGTACAGTGAAATGTGTGGCCGCATTTTGATCTTACTCATAATCAAACTGAGGTCAAAAGCTGTGACCATGCCCCCATACTTCTTCAAACTAAACTAAAAACTACTAGCGCGTCTGCGTGGGAATCCCAGCCGCAAACACGCGTCCGACTACGTATAAATCCCACCCCTATAATTACAGGCAGGTAAAATGTAAAGGTAACTGGCTATATAACAATTACAGCACGGAAACAGGCCATCTCGACCCTTCTAGTCCGTGCCGAACACGTATTCTCCCCTAGTCCCATCTGCCTGCGCTCAGACCATAACCCTCCATTCCTTTCCCATCCATATAACTATCCAATTTATTTTTAAATGATAAAAACGAACCTGCCTCCACCACCTTCACTGGAAGCTCATTCCACACAGCTACCGCTCTCTGAGTAAAGAAGTTCCCCCTCATGTTACCCCTAAACTTCAGTCCCTTAATTCTCAAGTCATGTCCCCTTGTTTGAATCTTCCCTACTCTCAGTGGGAAAAGCTTTTCCACGTCAACTCTGTCTATCCCTCTCATCATTTAAAAAACCTCTATCAAGTCCCCCCTTAACCTTCTGCGCTCCAAAGAATAAAGCCCTAACTTGTTCAACCTTTCTCTGTAACTTAGTTGCTGAAACCCAGGCAACATTCTAGTAAATCGCCTCTGTACTCTCTCTATTTTGTTGACATCCTTCCTATAATTAGGCGACCAAAATTGTACACCATACTCCAGAATTGGCCTCACCAATGCCTTGTACAATATGGTTATAACATACTGAGTTAAGCTAAATGGCTGCTGCAGGTAGGCACAAAATGCTGGAGTAACTCAGCGGGACAGGCAGCATCTCTGAAGAGAAGGAATGGGTGACGTTTCGGGTCGAGGCCCTTCTGAAGAAGCATTCTCCAGCATTTTGTGTCCACCCCGGAGGATAAGGTATAAAAGAGCCGCACAGCGTACGTGGAACTCAACTCAAGCACAGCCGGCATCCATGCACACTGGCGCAGCTGGGATAGGTCATCAGTGACAGGAGCAGAATGAGGCCATTTGACCCATCAAGTCTACTCCGCCATTCAATCATGGCTGATCGATCATCCTCTCCTATCCCTATTCCCCATGCCTTCTCCCCATAACTCCCCGACACACTGTTACTCCAGCACTTTGTGCCCTTTTGCTCACAGTTGTGGTTAGCGTTGAGGCTAGTGTAGCTGGGACATTGTTGGCCAGTGTGGGCGTGTTGGGCCGAAGGGCCTGTTTCCACACTATCATTCTATGAGTCTGTGACACTGAGGTTTAGGTTAATTATTGTCATCTGTAAAGAGGTACTGTGAAAAGCTTTGTTGTGCATGCTTTCTAATCAATGCAGATACCACCACACATAAATATAATCAAGCCAAACTCAAATACAATCGAAGAGCAAAGGTGGCGCAGCGGTAGAGTTGCTGCCTCACAGCGCCAGAGAACGGGGTTCTATCCCGACTACGGGTGCTGTCTGTACGGAGTTTGCACCTTCTCCCCATGATCTGCGCGGGTTTTCTCCGAGATAGACAATAGGTGCAGGAGTAGGCCATTCGGCCCTTCGAGCCAGTACCGCCATTCAAGGTACTCACGGCTGATCATCCACAATCAGTACCCCGTTCCTGCCTTCTCCCCATATCCCCTGACTCCGCTATCTTCAAGAGCCCTATCTAACGCTCTCTTGAAAGTATCCAGAGAACTGGCCTCCACCGCCCTCTGAGGCAGAGAATTCCACAGACTCACAACACTCTGTGTGGAAAAAGTGTTTCCTCGTCTCCGTTCTAAACGGCTTACCCCTTATTCTTAAACTGTGGCCCCTGGTTCTGGACTCCCCCAACATCGGGAACATGTTTCCTGCCTCTAACGTGTCCAAACCCTTAACAATCTTATATGTTTCAATGAGATACCCTCTCATCCTTCTAAACTCCAGAGTGTACAAGCCCAGCCGCTCCATTCTCTCAGCATATGGCAGTCCCGCCATCCCGGGAATTAACCTTGTAAACCTACGCTGCACTCCCTCAATAGCAAGAATGTCCTTCCTCAAATTAGGGGACCAAAACTGCACACAATACTCCAGGTGTGGTCTCACTAGGGCTCTGTACAACTGCAGAAGGACCTCTTTGCTCCAATATTCAACTCCTCTTGTTATAAAGGCCAACATACCATTCGCTTTCTTCACTGCCTGCTGTACGCGCATGCTTACTTTCATAGACTGATGATCAAGGACTGAATGGCCTAATTATTCTCCTATAACTTGTGATCTTGTGCCACCCGAATCTACACAGAATATGTCCTTTCACTGCACATGTATATTTGCCATTTTATGTTTCAGTGCTTGGAACTGGCTGAGAACTTCACTCCCGATGACACAAGGAAAGTGATGCTGGCCTTGGCCATACAGAGCCGCCGCTCCGTTCCCCTGCTCCGTGCCCTCTCCTACCACTTCATGCAGAAGCACCTGGACCTGAAGACCAGCGTACTGATTGACATGGCGTTTGCTTATGGTGAGTGCAGCACCTAAACTCAACTTGGGCAGTTACGGTGGCGCAGCGGTAGAGTTGCCGCCTTACAGCGCTTGCAGCGTCGGAGACCCGGGGTTCGATCCCGACTACGGGCGCTTGTCTGTACGGAGTTTGTACCTTCTCCCCGTGACCTGCGTGGGTTTTCTCCGAGATCTTCGGTTTCCTCCCACACTCCAAAAACGTGCAGGTTTGTAGGTTAATTGGCTTGGTATAAATGTAAAAATTGTCCCTAGTGGGTGTAGGATAGTGTTAGTGTGCGGGGATCGCTGGTCGGCGCGGACTCAGTGGACCGAAGGGCCTGTTTCCGCGTTGCATCTCTACAATAAAAACAAACAAATAAATAAATGAATAATTTAAAAGGGATGGATTAAAATAAATAAATAGACCACCTACGAGGGAAATGTCCCTTATGAGGCTAAAGATAATACACAAAATACTGGAGTAACTCGGCGGGTCAGACAGCATCTCTGGAGAAAAGGAATTGGTGATGTTTTGGTTTGAGACCCTTCTTCAGACTGAGAGTCAGGGGAGAGGGAAACAGGACATGGAGACGGTGATGTAGAGAGATAGAGAACAAATGAATGAAGGATATGGAAAAAAGTGATGTTGATAAAGGAAACAGGCCGTTGTTAGCTGTGTGCTAGGTGAAAACCAGTTACAGACATTGAGACTCAACAAGGCGACTTTGAAACTATCGAGCCGAAACGACGCCAATTCTCGACCCAAATGGATGCCAATTCTTTCTCTCCATAGATGCTGTCTCACCCGCTGAGTTACTCCAGCATTTTGTGTCTACCATCAACAGATTCACTGCCCTCTAGCTAAAGAAATTCCTCCTGATCACTTTTCTAAATGTCCATCCTTTAATTCTGAGGCTGTGCCCTCTGGTCCTAGACTCTCCCACCAGTGGAGCAATCCTCTCCACACCCACTCTATCCAGGCCTTTCACTATTCGGAGCAGACCGTACATAAATTGTAGTCAGAAGTCATGGCCTAGAACTTGTTCTGCATAGGGGCCGGGACGCATATCTCTGAGCGGATGGCGGGCCACATCTATCACGTGTTCACATGGATCCCGTCCCCATCCTGCCCCAGTTGGCAGGCATCAAATCACGTGTTCACAGAAGACAGATAAAAATGCTGGAGGAACTCAGCGGGTGAGGCAGCATCTATGGAGCGAAGGGATAGGTGACGTTTCAGGTCGAGACCCTTCTTCAGACTGATGTTTGGGGGGGGGTGGTGGGGGGTAAGAAGAAAGGAAGAGGCGGAGACAGTGGGCTGTGGGAGAGCTGGGAAGGGGAGAGGAAGGAGGGAGAAAGCAGAGACTACCTGAAATTGGAGAAGTCAATGTTCATACTGCTGGCGTGTAAACTACCCAAGCGAAATATGAGGTGCTGCTCCTCCAACTCACTCTGGCCATGGAGGAGGCCCAGGACAGAAGGGTCGGATTGGGAGTGGGAGGGAGAGTTGAAGTGTTGAGCCACCGGGAGATCAGGTTGGTTAATGCGAACTGAGCGGAGGTGTTGGGCGAAGCGATCACCAAGCCTGCGCTCGGTCTCACCGATGTAGAGCAGCTGGCACCTAGAGCAGCGGATGCAATAGATGAGGTTGGAGGAGGTGCAGGTGAACCTCTGCCTCACCTGGAACGACTGCTTGGGTCCCTGGATGCAGCCAAGGGGGGAGGTAAAGAGACAAGTGTAGCATTTCCTGCGGTCGCAAGGGAAAGTACCAGGGGAGAGGGTGGTTTGGGTGAGAAGGGACGAATTGACCAGGGAGTTACGGAGGGAGCGGAGAGCCGAAAGGGGAGGAGATGGGAAGATGTGGCCAGCGGTGGGATCCTGAAAATTTCGGAGGATTATCTGTTGAAATAGTTTTGTTTTCAGATACAGCGTGGAAACATGCCCTTCAGCCCACCGAGTCACTGCCGACCACAATCACCCCATACACTAGTTCTATCGTAGATACTAGTTTAGTTTAGAGATACAGCACGTGAACAGGCTCTTTGGCCCACCGAGTCTGCACCGACCTGATTGGGGATGATCAGCGATGATCACATTGAATGGCGGTGCTGGCTCAAAGTGCCGAATGGCCTACTCCTGCACCTATTGTCTATTGACCAGCGATCCCCGCACACTAACACTACCCCACACACTAGGGGCAGTTTACATTTATACCAAGCCAATTAACCTACAAACCTGTACGTCTTTGGAGTGTGGGAGGAAACCTGAGATCTCGGAGAAAACCCGCGCAGGTCACGGGGAGAACGTACAAACTCCGTACAGGCAGCACCCGTAGTCGGGATCGAACCCGGGTCCCTGGCGCTGTGAGGCAGCAACTCTACCATTGCTCCACTCTGCTGCCCTCAAACTGTTCATCCCATAATAGCCCTGTCCCACAGTGCGAGTTCATTCCAAGAGCTCTCCCGAGTTTGCCCTGATTCGAAATTGGAGATTTACGGTAATGGCCACTCGTCGGTACTCGGGGCTCTCGTGGACATTTTTCAACGTGTTGAAAAATCTTCACGAGTCTTCACAAGCTTACCTGCCATCAGCGAGTCTTCCCGAGAACCTGCCGTTAGCGGTACGAGCCGCTAAGAGATGTCCCCGAGCTCCGACGTACCCGCTACGTTCATTCTCCGTGCTTACCACGGGAGAGCTCTTGAATGAACTCGCACCGTGGGACAGGGCTTTAATTTTACATACTTCCACTCGATCAAATACCTCCATCTACAGCGTTCCAGAGAAAACAATCCAAATGTATAAACCGAGAAGAAGTCTGCATGCCAAACCGTATTTGTTGATTCAGTGATAACAGTGGGTGCACTGAGTTTAATGCCGGCTTCCGATATTCCCACAGGAAAGCTGAACTTCCAGCAGACGCAGGTTTTCCAGCGGCTGGCCTCCGAGCTGCTCCCCAGGGTACCGGAGCTGAGTTCGCTCGACGTCATGCGATGCTCAAAGTCTTTTGCCTACCTGAAGTGGCTCAATCTACCTTTGTTTGAAGCTTTCGCACAGGTGACGTTGCAATAATTAACCTGCAGCTTGCTCTGTGGAGCTGAGAGAGACACTAAATGCCTGGGTAACTCAGCGGTCCAGAACGTGGATCAATGAATCTGACTGTCCTCCTCATTAAATGTTATCTTTGTATGCTTTGTTGTCGCCTTCCCCGAGCTAACAGTGACATAACAAGGCGACGACAAAGCATACGTCTTCCTTGATGTCTCGTTTTCACACCTTGCCACCGTCACAGCAGGCGGTGAAGAAAGCGAATGGCATGTTGGCCTTTATAACAAGAGGAGTTGAGTATAGGAGCAAAGAGGTCCTTCTGCAGTTGTACAGGTCCCCTAGTGAGACCACACCTGGAGCATTGTGTGCAGTTTTGGTCTCTTTTTCGGAGAGTGGTGAGTCTGTGGAATTCTCTGCCTCGGAGGGTGGTGGAGGCCGGTTCTCTGGATGCTTTCAAGAAAGAGCTAGATAGGGCTCTTAAAGATAGGGGATATGGGGAGAAGGCAGGAACGGGGTACTGATTGGGGATGATCAGCCATGATCGCATTATATGGCTCGAATGGCCTTCTCCTGCACCTATTGTCTATTGTCTGACCAAGGTGCCCCATCTACACTAGTTCCACCGACCAACACTTGGCCCATGTCCCTCTAACCTTCCCTCCATGTCCTTAAGAAACCCTACAGTTAGAACATTTGAACATGAGAGGGTTATTCACAGACGTGCAGATCAGGGGCTGGATTCTGATGAATACAAATGGTTTTGGAGAGGATACTGAACTTCTACAAAGAAAGATGCACAGAATAGTAGATTTTTGGATGCTGTTATTGTTCAAATGGTTGATTAACAGAATACCATGTGTTTAAGAAGGAACTGCAGATGCTGGAAAATCGAAGGTAGACAAAAGTGCTGGAGAAACTCAGCGGGTGAGGCAGCATCTATGGAGCGAAGGAAATAGGCAACGTTTCGGGCCAAAACCCTTCTTCACACTCCAGTACATTTGTCTAGCAGAATATCATATCTGAAAGTGAGTTATGGAGTCAGAACAGTCATACAGCATGGAACCAGGCCCTTCGGCCCAACTTGCCCATACTGGCCAAGAGGTTCCACCTACACGAGTCCCAGCTGCCCGTGTTTGGCCCATCTTTAGAGGGAGATGGGCCAAACATTTATTTTGTCTCACTTATTTATGAACAACTAATGATGAACAGAGCCAGAACCAAACACAGTCAGTCAATGAGAAAAAATATCTACAAATCCAGTCAACAAATTTACCCCCTGGGTATTAGAAATTTACCCCAGGATGGGAAACTTGCTCTAAACCTTTCCTATCCTGTTCCCACCCGACCATCTTTTAAATGTTGTTATTGTTCCTGCCTCAATTAGCTTGTCTGGGCAGCTTGGTCCATGTACCCAACAGAATAGGTGACGTTTCAGGTCGAGAAACTTTCTTCAGACCGAGTTTAAGAAAGAACTGCAGATGCTGTGTGAAAAAAATTGCCCCTCAGGTTCCTATCGGCAAAATCTACCTGTTTTTAATTGAAAACCGAACACCCAAGGTGTTTAAATACAATTCTCAATACATTAGTCGGTCTCTGTTTTCCCCTTACGCTCAGTCTGAAGAAGGTAGACAAAAGTTTCAAATTATTTGTTGTATGTGACAGCTAGTGGGGTGGAAGGTGAGGACTAGGGAGACTCTGCCCTTGTTCCGAGTGGGGGGGATGGGGAGAGAGAGCAGTGTTGCGGGGTATTGAAGAGACCCTGGTGAGAGCCTCATCTATAGCTGGGGAGGGGAACCCCCGTTCCCTGAAGAATGAGGTTGACAAAAGTGCTGGAGAAACTCAGCGGGGGGAGGCAGCATCTATGGAGCGAAGGAATAGGTGACTTTTCGGGTCGAGGCCCTTCTTCAGACTGGGGTCTTGACCCGAAACGTCACCTATTCCTTCGCTCCGTAGATGCTGCCTCCCCCCACTGAGTTTCTCCAGCATTTTTGTCTACCTTCGATTTTTCCAGCATCTGCAGTTCTTTCTTAAACTCGGTCTGAAGAAAGTTTCTCGACCTGAAACGTCACCTATTCCTTTTCTCCGGAGATGCGGCCTGACCCTCTGAGTTACTCCAGCTTTTTTGTGCCTTGTCTTCTGTTTTTTTTTTTGCACTGCTCTGGGGAACAGGATATGTTGCAGATAATTGAACGTGTTATGTTATCTTGTCCAGTATGTACACGAGCACTGTGGCAAGATGTCGGTGGTACAACTCTGCAACATCATCATGGCCTTTGCCCGTCTCAACTATCAACCAGCCACCGGAGAGGCCTTCTTTGCTCAGGTAAGGATGCTGATCACACGCATCTTAGGTTGATGTCCACCATGAGTCAGCGGTATCATTGTTTAGTTTATTGCGTACCGAGGTAGAGTGAAAAGCTTTTTGTTGCGTGCTGTCCAGTCAGCGGGCCATACATGATTACAATCAGTTAAACCCTTTAACTTAAACCCCTGTCCCACGGGACGAGTTCATTCCAAGAGTTCTCCCGAGTTTGCCCCGATTCAAACTCGGAGATTTACGGTAATAATAATAATAATGGATGGGATTTATATAGCGCCTTTCTAATACTCAAGGCGCTTTACATCGCATTATTCATTCACTCCTCAGTCACACTCGGTGGTGGTAAGCTACTTCTGTAGCCACAGCTGCCCTGGGGCAGACTGACGGAAGCGTGGCTGCCAATCTGCGCCTACGGCCCCTCCGACCACCACCAATCACTCACACACATTCACACACATTCACACACAGGCAAAGGTGGGTGAAGTGTCTTGCCCAAGGACACAACGACAGTATGCACTCCAAGCGGGATTCGAACCGGCTACCTTCCGGTTGCCAGCCGAACACTTAGCCCATCGGTACTCGGGGCTCTCGTGGACATTTTTTCAACATGTTGAAAAATCTTCACGAGTCTTCCCGTGCTTACCTGCCGTTAGCGAGTCTTCCCGAGTACCTGCCGTTAGCGTTACGAGCCGCTAAGAGACGTCCCCGAGCTCCGACGTACCCGCTATGTTCATTCTCTGTGCTTAACACGAGTTTGATTTTTTTTAAACTCGGGAGAGCTCTTGGAATGAACTCGCACCGTGGGACAGGGCCGTTAGGAACCTTGATGCCTCCACTGAGACCACATTGATTATATTTAAATAATTACAATAAAAGTTCATTCCCATTCCCTCCCATTCCCAGACTGACCTTTCTGTCCAGGGCCTCCTCCGATGTCAGAGTGAGGCCCAGCGCAAATTGGAGAATCTGCACCTCATATTTGGGCAGCTTACACCCCAGCTGTCTGAACATTAACTTCTCTAACTTCAAATAACTATTGCTTTCCCTCTCTCTCTCCATCCCTGTTCCCCGACCAGTCTGACGGTCTTCCTGATTAAAGTTTCCGTTGCATGCCTCGTTGTCACCTTCCCCTCAGCTTCTTCTTCTTCTTATCGAGTCCACACACAAGACTAGAAGTTGTTCACCCAGAGCTGAACTCACTTCTCGGCATCCGCAGACAATGATTAAGTAAGTAAGTAAGTTTATTGGCCAAGTATTCGCATACAAGGAATTTGCCTTGGTGCTCCGCCCACAAGTAACAATAGTGACAGTTACGAATGACTCCGAAAACACTAAATATTAATAATAATAAAACATTAATGATAAAACACCATTGATCAAGCATGTGAACCAACAAAATACCAGATCAAAGGGAGGCTACAGATTTTTGGCTGTTGAGTAGAGCAACTACTCGTGAAACTTTTTATGTCTGACTGTGGCAGCTTTGACAGTCGCCTTCCAGAGGGATGTCGGACTAGTTGCTTCTTGTGCATGGTGGTGGAAAGATTGGTGGAAACAGGGCCGCGACGTGAATGCTCTTTCCTTGACCCCCTCCCCTCAGCTAACAATGATCTATTCTCCATTTTCCTTGAGCTTCGTCCCCTTTGATGTCTCGTTTTCACCTTGCCCTTCCATATCTCTCGTTTCCCTCTCCCCTGACTCTCAGTCTGAAGAAGGTTCTCAACCCGAAACGTCACCCATTCTTTCTTTCCAGAGAAGCGGCCTGTCCCGCTGAGTTACTCCAGCATTTTAGACAATAGACAATAGATAATAGGTGCAGGAGTAGGCCATTCGGCCCTTCGAGCCAGCACCGCCATTCAATGTGATCATGGCTGATCATCCCCAATCAATTCCTGCCTTCTCCCCATATCCCCTGACTCCGCTATCTTTAAGAGCCCTATCTAGCTCTCTCTTGAAAGTATCCAGAGAACCGGCCTCCACTGCCCTCTGAGGCAGAGAATTCCACAGACTCACAACTCTTTGTGAGAAAAAGTGTTTCCTCGTCTCCGTTCTAAATGGCTTACCCCTTATTCTTAAACTGAGGCCCCTGGTTCTGGACTCCCACAACATCGGGAACATGTTTCCGGCTTCTAGCGTGCCCAAACCCTTAATAATCTTATATGTTTCAGTAAAATGCCCTCTCATCCTTCTAAACTCCAGAGTGTACAAGCCCAGCTGCTCCATTCTCTCAGCATATGACAGTCCCGCCATCCCGGGAATTAACCTTGTAAACCTACGCTGGACTCCCTCAATAGCAAGAATGTCCTCCCTCAAATTAGGGGACCAAAGCTGCACACAATACTCCAGGTGTGGTCTCACTAGGGCTCTGTACAACTGCAGAAGGACCTCTTTGCTATGATTGTGTCTATCTATGATTGCAATCGAGCCGTCCATTAGTGCAAGATAAAGTCCTGATTAAAGATAGTCCGAGGATCCTCAGTGAGTAAATGGTAGGTTAGGACTACACTCCCGACGAGGATAGGATGGTCGATGCACTCGGCTCAGAGTGGAGAAGTTGCAATGGTATAGTTTTAGATTTGTTATTGTCATGTACAGTGAAATTTAATTTTAGTTTAGTTTAGAGATACAGCACGGAAACAGGCCCTTCAGCCCACTGACTCCGCACCAACCAGCGATCCCCTCACAATTAACACTATTCCACAGACATTGGGGACAAGTTTACCGTCATACTAGACCAAGTGCAGACCCGTTGGGTCTGCTCCCCCAACCCAGCCGTTCCCTACCCGTAGCTCCCACGGGAGACGTGGTCCTCCAACTCAAGCCGTTCAGGAATCAGCAGTGCGGCTGTTTTTAAATGGCGTCTTTGAGGCGAGATGCGGGCGCCAGCAGCCGCTATGGTCGCTGGCCAGAAGGAGGCGACAAAATGAGTGAGTGGGGGTCGGGGGGGGGGGGGGGGGGGAGAAGGATTTTATTAAAAATGTGTACATAAACACAACGAAATTTAATCAGGAGTGGATACTTGGAATGAAAAGTAAAATCTCTACCGAAATGGAAAAAATCTGGGCGTTTGTGGGTCTGGTGTTGGCGTAGCAACGAATCAAAGGCTGGCACCCACAAGTCAGGCAGAAACACACACACACACAGTTTTAATATTATATAGATAGATACCAAGCCAAATTAACCTACCAACCTGTATGTGGGAGGAAAGCGAAGATCGCGTAGAAAACCTACGTAGGTCACAGGGTGAATGTACAAACTCTGCACAGACAAGCACCGGTAACGGGATCAAACCCGGGTCTCCGGCGCTGTAGGGCAGCGCTGAGTCGCCCGGCCGTGCCCTTTACTGTTGAAAAAAGCTTTTAGTCTAGTTCTAATTCTAAATTTATGTCCACGTGTTTTTAATTATCTTGCCAGAAAAAATAACTCCCATTTAAAACCTTCCACTATTTTGTCTTTTCAATGTCTTTGTAATTTGAACACCCGATCCCAGAAATATCCTGGTGAACATTTCCCACGTTTCTTCCAAAGCCAATATCTCCTTCGTTGTTACGTACAACTGAGGCGAATCTTGTGTCAAAATAGAGTGCATCGTTTGGGTCCCACCGCAAAACACCGCCTACCCCGACCCAAAATGTTGCCTATCCGTCCCGTCCCCAGGTGCTGCCTGACCTGCTGTGTGTAGTTCAGTTGAGAGATGCAGCACGTAACCAGGCCCTTTTGGCCCACTGAGCCCGTGCCGACCAGCGATCGCCTGAACACCAGTTCTATTCTCCGCCCTTGAGGCAATTAACGGAGGGTTAATGAACCTACAAACCCGCACGCCTTTGGGATGCAGGGAGGAAAGCGGAGCACCCGGAGAAAACCCCACGCGGTCACAGGAAGAACATGCAAACTCCACACAGATAGCACCTGTGGTCACAGGATCGAACCTGGGTCCCTGGCGCTGTGAAGCAGCAAATCTACCGCTGCACCACTGTGCTTCCTCGAATACTTTGCTCAAGGTTCAACATTAACATGATGTTTGCAGTTAGATACGATCACAACCACAATAATACTTGATTAGCCAAGTATGTTTTGTAACATGCGAGGAATTTCATTTGCCAAGTCGGTCATACAAATAAAAAGCAACAGAACACACTAAACACTTATAACGTGAACATCCACCACAGGGACTCCTCCACATTCCTCACTGTGATGGAAGGTGAAAACAAATTTCAATCTCTTCCCTTTGCCTCGATCCCTCCGTTGATGGGACGATCTTGGCTCCCGTAGCCAGCGGCGTTCGGGCCCTCCGCATCAGGGGGATGTCAGCTCCCCCACGCGGGCGATCGGACCCCGCGTCGAGGCTGGCCGAACCTCTACGTTCGTCAGAACTCCCGACTAGCCTGCGAGACTGCGAGCTCCCGACGTAAAGTCTGCTGGCCGCGGTTTGGAGCGATCCCAGGCAAGAGATCGACTCTGATGGGGGCCCCAAGGTCAGTCCGAGGAGGCCTCCAGCTCCGTCGATGGTAGGCCGCAGAGCGACCGGAGAATGCGATCTGAAAATTAATCGCATCTCCGGCAAGGTAAGCAACTGAAAAAAAAAGTTTCCCCCGTGCCCCACCCTCTCCCCCGACATAAAACAAACCGGAGAACATTTACACAAACTTAAAATAAAAAAAATTTAAAAACGCACAGACTGTTGGCGGGGCTGCCAATCTTGCAGGGCCCCCTGGTGGTTTGACACCCAAATGTCATTCTATTTATTTATTCACTGCTGCAGGTATTGGTGGAAGATCCACATTATTGCCACACATAGCTGCTTTTGATAAAGTGTTGATGGCATGTAAAATTATGAAAGTTTTGTATATAAACATTGTGAAAGGCTTAGACAGGGTGGACAATCAGGATGTTTTTCGCCATAGTGGAAGTAATAACTGTAAACCTAAACTAATCTGCACTAACCCAACATTCTCTAATTGCCTAATAGACAATAGAGTAGGAGTAGGCCATCGGCCCTTCAAGCCAGCACCGCCATTCAATGTGATCATGGCTGATCATCCCCAATCAGTACCTGTAAAGAAGTGTCATCAACACACTGTAACTTTACTTCGTTTATTCATACTGTAACATTACAATGAGCACTAGCTGTACGTGGTCTGTCACGGGAACTAGAGAGAGAACAGTGGGTGGGGAGGTTCAAGTTCAAGTTCAAGTGAGTTTATTGTCATGTGTCCCTGTATAGGACAATGAAATTCTTGCTTTGCTTAAGCACACAGAAAATAGTAGGCATTTACTACAAAACAGATAAATGTGTACATATACCATGATATAAATATATACACACATGAATAAATAAACTGGTAAAGTGCAAATAACAGAAAGTGGTTGTTAATAATCAGAGTTTTGTCCGAGCCAGGTTTAATAGCCTGATGGCTGAGGGGAAGTAGCTATTCCTGAACCTGGTTGTTGCAGTCTTCAGGCTCTTGTACCTTCTACCTGAAGGTAGCAGGGAGATGAGTGTGTGGCCAGGATGGTGTGGGTCCTTGATGATACTGCCAGCCTTTTTGAGGCAGCGACTGCGATAAATCCCCTCGATGGAAGGAAGGTCAGAGCCGATGATGGACTGGGCAGTGTTTACTACTTTTTGTAGTCTTTTCCTCTCCAGGGCGCTCAAATTGCCGAACCAAGCCACGATGCAACCGGTCAGCATGCTCTCGACTGTGCACCTGTAGAAGTTAGAGAGAGTCTTCCTTGACAATCCGACTCTCCGTAATCTTCTCAGGAAGTAGACGTGCTGATGAGCTTTTTTGATAATTGCGTTAGTGTTCTCGGACCAGGAAAGATCTTCAGAGATGTGCACGCCCAGGAATTTGAAGCTCTTGACCCTTTCAACCATCGACCCATTGATATAAATGGGGCTGTGGGTCCCCCTCCTACTCCTTCCAAAGTCCACAATCAGTTCCTTGGTTTTGCTGGTGTTGAGGGCCAGGTTATTGCGCTGGCACCATATGGACAGTTGCTCGATCTCTCTTCTGTACTCTGACTCATCCCCATCAGTGATACGCCCCACAATAGTGGTGTCGTCAGCGAACTTGATGATGGAGTTCGCACTGTGGTTCGCTACGCAGTCATGGGTATAGAGTGAGTACAGCAGGGGGCTGAGCATGCAGCCTTGAGGCGCTCCCGTGCTGATTGTTATCGAGGCTGACACATTTCCACCAATACGAACAGACTGTGGTCTGTGGACGAGGAAGTCGAGGATCCAGTTGCAGAGGGATGCGCAGAGACCCAGTTCTGCGAGTTTGGTAACCAGTTTGGAGGGGATAATTGTGTTAACTGCCGAGCTGTAATCGATGAATAACATCCTGACATATGAGTTTTTGTTGTCCAAGTGGTCCAGTGCGGAGTGGAGGGCCAGCGAGATCGCATCTACCGTTGATCTGTTGTGGCGGTACGCGAACTGCAGTGGGTCCAGGTTTTTGTCGAGGTAGGAGTTGATTTGCTCCATGATCAACCTCTCAAAGCACTTCATCACCACCGGCGTTAGTGCCACTGGTCGATAGTCATTGAGGCACGTCACCTTACTCTTCTTGGGCACCGGTATAATTGATGCCCTTTTAAAGCAGGTGGGGACCTCAGACCTCAGAAGTGAGAGGTTGAAAATGTCCGTAAAAACTCCCGCCAGTTGGTCCGCACAGGTTTTTAGAACACGACCGGGTATACCATCAGGTCCAGGTGCTTTTCGGAGGTTCACCCCTCTGAAGGATTTCCTGACATCGGCCTCTGTGACTGAGACTGAAATGCCATCACAGCGAATGGGGGATCGGGAAGGCACATCAGTATTCTCCCTGTCAAAGCGTGCGTAAAATGCATTGAGCTCGTCAGGGAGTGATGTTACGCCGACATTCGAGCTGCCTCCTGGTTTTGCCTTGTAGGAGGTGATTGCATTCAGACCCTGCCACAGCTGCCGAACATCTGTCTCGTCCAGTTTGGAGCAGAAGTCCCTTTTGGCCTTTTTGATGGCCTTACCAAGGTCGTATCTGGTCTTCATGTAGGCCACTGTATCATTGGAGGTGAATGCCCTGTGTCTGGACTTCAGGAGAGTGCGGATCTCAAAGTTCATCCAAGGTTTCTGATTGGGAAACACTCGGAAGGTTTTTGTAGGGATGCAGTCCTCCACACATTTCTTTATGAAGTCTGTAACGACTGTGGCATATTCGTTCAAGTCCGTTGCCGAGTCCTTGAACATTGCCCAGTCTACAGACTCCAAACAGTCCTGGAGTTGTTCTTCTGCCCCCCCCCGACCAGCTCTGTGCTGTCCAATTCAATTTTCAATTCAATTCAATTCAATTTATTGTCATTTGGACCCCTTGAGGTCCAAACGAAATGCCGTTTCTGCAGCCATACATTACAAACAAATAGACCCAAGACACAACATATTTTACATAAACATCCATCACATTGCTGTGATGGAAGGCCAAAAAAACTTATCTCTCCACTGCACTCCCCCCCCCCCGATGTCAGAGTCAAAGTCAAAGCCCCCGGCGGGCGATGGTGATTGTCCCGTGGCCATTAAACCACGCCGGGTGATACAAGGTCGCACACCGGGTCTTGGTGTTAGAGCCCCCGGTGTGCGCTCGCAAACTCCTGCGGCCATTCCAAGCCGCGCGGGGCGATGATGTAAGGCCCCGCTCCAGGAGCTCTTCAACCCCGCAACTCGGGCGGGAGAAGTCGCCGTTGCGGGAGCCCTGAAAAGCGGTCTCCCTCCAGGTACCCGCGGGCTCCCGGTGTCACTGTCCGCCAAACCCGCAGTTGCAGCCTCCGAAACTCCGGGGGTCGGGTCGCAGTAGCGTCCACCACAGCTCCACCTGCTCTGGACTCGGCCAGCTCCGCGACGGTGAGGTGCGTAGTCGGCACTGGAGTCCCCGGTCTTCCCGTTGGAGGCCGCTCCTCGTTGCAGCCCCAACGACAACGGAGACCCGACAAAGAAAAGGTCGGGTCTCCCGTGCAGGGAGAGATTTAAAAGTTACCCCCAACCCCCCCCACACCACCCCCACCCCCCCACACACATACCCCAACAAAAATAACAAAAACTACATTAAAACATAGACATAAAATAATAAAAACGCAGACGGACTGCAGAGGCCGCTGCAGACGAGAGTTCTCGTCCCTCACTTCTGGGGGTGCGCTCTTTAATTGCTGCCTGTAGGCAGGAAGAAGCAGCACCGCGGTATGGTCGGATTTACCGAAGTGAGGGCGAGTGATAGAACGATAGGGATTCTTGATGGTGTGTAGCAGTGGTCGAGGGTGTTAGGTCCTCTGGTGCAGCAGGAGACATGTTGGTGGAAGTTGGGGAGTGATTTCTTGAGGTTCGCCTTATTTAAGTCCCCAGCAATGGTGGTAAATGCCTCGGGGTAAGACGTCTGCTGTTTGTTGACCACGGCCTGCAGCTCCTCCAGTGCCAGACGGACGTCTGCCTAGGGTGGGATGTAGACCGCGGTCAGGATAACGGAGGTGAATTCTCTCGGGAGGTAGAAGGGACGGCACTTCACCGCCAGATGTTCGAGGTGTGGAGAGCAGGAGTTGGACAGGACTGTAATTATAGTTGTAATTATAATTGTAATTATACTTGTGATATGGGGAGTGGTTAGTAGTTGTGAGGTAAGTATATTAAAGGTACATGCATATATCATCTACACCCTTCCCCTTAGAAACAAAAGCAACAAGGTAGTGACAGGGCGACCACGTCTCATTCGCTATACACGGTTACGCGAAGTCGCCATAACGGACAGGCGGCTTGACAACACGTCCCGACCGGGTTCGCATCTCGCCATCCTCCCTCCCTGCAGGAAAAAGTGGAGCAGGTGCAGGTGCAGGTGGCCGAACCGGAACAGGGGAGCTGGGAGGAGACGGAGAAGAAGGAGGGGACGCGGGCGCAGCTGCGGGCAGCGCGCGGGCAGGCGAGGGGGGCTGAGCCGGAGGAGGAGAGGACTGATAGACCTGAGAAGGCAGGGTAGAGCAGGAGACTGCAGCGGAGCAAAGGGGTCCGCGGGCGGTGGTGGAGGCTCGTTGACGAGCCGCAAGTGTTGGCGGGACCGGCGGTAGACTGTACCCGCATGGTCAACCAGATAGGACCTAGGCGAGCCCGCGGAGCCAACGACAGTGGCGAGCCTGGAGTGACCGGAGGGGGACTGCATGCGGACGACTTGACCGGGGAAGAGGCGCGGAAGGGGGCGGCAGGACTTATCATGGGAGCGCTTCTGGACCTCATGCTTAAGGGCAATGCGTTCCTGGACAACAGCGGGTTTGAGGACGGAGGGCATGAGGGAGCGCTGGGCCACCGGGATCGGGGGCCTGGTGGTGCGAGACATGAGCCGCTGAGCAGGGGAGCCCATGGCAGGGTCGCGGGAGATGTTGCGAAGGTTAAGGAGGGCAAGGTAAAAATCGGAACGAGATAAGCGACAATGTTCCAGCAAGTCCTTTGCACTGCGGACGGCGCGCTCGGCAAGACGTGGGTTCGTATCCCACTTCTGACACCATGTAAAGAAGTGTCATCAACACACTGTAACTTTACTTCGTTTATTCATACTGTAACATACTATAACATTACAATGAGCACTAGCTGTACGTGGTCTGTCACGGGAACTAGAGAGAGAACAGTGGGTGGGGAGGTTGTAATTATACTTGTGATATGGGGAGTGGTTAGTAGTGGTGAGGTAACTATATTAAAGGTACATGCACATATCATCTACAGTACCCCGTTCCTGCCTTCTCTCCATATCCCCTGACTCCGCTATCTTCAAGAGCCCTATCTAACTCTCTCTTGAACGTATCCAGAGAACCGGCCTCCACTGAGGCAGAGAATTCCACAGACTCACAACTCTCGGTGTGAAAAAGTGTTTCCTCGTCTCCGTTCTAAATGACTTCGCCCTTATTGATTGGGGACGATCAGCCATGATCACAATGAATGGCGGTGCTGGCTCGAAGGGCCGAATGGTCTCCTCCTGCACCTATTTTCTGTTTCTATGTTTCTATATTCTTAAACAGTGGCCCCTGGTTCTGGACACCCCCAACATCGGGAACATGTTTCCTGCCTCCAGCGTGTCCAAACCCTTAATAATCTTATATGTTTCAATAAGATCTCCTCTCATCCTTCTAAACTCCAGAGTGTACAAGCCCAGCCGCTCCATTCTCTCAGCATATGACAGTCCAGCCATCCCGGGAATTAACCTGGTGCCCACTCCCTCCATAGCAAGAATGACCTTCCTCAAATTTGGAGACCAAAACAGCACAAAGAAAAATCAAAGAAATGTACCAAAGAATGGTGACGGGTATAAGTAGCAGGCATCACTGCAGGGTTTGGGAACTGCTCCATCCAAGACCGCAAGAAAATGGAGAGTTGTGGACACAGCCCAGACCATCACGCAAACCAACCTCCCTTACATTGACTCCACCTACTCTGGTGGCAAGGCCAGCAGCATCATCAAGGACCAGTCGCACCCCGGCCACTCCCTCTTCTCTCCTCTCCCATCGGGCAAGAGGTACAGAAGTGTGAAAACGCACACCTCCAGATTTGGGAACAGTTTCTTCCCAGCTGTTATCAGGCAGCTGAATCATCCCAACACAACCAGAGAGCGGTCCTGACCTCCCATCTACCTCATTGGAGTCCTTTTGTCTATTTTTCATCAAATGTTACTAGACTACCTTGCACTAAATGTTATTCACAATCCTGTATCTGTACACTGTGGACGGCTCGATTGTAATCATGTACAGTCTCTCCAACTTGACAGGAAAAAAAGATTTCCGCTATACCTCGGTACATGTGACAATAAAGCTAAACTAAACCAAACCTATATCTGTACGCGACTGTTCATTACACATCTGTAATCGGACTTTATCTTGCACTAAACGTTACACACTTTATACTGTATCTGTACACTGTGGACAACATGACTGTAATCACCTGTAGTCTTTCCGCTGACTGGATAGCACAAAACAAAAAGCTTTTCCCTGTACCTCGGTGCGTGCAAGTGACAATAATAAACTAAACTAACTAAAGGGCCTGTCCCACTTGGCCGGCATTTGCGCCTCATTTACGCGTCATATGTAAAATAGGTTAACAATATGTTAAAATTGTACAAGGCATTGGTGAGGCCAATTCTGGAGTATGGGGTACAATTTTGGTCGCCCAATTATAGGAAGGATGTCAACAAAATAGAGAGAGTACAGAGGAGATTTACTAGAATGTTGCCTGGGTTTCAGCAACTAAGTTACAGAGAAAGGTTGAACAAGTTAGGGCTTTATTCTTTGGAGCGCAGAAGGTTAAGGGGGGACTTGATAGAGGTCTTTAAAATGATGAGTGGGATAGACAGAGTTGACGTGGACAAGCTTTTCCCACTGAGAGTAGGGAAGATTCAAACAAGGGGACATGACTTGAGAATTAAGGGACAGAAGTTTAGGGGTAACATGAGGGGGAACTTCTTTACTCAGAGAGTGGTGGCTGTGTGGAATGAGCTTCCAGTGAAGGTGGTGGAGGCAGGTTCGTTTTTATCATTTAAAAATAAATTGGATAGTTATATGGACGGGAAAGGAATGGAGGGTTATGGTCTGAGCGCAGGTATATGGGACTAGGGGAGAATATGTGTTCGGCACGGACTAGAAGGGTCGAGATGGCCTGTTTCCGTACTGTAATTGTTATATGGTTATATAGGTCGACGTGACGTCACGCGTCATCACAGCCGTCTGGTGCGCGTGACATCATTAGAATACCCTGCGGCGCGCGGCAGGACATAGATGTAAGGACGTTGACGCACGGTGACGTAACCATGCGTCACCACGCGATACGTCGGGACGCCAGCATACGACGCCAATGCGTCAGCGATACGTCAGGTGGCGCGCGAGGATTTAGTTCCTGTACTAAATCGTAGAGCGCCGCGCGATTCCACGCCTCACCATGCGCATCGCACGCGTCACGACGCGTCAACCTAATTTACATATAACGCGTAAATGAGGCGCAAATGACGGCCAAGGGGGACAGGCCCTTAACTAAGCACTTGGCACCCAGAGTGAAATGCAGAATGTGGCGTGTGGTAACTCTTTGTGTGACCGGCACTGTTGCATTCGGGACAGTGGGGGCCAAAGGCAAAGTCAAATTTATTCGTCACATGCACCAACGAAGGTGCAGTGAAATGAATTTACCAGCAGCGATACACTTGAAAAAAGTACATACAATACACAATAGAATTTAACACAGTGGTGGAAGACAACTGTGTGGTGGAAGGCAACAAAGTTCAGCCAGTCCTCCTCCTTTGTTCACCCGTGTTCGGGCCATGAACACCTCTGTAGTCGCCGCTACGGGCGGCCGGATGTACAGGTCCCGAAATCGGCACTTAAAGCCAATACACTGGTCGCGGCCTCCTTCCGGAGACCGTGACCAGTGTATTGTCTTTAAGTGCACCCTTCTTATTAAAGATTTTTCTTTTCTTCTCTAGATTCACACTAGGCTGAATGGTGCCCTGTTGGAGATGGACCCCTTCCTGCTGGTCGATTTGGTTTGGTCATTCTGTATATTACAGCAGGTGAACCCACTCTACCTCAGTCACGCACTCAAACCGCAGCTCTACCAAAGAATTACAGGTACCTTTCATTCTTGGAGTTTGTTTAACACTCTTCTTGGTGGACACGGCAGTGCTTATGTACCTTTTAGTTTTAGAGATACTCTAGGCCAAGGGGGACCTCTTAAAAATAGCAGAGTCAGGGGATAGAGCTCTAGGGGCTAGTGGAATCAAGGGATATGGGGAGAAGGCAGGCACGGGTTATTGATGGGGATGATCAGCCATGATCACATTGAATGGTGGTGCTGGCTCGAAGGGCCGAATGGCCTCCTCCTGCACCTATTGTCTATTGTCTCGTTGGGTCCCGTCCGCACAACGCGCGGTTGCGGGGTGGGGAGGGGGGGGCTGTGGCATCACCCACACAAATCACCCCCCCCCCCCACACACTAACCCCACCCTTGATACTATATTAATATCAATTCGCTCCTTTTCCTCCATCCCCCGCCCGATCCACTCACGCATAGCCCCGCATGTATAGGACAGGTTTCGAGGGTTATAGACAATACACAATAGGTGCAGGAGTAGACCATTCGGCTCTTCAAGCCAGCACTGCCATTCAATATGATCATGGCTGATCATCCACAATCAGTACCCCGTTTCTGCCTTCTCCCCATATCCCCTGACTCCGCTATCTTTAAGAGCCGTATCTAGCTCTCTCTTGAAAGCATCCAGAGAACCGACCTCCGCCGCCCTCTGAGACAGAAAATTCCACAGACTCACAACTGTCTGTGAGAAAAAGTGTTTACCTCGTCTCCGTTCTAAATGGCTTACCCCTTATTCTTAAACTGCGGCCCCTGGTTCTGGACTCCCCCAACTCCTGCCTCTAGCGTGTCCAAACCCTTAATAATCTTATGTGTTTCAATAAGATAACCTCTCATCCTTCTAAACTCCAGAGTGTACAAGCCCAGACGCCATCCCGGGAATTAACCATGTAAACCTATGCTGCACTCCCTCAATAGCGATTCATAGAACATAGAAAATAGGTGCAGAAGCAGGCCATTCGGCCCTTCGAGCCAGCACCGCCATTCAATGTGATCACACAGAGTTTCCCTGCACGCGCCTACCCAAAAGTCTCTTAAAAGCCCCTCTCGACCTGAAACGTCGCCCATTCCCCGCTGCTGAAAGACTCATCCATGCCTTCATCTCCTCCCGACTGGACTACTGTAACTCTCTTCTCTTTGGCATCAATTCCAGCAACATCAACCGACTCCAACTGGTCCAGAACGCAGTCGCCCGACTCATCACCCACACCACATCCTGGCACCACATCACCCCAGTCCTCAAAGAACTTCACTGGCTTCCCATTTCCCACCGGATCATCTACAAAATCCTGGTCCTCACCTACAAAGCCCTCAACCACTTGGCCCCCCCTTATCTCACTGACCTCCTCTCCCCCTACCAACCCTCACGGTGCCTCAGATCCATTTCAGCCGGTCTCCTCTCCATTCTGAAATCTAACCTCTGCACTTTTGGAGACAGAGCCTCCTCCAGGGCAGCTCCCAGGCTCTGGAACTCCCTCCCACAATTGATCCGAACTTCTGAGTCCCTCACCATCTTCCAGTCCCGCCTCAAGACCCATCTCTTCACCTCTGCATACCCTTAGTCCCATGTCCCCCTCCCCTGTGCATCTCTGTCTTACTGCTCTATTTTGTTTTGTTCTTGACTCACCATGTAAAGCCACTTTGAGTCCTTGAAAAGCACTAAACAAATAAAATGTATTATTATTATTATTATTCCTTCTCTCCGGAGATGCTGCCTGTCCCGCTGAGTTACTCCAGCATTTTGTGTCTGTGTTCGATTTAAACCAGCATCTGCAGTTCCTTGCTACACATTTTGCCTCTACTCCCCAACAGCTTGTTCCAGGCATTTGCCACCCTTTGTGGGGGGAAAAAAAAGCTTAATATATTTTTTGCAGTTAGATACCCAACTGCCCAAGCAATGTCCAACAGTGTTTAATTGTGTTATGTACCAGGAACAGAGCAATGCAGTACCTGCCGCAGCTTGGCAGGCCCGTTAACGCAGTCACGCAGCAAGCAAATGTACAATCATCAATACAATACATTAATAAATCATTAATGCCAGATACAGTGGGCAGCACAGTGGATTCTCCGTGGATTGTCACCTGTCTTAGAAACATAGAAAACAGAAAATATAGAAAATAGGTGCAGGAGTAGGCCATTCGGCCCTTCGAGCCTGCACCGCCATTCAATGTGATCATGGCTGATCATCCAACACAGTATCCTGTACCTGCCTTCTCTCCATACCCCCTGATCCCTTTAGCCACAAGGGCCACATCTAACTCCCTCTTAAATATAGCCAATGAACTGGCCTCAACTACTTTCTGTGGCAGAGAATTCCACAGATTCACCACTCTCTGTGTGAAAAATGTTTTTCTCATCTCGGTCCTAAAAGACTTCCCCCTTATCCTTAAACTGTGACCCCTTGTTCTGGACTTCCCCAACATCGGGAACAATCTTCCTGCATCTAGCCTGTCCAACCCCTTAAGAATTTTGTAAGTTTCTATAAGATCCCTCCCTCAATCTTCTAAATTCTAGCGTGTACAAGCCGAGTCTATCCAGTCTTTCTTCATATGAAAGTCCTGCTATCCCAGGAAACAGTCTGGTGAACCTTCTTGTGGTGGAGAAGCTTGTGTGGACCTGAGATCCTGAGAGCGATGCCGTCTGGAGCTACGCTCCTGGTAGGGCCACCCATGGCGGTAAGGTCGAGGGGGAGGTCCCTGACAAAGAGCAATCCAACCAAGACCTCAACGGTGGAACAGGCGGAGGACGATGGCTGACCTTAGTGGAGCGTCACAACGGCTGGGAAGGCGGATGAAGGCTGCAGCAGAAAAGGGTCTCCGGTCGTCTTGGACTCCATGTCACTGGATCCTGACCCAGATCTGTCAAGGACCGTGGGGTGGCTGTCTGTGCACCAGTCTCCCCACGTTAAACAAAGTCACGCACAGGCATCCTCCATGAGAGGACAGTCATACTCGTTTCGAGTGATCGCCGATGATGATGACGACAGTGGTGGAGGTGTTGCCTCACTGCATCAGAGCCAGGTTCAATCCTGACCTCGGGTGCTGTCAGTGTGGAGTTTGCACGTTTTCCCATGTGACCGTGTGGGCCTCCTCCTGGTGAAAGTGGGATAAGATGGGACTAGTGTGAACGGGTGATCGATGGTCGGCACGGACTCTATACTTTAGAGATAGACAATAGACAATAGGTGCAGGAGTTGGCCATTCAGCCCTTCGAGCCAGCACCGCCATTCAATGTGATCATGGCTGATCATCCCCAATCAGTACCCCGTTCCTGCCTTCTCAGCGAGACCAGCGATCCCCGCACACTGAAACTATCCTCCGCTCTAGGGACAATTTACAGAAGCCAATGAATCTACGAACCTGTAATTCTTTGCAGTGTGGGTGGAAACTGGAGCACCCGGAGAAAACCCACGCAGGTCACAGGGCTACGTATGAGCTCCATACAGACAGCGCCCGTAGTCAGGATGGATGGGTTGGGGTTTATCATTGTAGTGTGTTCCAAGAAACACAGATAGTGGGGGAATCAAGGACCAGAGGACATGGGTTCAAGGTGAAGGGGAAAAGATTTAATAGGAATCCGAGGGATTACTTTTTCACACAGAGGGTGGTGGGTGTATGGAACAAGCTGCCAGAGGAGGTAGTTGAGGCTGGGACTATCCCATCGTTTAAGAAACAGTTGGACAGGTGCATGGATATGACAGGTTTGGAGGGATATGGACCAAGCGCAGGCAAGTGGGACTAGGGTAGCTGGGACATTGTTGGCCGGTGTGGGCGAGTTGGGCCGAAGGGCCTGTTTCCACAATGTGTCACTCTATGATTGTATGACTTTAAGATACATTGAAGTTGGAAGAAGGGTCTCGACACGTCACCCAGTCCAAGAGGCAGTAAACATGTTCCCGATGTTGGGGGAGTCCAGAACCAGGGGCCACAGTTTAAGAATAAGGAGTAAGCCATTTAGAACGGAGAAGAGGAAACACTTCTTCACACAGAGAGTGGTGAGTCTGTGGAATTCTCTGTCTCAGAGGCTGTGGAGGCCATTTCTCCGTATGCTTTCAAGAGAGAGTTGGATAGAGCTCTTAAAGACAGCAGAGTCAGGGGATATGGGGAGAAGGCAGGAACGGGGTACTGAGTGGATGATCAGCCATGATCACATTGAATGGCGGTGCTGGCTCGAAGGGCCGAATGGCCTACTCCTGCACCTATTGTCCATTGTCTGTCTATTTTCTCCAGAGAGGCTGCCTGTCCCGCTGAGTTACTCCAGCATTTTGCATCTACCTTCGATTTAAACCAGCATCTGCAGTTCTTTCCTAGACATTGAAAAGCTTTGTGCTATCTGAACAAATTTGATAAACCATACTTAAATACAATCACAATGCTGCATTTCTAAACTAAAAAAGGGAACCAGACCATAATAGCGGGAAACCATAAATATATGTAATGCCACCAAAAATAATGTTGAGACAGTATTCTTGTGCCAATCAAGGTTGTATTGTATTTAGCTAATAAACAGAGTGCTGGGGTAACTCAGCGGGTCAGGCAGCATCTGTGGAGAACATGGATAGGTGACGTTTCACAGAGTGCTGGAGTAACTCAGGGGGTCAGGCAGCATCTGTGGAGAACATGGATAGGTGACGTTTCACAGAGTGCTGGAGTAACTCAGCGGGTCAGGCAGCATCTGTGGAGAACATGGATAGGTGACGTTTCACAGAGTGCTGGAGTAACTCAGCTGGTCAGGCAGCATCTGTGGAGAACATGGATAGGTGACGTTTTGGGTTGAGACCCTTCTTCAGAGTCCCGACCAAGAACGTCACCAATCCACATTACTCAGAGATACTACCTGACCCACTGATTTACTCTGTTTAAGAAAGAACTGCAGATGCTGGAAAAATTGAAGTACAAAAATGCTGGAGAAACTCAGCGGGTGAGGCAGCATCTATGGAGCGAAGGAAATAGGTGACGTTCCGGGTCGAGACCCTTCTTCAGACTGATGTGGGGGGACGGGAAGAAGAAAGGAAGAGGCGGAGACAGTGGGCTGTGGGAGAGCTGGGAAGGGGAGGGGAAGGAGGGAGAAAGCAAGGACTACCTGAAATTGGAGAAGTCAATGTTCATACCGCTGGGGTGTAAACTGCCCAAGCGGAATATGAGGTGCTGCTCCTCCAATTTACGGTGGGACTCACTCTGGCCATGGAGGAGGCCCAGGACAGAAAGGTCGGATTGGGAATGGGAGGGGGAGTTGAAGTGCTGGGCCACCGGGAGATCAGGTTGGTTATTGCGAACCGAGCGGAGGTGTTGGGCGAAGCGATCGCCAAGCCTACGTTTGGTCTCACCGATGTAGAGCAGTTGACACCTGGGACCAAGGGTCTCGACCTAAAACGTCACCTATTCCTTCTCTCGATTGATGCTGCCTCTCCCGCTGAGTTTCTCCAGCATTTTTGTCGACCGCGAATGTGTCTTCTTGGTAAACCAGCAACCGCTGTTCCTTATTTCTACCATGTGGGTTATATTAAAGTCCAGTTTAGTTTATTGTCACGTGTACCGAGGTACAGTGAAAAGCTTTTGTTGCGTGCTATCTGGTCAGCGGAAAGACAATACATGATTACAATCGAACCATTTACAGTGTACAGATACATGATAAGGGAATACGGTTATCCTATCTCTAAACTAATGAAATAACATTTAGTGCAAGGTAAAGCCAGCAAAGTCTGATCAAAGATAGTCCGAGGGTCACCAATGAGGTAGATAGTAGTTCAGCACTGCTCTCTAGTTGTGGTAGGACGGTTCATTTGCCTGATAACAACTGGGAAGAAATTGTCCCTGAATCTGGAGGTGTTTAAGAAAGAACTGCAGATGCTGGAAAAATCGAAGGTCGACAAAAATGCTGGATAAACTCAGCGGGTGAGGCAGCATCTACGGAGCGAAGGAATAGGTGACGTTTCGGGTCGAGACCCTTCTTCAGACGTAACAAAAGCCTGAAGAATGGTCTCAATCCGAAACCTCGCCTATTCCTTCGCTCCGTAGATGCTGCCTCACCCGCTGAGTTTCTCCAGCATTTTTGTCTACCTGTATCTGGAGGTGGTTGTTTTCACACTTCTGTACCTTTTGCCCGATGGGAGAGGGGAGAAGAGGGAGTGGCCGGGGAGCTCAGAATGCTTTCAGATGGTGCACTAAATCATTCCATTCAATCCTTGCAAGAGAAGGGAACTTGGTGACGTGGGAAACAATCTTCCAGCAACTGACAGAAATGTTGACATGAAAATGAATGTTGGTTTTTGTCATGTTGCTTGTGCAAAGCAGATTATTGACAGCCTAATCTCTCGGCGTGTGCTGCAGAAGTGATTTGTTGTGGGGATCTCCGTGAGAAGTGTTTGACGTGCATCGTCTGTGGGCTGCAGTCAAATCAGCGTGGAGGGGTTTACCTGTCAGGCGGTGCAGTTTGTTGTGACTCGCTCACTTGCTTCGGCCTACTCAGGCTGCGGGAGGGAGCGCGCCGCCTCGACTGGGGGAGTGGGCTGCTGGAGGCCCTGCAGAAGCCTGGGGCTGGGCTGGACTGGGCGCCGCTACAAGAGGCCGAGCACGTGGACCGCACGCGGCCTGCAGCGGTGGAGGACACCACTGCCATGCCTGGGCCAGGCCGACCCTGCAACATCGCCATGACAACGGGCCTTCACCGTCAGGTCGAGACCCCTGCACTTACAACAACTGGGACTTGGAAATGGCCCCAAACTGGCGACTCCGTACACTGTCTCAGTGCACGACTGCTGTACACTTGTACTGTATCTGAATGAATCAATATGTTTATTGGCCAAGTATTCACATACAAGGAATTTGACTTGGTGCTCCGCCCGCAAGTGACAACATGACATACAGTGACAGTTAGGAGTGACACATAAAACATTCAACATTAATAATACAAGATGCAGGACTGAGATGCGGGACTGTCATATGAGGAAAGATTGGAAAGACTGGGCTTGTATTCACTGGAATTTACAAGGATGAGAGGGCATCTTATAGAAACATATAAAATTATAAAAGGACTGGACAGGCTAGATGCAGGAAAACATTTTCCCAATGTTGGGGGAGTCCAGAACCAGGGGGCACAGTCTAAGAATAAAGGGGAGGCCATTTAAAACTGAGATGAGAAATAACGTTTTCACCCACAGAGTTGTGAATTTGTGGAATTCTCTGCCACAGAGGGCAGTGGAGGCCAATTCACTGGATGAATTTAAAAAAGGGTTAGATAGAGCTCTTGGTGACTAGCGGAATCAAGGGATATGGGGAGAAGGCAGGAACGGGGTACTGATTGTGGATGATCAGCCATGATCACAATGAATGGCGGTGCTGGCTCGAAGGGCCAAATGGCCTCCCACTGCACCTGTTTTCTATGTTTCTATACTTAGTCCAAGATGTTTCTAAGTGTTAATATATAGTGATACCTGTACTGAACTGTATACAACAATGAATTTCACTGTAGCTCGGTACAGATGACAAATCAAGTGCCGTAAACCTAAACTGCTATTTCCCCGTTGGTCTCAGAAGGGACACAGTCGCAGAAAAGGGAGAACTACAAACTGAAGTTGGTGCACATCAATGCCACGGCCCGCCTTGAATGTCCTGACTACAGTGGCCCCTTCTTGCCAAGCCAGTGCCTGTACACCTGGGTCTCAGGAGGCAAGAAGAAACCCAGTCCAATGAGTGCTGGCGTGCGTGAGGCGTTGCAGTCGGCGCTCGGGGACCAGGCTAAATATCGCTGTGACGTGGACACCGCTTACGGCTGGGTTATTGGTGAGTGGCTAACTATTGGCTTTCATTCCTGCCCGCCCGATTTAGATTTACCGCGCGGGGTAACGGAGTCACGTCAAGGCCGTGGGGTAATGGCCCTGTCCCACGGTACGAGTTCATTCCAAGAGCTCTCCCGAGTTAAAAAAAAAATCAAACTCGTGGTAAGCACGGAGAATGAAAGTAGCGGGTACGTCGGAGCTCGGGGACGTCTCTTAGCGGCTCGTAATGCTAACGGCAGGTACTCGGGAAGACACGCTAACGGCAGGTAAGCACGGGAAGACTCGTGAAGATTTTTCAACACGTTGAAAAATGTCCATGAGAGCCCCGAGTACCGACGAGCGGCCATTACCGTAAATCTCCGAGTTCGAATCTGGGCAAACTCGGGAGAACTCTTGGAATGAACTCGTACAGTGGGACAGGGCTTTAACATTGAGGAGCAGCCCGCGGCTATAGATGACTCTCAACAGTGAAGGTAGACACAAAGTGCTGGAGTAACTCCAGCGGGACGGGCAGCGTCTCGGGAGAGAAGGAACGGGTGACGTATCGGGGCGAGACCCTTCTCTGCAATGCCGTCAATCGGAGTCGGCCCTTCACAGATGCAGTACGTGGTGGAGCAGCGCCAGAGAACCGGGTTCGATCCCGACAATGGGTACTGCCTGCACGGAGTTTGTACGTTCTCCCCGTGACCTGCGTGGGTTGACCTCGGCTGCTCCAGTTTCCTCCCACACTCCAAAGGTTTATCATAGGTTAATTGGCTTCTGAAATTTTTAAAATGTGTAGGATAGTGTTAATGTGCAGGGATTGCTGGGGTCAGTGCGGAATCGATGGGCCGAAGGGCGTGGAAACCGGCCCTTCCGCCCATCCTGCCCATGCTGACCAAAATATCCCAGCTACACTAGTCCCGCCTGCCTGCGTTTGGCCCAGATCCAGGTCAGGATCACTGTGATCGCTGGTCGGCTTGGACGGGACACGGGACAATCAACTAAATCGGCAAGACCAAGCGCAGGTTTGGCGATCGTTTCGCTGAACGCCTCCGCTTAGACTTACCTGATCTCCCGCTTGCTCAACACTTTAACTCTCCCTGCCATTCCCACACTGACCTCCACTGTCAGAGTGAGGCCCAACGCAAATTGGAGGAACAGCACCTCATAATTCGTTTGGGCAGCTTACACCCCAGCGGTATGAACATTGACTTCTCTAACTTCAAGAAACCTTTGCTTTCCCTCTCTCTCCATCTCTCCCACATCCTAGTTTGACTGTCCTCCTGATTAAATTTTACTGATTGTACGCCTCGTTGTCACCTTCCCCTCAGCTAACCATGAACCGTTCTACATTTTCCTTGAGGTTCGTCCCCATTGATGTGTCATTTTCACACCTTGCCCTTCCATATCTCTGTGTCTCCCTCTCCCCCCGACTCTCAGTCTGACGAAGGCTCTCATAGAAACATAGAAAATAAGTGCAGGAGTAGGCCATTCGGCCCTTCGAGCCTGCACCGCCATTCGATATGATCATGGCTGATCATCCAACTCAGTATCCCATCCCTGCCTTCTCTCCATACCCCCTGATCCCTTTAGCCACAAGGGCCACATCTAACTCCCTCTTAAATATAGCCAATGAACTGGCCTCAACTACTTTCTGTGGCAGAGAATTCCACAGATTCGCCACTCTCTGTGTGAAAAATGAATTTCTCATCTCGGTCCTAAAAGACTTCCCTCTTATCCTTAAACTGTGACCCCTTGTTCTGGACTTCCCCAACATCGGGAATAATCTTCCTGCATCTAGCCTGCCCAACCCCTTAAGAATTTTGTAAGTTTCTATAAGATCCCCCCTCAACCGTCTAAATTCTAGCGAGTACAAGCCGAGTCTATCCAGTCTTTCTTCATATGAAAGTCCTACCATCCCAGGAATCAGTCTGGTGACCCTTCTCTGTATGGCAAGAATGTCTTTCCTCAGATTAGGAGACCAAAACTCGACCCGAAGCGTCTGAGTGACTCCAGCATTTTGTGTCTATCGTAAACTAAAATGCCTTTCTCAAACTTGCTGGGAGTGTATGGCCTTCATGCCCGTTGTTCCCCAGTGGCCTGTGATTAGATCACTATCACCGTTTAATGATTGGAGTTTCTCTCTTTGTCTGCAGATGGGGAGGTCCTGATGGATTCTGATAGCAAGCCTCTCGACGTCCAGGATTACACAGCCTCGCATGCACTCCAGCCCCGCGGGACAATGCCCCTTCCCCCTGGGGCCAAGAGGTAAGGAGGTAAACACACTCGCCATGACAGTGAGAGCCTGCACCTTTCATGCTCCCAAATATTAAAGTGGAGTTACTGAAATTATTAGAGATACAGTGTGGAAACATACCCATTGGCCCACCGAGTCTGCACTGACCAGCGATCCCCGCACACTAACACTATCCTACACACACACACACACACACTAGTGGACAATTTACATTTACACCAAGCCAATGCATCTGCAAACCTGTACGTCTTTGGAGTGTGGGAGGAAACCGAAGATCTTGTAGAAAATCCACGCGGGTCATGGGGAGAACGTACAAACTCCACGCAGACAGTGCCCGTAGTTGACAATAGACAATAGGTGCAGGAGTAGGCCATTTGGCCCTTCGAGCCAGGACCGCCATTCAATGTGATCATGGCTGATCATCCCCAATCAGTATCCCGTTCCTGCCTTCTCCCCATATCCCCTGACTCCGCTATATTTAAGAGCCCTATCTAGCTCTCTCTTGAAAGTATCCAGAGAACCGGCCTCCACCGCCCTCTGAGGCAGAGAATTCCACAGACTCGCCACTCTCTGTGAGAAGTTGGGATGGAACCCGGGTCTTATAAGCGCTGTAAGGCAGCGGCAACTCTACCGCTGCGCCACCGTGCCGCCCTTGTTTCGTTCAGGTGTCGTTGTAGAGACACAGCATGGAAACGGGCCCTTCAGCCCACCAAGTCTAATGATCACCTCTGTATAGACACAAAAAGCTGGAGTAACTTAGCAGGACAGGCAGCATCTCTGGAGAGAAGGAATGGGTGACGTTTCGGTCAAGACCCTTCAGACTTGATATACTAGAGTCCAAGGAAGGGTCTCAACCTGAAACGCCACCTATTCCTTTTCACCAGAGGAGTTATCAGACCCGCAGGGCTACCCCGGCTTGTTGTGTCATTATGCGGTTTAAACCAGCATCTGCAGTTCCTTCCAACAATACTAGTTCTGTGTTATTCGTTTTATGTCCGACACACTTAGGGCAATCTAAAGTTTACTTTAGACTTCAGAGATACAGCATGGAAACAGGCCCTTTGGCCCGTTGAGTCCATGCTAACCAATGATCGCCCGTACGCTCGCCCTGTCCTACACCCTAGAGGCAATATACCAATCAGCCGGCACGTCTTTGGAGTGTGGGAGGACACCAGAGCACCCGCAGAAAACCCACGCGGGTCACGGGGAGAATATATAACTCCGTACAGACAGCACCCGTAGTCAGGATTGAACCCGGGTCTCTGGCACTGTTAGACAATAGACAATAGGTGCAGGAGTAGGCCATTTGGCCCTTCGAGCCAGCTCGAGTTCAATGTGATCATGGCTGATCATCCCCAATCAGTACCCCGTTCCTGCCTTCTCCCCATATCCCCCGACTCCGCTATTTTTAAGAGCCCTATCTAGCTCTCTCTTGAAAGCATCCAGAGAACCTGCCTCCACCGCCCTCTGAGGCAGAGAATTCCAATATTAAATCTGTACCCAGCTACTCAGTAAACAGTGGCATTTAATAAGGTGTTGAGATCAGAGATTCGAGGCACAGTGACACAGCGTGGAAACAGGCCCTTCGGCCCAACTTGTCTGTTTCTTCACACAGTAAAGAAGGGCCCCGACCCGAAATGTCACCCATTCCTTCTCTCCAGAGATGCTGGCTGTCCCGCTGAGTTACTCCAGCATTTTGTGTCTATCTAAGGTCTATAACTAATTGCTTACTGGTATCTACTGTATATTCCATATGTTTCAGTGATCAAATCAGCTCACACTTCACGCTGGGGACAAAGCAGACCTAATGCTGGATACTTGAGTGCTAGAGTCATAGAGTGATACAGTGGGGAAAGAGGCCCTTCGGCCCAACTCGCCCACACCGGCCAACAATGTCCCAGCTACACTAGTCCCACCTGCCTGCGCTTGGTCCATATCCCACCAAACCTGTCCTACCCATGTACCTGTCCAACTGTTTCTTAAAAGATGGGATAGTCCAAGGATGTTTAAGAAAGAACTGCAGATGCTTCAAAAATCGAAGGTAGACAAAAATGCCAGAGAAACTCAGCGGGTGAGGCAGCATCTACGGAGCGAAGAAATAGGTGAGGTTTCGGGTCGAGACCCTTCTTCAGATAGTCCCAGGAAACATGTTCCCGATGTTGGGGGAGTCCAGAACTAGGTTTAAGAATTAGGGGTTGGCCATTTAGAATGGAGATGAGGAAAAACTTTTCCACCCAGAGGGTTGTGAGTCTGTGGAATTCTCTGTCTCAGTGGCCTCCTCGGCGGAGGCCAATTCTCTGGATGCTTCCAAGAGAGAGCTAGATAGGGCTCTTAAAGATAGCGGAGTCAGGGGATATGGGGAGAAGGCAGGAACGGGGTACTGATTGGGGATGATCAGCCATGATCACATTGAATGATGGTGCTGGCGCGAAGGGCCGAATGGCCTCCTCCTGCACCTATTGTCTATTGTCTATGCCCATGTGCCAATCCGAAAGCCTCTTCACTGCCACTGTCGTATCTGCCTCCACCACCACCCCTGGCAAGTGAGTTCCAGGCACCCACCACCCTCTGTGTAGAAATACTTGCTGTCCTGCACATCGCCTTTGAACATGCCCCTCTCATCTTGAAGCTCGGCCCTCTAGTCATTTCCGCCCTGCGAAAAAAGTTTACCCCGCTGAGTTTAATTTAGAGATACAGCGCGGAATCAGGCCCTTCGGCCCCACCGAGTCCGCACCGACCTTGTAAAAGGCACTTGTAAAAGTGGCAATTTGTTAACCTTTGTGGGACCTGGCTGCTAAACATAATGACCAAGAACAGCTGTAATGCAAGATTGTAACAGATAAGAACCCAGACACAACTGTGAAGGACTATCCTTCCCCCCCCTCCCCCCCGACTGATAAGAAAGTCTGCTTTCTTGACTGCTATCTCCGACTGATAAGAAAGTCATATGCTGAGAGAATGGAGCAGCTGGACTTGTACACTCTGGAGTTTACTCTGAGAGGGGATCTCATTGAAACATGTAGGATTGTTAAGGGCTTGGACAGACTAGAGGCAGGAAACATGCGCCCGATGCTGGGGGAGTCCAGAACCAGGGGCCACAGTTTAAGAATAAGGAGTAAGCCATTTAGAACGGAGACGAGGAAACACTTTTTCTCACAGAGAGTGGTGAACCTGTGGAATTCTCTGCCTCAGAGGGAGGTGGAGGCCGGTTCTCTGGATGCTTTCAAGAGAGATCTAGATAGGGCTCTTAAAGATAGCCGAGTCAGGGGATATGGGGAGAAGGCAGGAACGGGGTACTGATTGGGGATGATCAGCCATGATCACATTGAATGGTGGTGCTGGCTCGAAGGGCCGAATGGCCTACTCCTGCACCTATTGTCTATTGACCAGCACACTAACGCTATCATGCACTGACTAGGGACAATTAACAGTGAACCAATTAACCTACTAACCCTGTATGTCGTCAGAGTGTGGGAGGAAACCGAATGATCTTGGAGAAATCCCACGCAGGTCACGGGGAGAACGTTTCTCCGGGATCTTCGGTTTCCTCCCACGCCCCAAAGACAATACAATATACAATACGGGTTTATTTGTCACATTGCACATAAAGTGCAAGTGAAATGAATTTGTCAGCAGCGGTACAGTGAGAAAGAACACACAATACATAATAAAAATTTAACACAAACATCCACCACAGCATTCATCACTGTGGTGGAAGGCACAACATTTGGCCAGTCCTCCTCCATTTACCCCCCGTGGTCAGGACCAGAGTCCAGTCCAGAGTCGACTCTTCCCCACCGGAGACCGCGGCTTCAGGCTGGTGTAGGCCGCAGGTCGGCGGTCGAAGATTTAAAGTCCCCGCCGCAGCCAGAAGCACCGCAGATCGCAGGGCCGGCGGTCGAAGCTCCCCTCCAGGGGTGATGGTAAGTCCATGCCGGGTCCGCGGTAGAAGTTGGCCGCGGACCGGCGGTGGAAGCTTCTTCTTCCCCCGGGTCCCCCACGAGGGATCCCGGGCTGCAGACCCCGCGCCAGCTGGAGCTCTGCAGACCGCGGCTTCAGGCTGCCAGCTGCCGCAGGCCAGCGAAACGGAGCGCTCCCCTCTGGCGAGCCCCTGCTCGCCCGCTCCACGCCGAGAGTCCGCGCTGCGCCCGCCGCTGAAGCCCCGGGCGCGTCTCCGGGAAAGGCCGCCCGATCCTCGTTGTTAGGCCACCTGGAAAAAGTCGCCTCTCCGTGGAGGAGGCGACCGAAACGGTTTCCCCCTCATCCCCCACACAAGACACACAAAGAAACATAAAAAACATACTTTAAAACATACTAAAAAAACAAAAGAAGTTGAAAAAAACGGACACGCTGCTGACAGGGCGCCGGCTTGCAGCGCCCCCACCGACTTGCCGTACAGGTTTGTAGGTCAACTGGCTTGGTAAATGTAAAAATTGTCTCTAGTGGGTGTAGGATGGTGTTAATGTGCGGGGATCGCTGGTCGGTGCGGGCCCGGTGGGCTGAAAGGGCCTGTTTCCGCGCTGTATCTCTAAACTAAACTAAACTGAACTGAATCATCCTCCCACCAGCAGAGAGCAGTGCCGAGCTCCTATCTACCTCTTTGGTGACCCTCGGACTATCTTTAATCGGACTTTGCTGGCTTTACCTTGCACTAAACGTTATTCCCTTATTCACGTATCCGCACACTGTGAATGGCTCGATTGTAATCACGTATTGTCTTTCCGCTGACTGGATAGCATGCAACAAAAAAACGTTTCACTGTACACGTGACAATAAACTAAACTGAACGAAAGCTCTCCACACCCATAATCCAAAGACATGAACTAAACTGGCCCGAAACGTCACCCATTCCTTCTCTCCAGAGATGTTGCCTGTCCCGCTGAGTTACTCCAGCATTTTGTGTCGGCGTTCGACATGAACTAAACAGCAGGAATCAGGAGAAGGAAAGTTTAAAGGATTATTTTTACCCTTTTATGATGTATTCAGCTTCTATTGCTTTGCTGGGAACTATAGTGGGCAGGAAGTTCTGTATTTTTTCGCTGTTCTTAAATATTGAGGACAAAACGGCCGTACAAATCTCTTATTTCTTCAAACTGATTGATGAGTATGGGCGGCACAATGGCGCAGCGGTGGACTTTCCCCGTTCTCCCTGGGATCGTGTGGGTTTCCTCCAGGTACTCCAGTTTCCTCCCGCATCCCAATGTTTGTAGGTTAGTTGATGTTGGTGCTGGCTCGAAGGGCCGAATGGCCTACTCCTGCACCTATTGTCTATTGATGTCAGTGTGTTGTCCCGAGTTGAGGGACAATATTGTTGGGGGGGGGGGGAGGGGAGGGAGGGGGGTGGTATGAGGGGTGGTGAGGGGGCCGGGTGTTGGTGTCAGGGCACGTGGGAGGCAGAGGTCGTACCAGCGAGAACAAAACCGCAGTAACTATGGGGGGGGGGGGGGGAGTTTGTGGGGGAGGGGGGTTGTAGACAGGTGGTGAGGGGGGTGGTCGGAGGATGGTGAAGGGAGGGTGTGATGATGAGGTGGGGGAGGTGCATGGGAGTTTGTAATTTAGGCGGTTCCCTTTACGTAGCGACTATTGCATACTTTGAGAACGCAAAACAAAGACTTTCTGCGAATTGCCACGTGACAATAAAATTGCCATTCATTATTCATTGTTTCGGGAAGGGTCACCGAGCACGAACTCGGCGGGCCGAAGGGCCTGTTTCCACGCTGGTAGACACAAAATGCTGGAGTAACTCAGCGGGACGGGCAGCATCTCTGGAGAGAAGGAATGGGTGACGTTTCCGTTCGAGACCCTTCCCGAAACGTCACCCATCCCTTCTCTCCAGAGATGCCGCCCGTCCCGCTGAGTTACTCCAGCAATTTGTGCCCGCCTTCAATTTAAACCAGCATCTGCAGTTCTTTCCTACACGCAATGTTTCCACGCTGTATCTCTGAAAGAAAAGGCGCTTTATAAGTAATCGGCCTGTCCCACTGCCAGGGACTAGTTTTAATGGAATTCACCTACGACACCTAGCGGCAACCTACGACAGCAAAAATTGTTGCCACTGCCGTCTAAAAAAGTTCAACATGTTGAAAATTTTGTTGCAATCGCATGTAGTCACCCCCAAAAAATTGCCTAAGTGCCATAAGGATGCTCCTTTTGGGAAGGTTGGTTTGAAGTTACTGTGTACTTCTGTTTAAATGCAAACAACATATCTCATGTTAATGCAGGCACCTCCCGTTTTATGCCTCTTTTTTTTGTGCGACTTTGGGGGGGAAAAGCCTTCACAGTCTTATATGTTTCAATGAGATACCCTCTCATCCTTCTAAACTCCAGAGTGTACAAGCCCAGCCGCTCCATTCTCTCAGCATATGACAATCCCGCCATCCCGGGAATTAACCTGGTAAACTTACGCTGCACTCCCTCAATAGCAAGAATGTCCTTCCTCAAATTAGGGGACCAAAACTGCACACAATACTCCAGGTGTGGTCTCACTAGGGCTCTGTACAACTGCAGAAGGACCTCTTTGCTCCTATATTCGATTCCTCTTGTTATAAAGGCCAACATGCCATTCGCTTTCTTCACTGCCTGCTATACCTACATGCTTACTTTCATAGACTGATGAACAAGGACCCCCAGATCCCGTTGTACTTCCCCTTTTCCCAACTTGACGCCATTTAGATAGTAATCTGCCGTCCTGTTTTTGCTACCAATGTGGATCACCTCACATTCATCCGCATTAAACTGCATCTGCCATGCATCCGCCCACTCCCCCAACCTGTCCAAGTCACCCTGCATTCTCATAGCATTTAGATAGTAATCTGACTTGACGCCATTTAGATAGTAATCTAAATAGTAATTTAACACCAACGCCTGTTATGTTGAATAACGCACTCAAATTGACACCAGGCAATGCAGTCGTGTATATGTTCATCTCATGGAGTTTAAGAACAGCAGATGCAGGAAAATCGAAGGTATACAAAAGTGCTGGAGAAACTCAGTGGGTGCAGCAGCATCTATGGAGCGAAGGAGATAGGCAACGTTCTGAAGAAGGGTTTCGGTGCTGAGTTTCTCCAACACTTATGTTCATCTCATGGGTTTTTGAGACGTGCTGCTTGTACCGTTTAGTTTATTGTCACGTGTGCAGTGAGAAGCTTTGGTTGCGCGCTCTCCAGTCAGCGGAAAGATGATACATGATTGCAATCGAGCCGTTCGACAGTGCATGGGATACATGATAAAGGAATAACATTTGGTGCAAGGTTACAAGAATGTTACAGTTACAAGAGTAACTGTTGCAAACCAAGCCAGTTACTAGAAAAGCCAGTTACTAGAAATGCCAGTGAGAAGAATGTAGTCACCCCCCCCCCCCCCCCCGCAAACAATGTTGGCTGTGTCTGATACACAGCGCTGCTGGAACTCAGCAGGCCAGGCACCATCGGTGGAGGGAATGGACAGGCGACATTTCGGGTTGTGTCCCAAAACCATTGTCCATTTGCTCACCAGATGCTGCCTGAACCGCTGAGTTCCTCCAGCACCGAGTATACAAGTTGGGAGGCAGACATAGTTGAAACATATAAGATTGTTAAGGGCTTGGTCACCCTAGAGGCAGGAAACATATTCCCGATGTTGGGGGAGTCCAGAACCAGGGGCCACAGTTTAAGAATAAGGGGTAAGCCGTATAGAACAGAGACAAGGAAACACTTTTTCTCACAGAGAGTGGTGCGTCTGTGGAATTCTCTGCCTCAGAGGGCGGTGGAGGCCAGTTCTCTGGATGCTTTCAAGAGAGAGCTAGATAGGGCTCTTAAAGATAGCGGAGTCGGGGGATATGGGGAGAAGGCAGGAACGGGGTACTGATTGGGGATGATCAGCCATGATCATATTGAATGGCGGTGCTGGCTCGAAGGGCCGAATGGCCTACTCCTGCACCTG
This sequence comes from Amblyraja radiata, assembly GCF_010909765.2. Taxonomy (NCBI): domain Eukaryota; kingdom Metazoa; phylum Chordata; class Chondrichthyes; order Rajiformes; family Rajidae; genus Amblyraja; species Amblyraja radiata. The sequence goes on along the minus strand of NC_045959.1, from coordinate 115,759,877 downwards.
TTGTCTATTGTCTATTGTTTGTAGTTTAATTGTCTTCAGTAAAAATTGTAAATAGTTCCCTAGTGTGTGTGACCCCTGGTTGGCGCAGACACGATGGGCCGAAGGGCCTGTTTCCACACTGGATCTCTCAACTAAACTAAAGATTAATGAGGATGTTGCCATAACTAAGATTATTAAGGGTTTGGACACGCTAGAGGCAGGAAACATTCTGGGCACCATGTTATAGGGAAGATATTGTCAAGCTTGAAAGGGTTCAGAGAAGATTTACGAGGATGTTGCCAGGACTAGAGGGTGTGAGCTACAGGGGGAGGTTGAGTAGGCTGGGTCTCTATTCCTTGGAGCGCAGGAGGATGAGGGGTGATCTATAGAGGTGTACATGATCATGAGGGGAATAGATCAGGTCGATGCACAGAGTCTCTTGCCCAGAGCAGGGGAATCGTGGACCAGAGGACAGATGTTCAAGGTGAAGGGGAAAAGATTTAATAGGAGTAACTTTTTCAGACAAAGGGCGGTGGATGTATGGAACAAGCTGCCAGAGGAGGTAGTCGAGGCTGGGACTATCCCAACGTTTAAGAAATAGTTAGAAAGGTACATGGATAGGGCAAGTTTGGAGGGATATGGACCAAACGCAGGCGAGTGGGACTAGTGTAGCTGGGACATTGTTGGCCGGTGTGGGCGAGTTGGGCCGAAGGACCTGTTTCCACACTGTGTCACTCCATGTCTAGCACTTTGGGGTTGCTTTGTCCCCAGCATGGAGAGTGAGCTTTGATCACTGAAACATATGGAATATGCAGTTGCTACCAGTAAGCAATTAGTTTTAGACCTTAGATAGACACAAAATGCTGGAGTAACTCAGCGGGACAGCCAGCATCTCTGGAGAGAAGGAATGGGTGACGTTTCGGGTCGAGACCCTTCTTTACTGTGTGAAAAAACATTATTTGAAGAAGTACTATATAAACATAGTACTCTATAAAACAATATAATAAACGAGAGAGAAAATGTCCGTGTGTATATATACACACACTTACACACACATATATATGACACACACATATACACACACACACGCACATATACATACACACACACACACACACATATACATACACACGCACACATATGGACACACACATATACACACACACACACACATATACATACACACGCACACATATGGACACACACATATACACACACATACACACACACACACACATATACATACACACGCACACATATGGACACACACATATACACACACACACACACACACACACACATATACATACACACGCACACATATGGACACACACACACACATATACATACACACGCACACATATGGACACACACCATCGGTGGTCACTGGAAACGAGTATGACTCGTCTCTGCATAGGGTCGTCTACTTGTGGGTCTGCAGACGTCTGTAGAGGCCGATCCACGATCCACACACCTTGGTGCAACGTGGGCAGTGGAGACTGGCGGTGGTTGGTAGACGTCGAGCCCCCTTCTCTCTCTCTCTCCTTACGGTGCTGTCGCTTTGTCACTGCCACACGGCGTGGTTCCATTTCGTGACGTGCGGCTCCTTCCTGCACGGATTTCCTCCAGGAGCGCCTGCCTGTCCAGTGCAATGTGCTCCCAGTTGCTCGATGTGATGTGGAATTTCTTCAGACTGTTCTTGCTGTTGTCCTTGAAGCTTTTCTTTGGCCCACCGGGGGCTAGCCAACCTTCCTTCAATTGAGAGTACAGGATTTGTTTAGGGAGGCGTGTGTTGTACATGCGGATGACATGGCCAGTCCATCCATCAATAATGTAGCACCAACTTCGATGGACTGGATGGATGCACACACACACACAAACATGCACACGCACGCACGCACACGCACGCACACACGCACGCACACATGCACACAAGCACGCACAGGCACGCACAAACACGCACACACACACACGCACGCACACACACGCACGCATGCACACAAGCACGCACGCACACACACACACAGGCACACACGCAGGCAAGCACGTGCACACACGTGCGCACGCGCACACACACACACACACATGCACACAAGCACGCATGCACCCACACACACACGCACGGACACATGCACACAAGCACGCACACACACACAGGCACGCACGCACACACATAGGCACACACACGCACACACACACACACAGGCACACACACGCACACACACAGGCACGCACGCACACACAGGCGCATACACACACAGGCACATACGCACGCACACACAGGTGCACACACGCACACACACACACACACACAGGCACACACACACGCGCACATACACACTAGTGCAAAAAGACAAATTCAATGCCCCCAAGTCTATGTAGTTCAGAGCATATTTGGAGGGTGTTGTGTTTAATAGCCTGATGGCTGTGGGGAAGTAGCTGTTCCTGAACCTGGACGTTACAGTGTTCAGGCTCCTGTACCTTCCTCCCGATGGCAGGAGTGAGATGAGAGCGTGGCCAGGGTGGTGTGGGTCTCTGATGATGCCAGCTGCCTTTTTGAGGCAGCGACTCCTGTAGATCCCTTCGATGGTCTGTCCCCTCTGTGTCTTCTCTTCGGTATAAACCAGCGCCTGCTGTTCCTCGTTTCTCCATCGCGCTCCGTGCGAGTAAGACGGATCCTCTGCTAGAACCGCGTGCAGAGAGGCCCACGTGATATGTTCTGCGCAGGTTTGTTTTTTTCATTGTGCCAAGTCAAGTCAAGTTTATTCGTCACATACACGTACGAGATGTGCAGTGAAATGAAAAGTGGCAATGCTTGCGGACTTTGTGCAAAAAACAAACTACAAAAAAAAAAAAATGTCTTTCTCGTCACCCGTCTAAACGTCTGAACATGCGTTTAAATCCGCAGGTTGGCACTGGTGACGAGGGAGTTTCCTAATTACATGTCTCGGAGCAGGGAGCTGCTCGGCCGATTCGCCATGTCCCGCCGGCACCTGCAGGCCGCGGGGTTCCTGGTAGTGGACGTAAGTCTCCAACTCTAAGTAACATCAGCAAATTTGCAGATGACACAAAGCTGGGTGGCAGTGTGAACTGTGAGGAGGATGCTATGATAATGCAGGGTGCCTTGGACAGGTTGTGGGAGTGGGCAGATGCATGGCAGATGAAGTTTAATGCGGATAAATGTGAGGTTATCCACTTTGGTAGCAAAAACAGCAAGGCAGATTACTATCTAAATGGCGTCAAGTTGGGAAAAGGGGAAGTACAACGGGATCTGGGGGTCCTTGTTCATCAGTCTATGAAAGTAAGCATGCAGGTACAGCAGGCAGTGAAGAAAGCGAATGGCATGTTGGCCTTTATAACAAGAGGAATCGAATATAGGAGCAAGAGGTCCTTCTGCAGTTGTACAGAGCCCTAGTGAGACCACACCTGGAGTATTGTGTGCGGTTTTGTTCCCCTATTTGAGGAAGGACATTCTTGCTATTGAGGGAGTGCAGCGTGGTTTACAAGGTTAATTCCCGGGATGGCAGGACTGTCATATGCTGAGAGAATGGAGCAGCTGGGCTTGTACACTCTGGAGTTTAGAAGGATGAGAGGCTATCTTATTGAAACATAAAAGATTGTAAGGTTTGGACACGCTAGAGGCAGGAAACATGTTCCCGATGTTGGCGGAGTCCAGAACCGGGGGCCACGGTTTAAGAATGTTGCCTGGGTTTCAACAACTAAGTTACAGAGATAGGTTGAATAAGTTAGGTCTTTATTCTCTGGAGCGCAGAAGGTTAAGGGGGGACTTGATAGAGGTCTTTAAAATGATGAGAGTGATAGACAGAGTTGATGTGGACAAGCTTTTCCCTTTGAGAATAGGGAAGATTCAAACAAGAGGACATGACTTCAGAATTAAGGGACAGAAGTTTAGGGGTAACATGAGGGGGAACTTCTTTACTCAGAGAGTGGTAGCGGTGTGGAATGAGCTTCCAGTGGAAGTGGTGGCGGCAGGTTCGTTGGTATAATTTAAAAATTAATTGGATAGGCATATGGATGAGAAGGTAATGGAGGGTTATGGTATGAGTGCAGGCAGGTGGGACTAAGGGAAAAAAGTTGTTTGGCACGGACTTGTAGGGCCGAGATGGCCTGTTTCCGTGCTGTAATTGTTATATGGTTATATGGTTAATAAGGGGTAAGCCATTTAGAACGGAGACGAGGAAACACTTTTTCTCACAGAGAGTGGTGAGTCTGTGGAATTCTCTGCCTCAGAGGGCGGTGGAGGCCGGTTCTCTGGATGCTTTCAAGAGAGAGATGGATAGGGCTCTTGAAGATAGCGGAGTCAGGTGATACGGGGAAAAGGCAGGAACGGGATACTGATTGTGGATGATCAGCCATGATCACATTGAATGGCGGTGCAGGCTCGAAGGGCCGAATGGCTTACTCCTGCACCTATTGTCTATTGTCTATTGACGCAGAGGCACCGATACGCTGCCGGCATGAATCCAGGGATATGGGGAGATAGCAGGAACGGGGTACTGGTTTTTTTTTAAGAAAGAACTGCAGATGCTGGAGAAATCGGAGGTAGACAAAAAAATGCTGGAGAAACTCAGCGGGTGAGGCAGCATCTATGGAGCGAAGGAATAGGTGACGTTTCGGGTCGAGACCCTTCTTCAGACTGATGTCGGGTGGGCGGTAAAAAGAAATGAAGAGGCGGAGACAGTAGGCTGTGGGAGAACTGGGACATGGAGGGGAAGGAGGGAGAAAGGCAATAGACAATAGGTGCAGGAGTAGGCCATTCGGCCCTTCAAGACAGCACCGCCATTCAATGTGACCATGGCTGATCATCCACAATCAGTACCCCGTTCCTGCCTTCTCCCCATATCCCCTGACTCCGCTATCTTTAAGAGCCCTATCTAGCTCTCTCTTGAACGCATCCAGAGAACTGGCCTCCACCACCCTCTGAGGCAGAGAATTCCACAGACTCACCACTCTCTGTGTGAAAAAGCTATCTAAAATTAGAAGTCAATGTTCATACCACTGGGGTGTAAGATGCCCAAACAAAATATGAGGTGCTGCTCCTCCAATTTGCGGTGGGCCTCACTCTGCCAATGGAGGAGGCCCAGGACAGAAAGGTTAGATTGGGAATGGGAGGGGGAGTTGAAGTGCTGAGCCACCGGGAGATCAGGTTGGTTATTGCGAACCGAGCGGAGGTGTTGGGCGAAGCGATCGCCAAGCCTACGCTTGGTCTCACCGATATAGAGCAGCTGACACCTGGAACAGCGGATGCAATAGATGAGGTTGGAGGAGGTGCAAGTGATTAGATGATCAGCCATGATCACATTGAATAGCGGTGCAGGCTCGAAGGGCCGAATGGCCTACCCCTGCACCTATTGTCTATGTTTCTAATTATTGAATTGAATTGGAAGATACAAGACACAAGTACTTATTCTGCATGGCAGAGCTGCCTGATAACAGCTGGGAAGAAACTGTCCCTGAATCTGGAGGTGTGCGTTTTCACACTTCTGTACATTTTGCCTGATGGGAGAGGGGAGAAGTGGGAGTGGCCAGGGTGTGACTTAATTGATTCTGCTGCTGGCCTTGAACTAAATTGGACCTGGCAAGATAAAAATGTTTTATTGCTATATGTCCCAGATAGAACAATTAACTCCTTATGGGCCTGTCCCACTTACGCAACTTTTTCACCGACTGCCGGCACCCGTCATACGTCGTTGCAGGTCGCCGAAAATGTTCAACATGTTGAAAATCCAGCGGCGACCAGAAAGACGCTACGACTCTTTGGGCGACTGAGGAGACGACTCACGACCGTACAGGCGACATGTCGCGGGGGTGAAGCCTGGATGGCGGTGAGTAGTTGCCCAAAGAGTCGTACCTTGTTCTGGTCACCGCTGGGTTTTCACCACGTTGAGAACTTTCGGCGACAATTCTTGCTGCCGTTGGTTGACGTAGGTCCTGTCGTAGGTTGTCGCCAGGCGAATTCCATTAAAACTAGTCCCCGGCAGTCTTCCAACGAGTCGCGTAAGTGGGACAGGCCCATAAGTTGCTGTTGGAAGAATGATGTTTCTGCTTGTTGTTCTGCATCCAACGCCCGCTCCAATCTCTCTCCCTCTCCCTCTCCCTCTCCCTCTCCCTCTCCCTCTCCCTCTCCCTCTCCCTCTCTCCCCTCTCCCCCTACTCCCCCTCTCCCCCTCTCCCCTCTCCCCCTCCCCCCTCTCCCCCTCTCCCCCTCTCCCCCTCTCCCCTCTCCCCCTCTCCCCCTCTCCCCCCTCTCCCCCTCTCCCCCTCTCCCCCTCTCCCCCTCTCCCCCTCTCCCCCTCTCCCCCTCTCCCCCTCTCCCCCTCTCCCCCCTCTCCCCCCTCTCCCCTCTCCCCCTCATCCCCCTCCCCCCTCTCCCCCTCTACCCCCTCTCGTCCCCTCTCCCCCGTCTCCCTCCCCCCCTCTCCCCTCTCTTCTCTCCTCTCTCCCTCTGCTCCCTCCCTCCCTCTCTCCCTCTCTCCCCTCCTCTCTCCCTCTCCCTCTCTCCTCTCTCCTCTCTCCCTCTCTCCCTCTCTCCCTCCCTCTCTCCCTCTCTCCCTCTCCCCCTCCCCTCTCTCTCTCTCCGCAGGTACCGTACTACGATTGGCTTGAACTGAAGTCCGAGTGGCAGAAGGTTGCGTACCTGAAGGACAAAATGAGCAAAGCCATAGGCGAGGGAATGGTGCAGTGAGGCCCCGAGCCTGCCTCTCTCCACCGTGAGCCTTGCTTGCTGCTGGGTAGTGAAGGCTGCACAACCCCGCTTGAAATCCCTGCAGGAATCCACCCGCACAGTCGGGGCTTGGAGTGATTTTCGTTGTACATACCGTATTTTAAAGTAAAGGACTGCACAAGTTCAACGGTTTCTGTTTGGGGGGTTTGGTGTCGTTTAGTTTATGGGTACAGCGCGGAAACAGGCCCTTCGGCCCGTCGAGTCCGCTCCGACCAGCGGGCACCCTGCATGCTAGCACTACCCTACACACACACACACACACACACTAAGGACAATTGAAACATATAAGATTGTTAAGGGTTTGGACACGCTGGAGGCAGGAAACATGTTCCCGATGTTGGGGGAGTCCAGAACCAGGGGCCACACAGTTTAAGAATAAGGAGTAAGTCATTTAGAACGGAGACGAGAAAACACTTTTTCTCACAGAGAGTGGTGAGTCTGTGGAATTCTCTGCCTCAGTGGAGGCCGGTTCTCTGGATGCTTTCAAGAGAGAGCTAGATAGGGCTCTTAAAATAGCGGAGTCAGGGGATATGGGGAGAAGGCAGGAACGGGGTACTGATTGGGGATGATCAGCCATGATCACATTGAATGGCGGTGCTGGCTCAAAGGGCCGAATGGCCTACTCCTGCACCTATTGTCTATTGTCAATTGTCTAATTTACAATTTACCAAAGCCAATTAACCTACAAACTTGCACGTCTTTGGAGTGTGGGAGGAGACTGGAGCACCCGGAGAAAACCCACGCAGGTCTCGGGGAGAACGTACAAACTCTGTACGTACAAGCGCCCGCTGTCAGGATCAAACTCGGGGCTCTGGCGCTGTGAGGCAGCAGCTCTACCGCTGGGCCACCGTGCAGAGATGTTCTTTCCCGGGTTTACACAGAGTGTCACAAGGCGTGGGAACAGGCCCTTCGGCCCAACTTGCCCGCACCGATCAACATGTCCCATCTACACTCGTCCCACCTGCCTGCGTTTGGCCCAAACCTGCCCTAACCATGTACCTGTCTAACTGTCTCTTAAACGTTGCGATATTCCCTGCCTCAACTACCTCCTCCGGCAGCTCGTTCTGGACACACACCACCCAACATCATCGGCATTTGGTCTCGACCCGAAATGTCATCTATTCCTTTTCAAGAGTTAAGAGTCAAGAGTGTTTTATTGTCATATGTCCCGGATGGGACAATGAGATTCTTACTTGCTGCAGCACAACAGAATATGTAAATATGTAAACATAGTTTATGTCAACAAAATAGAGAGAGTACAGAGGAGATTTACTAGAATGTTGCCTGGGTTTCAGCAACTAAGTTACAGAGAAAGGTTGAACAAGTTAGGTCTTTATTCTCTGGAGCGCAGAAGATTAAAAGGGGACTTGATAGAGGTCTTTAAAATGATGAGAGGGATAGACAGAGTTGACGTGGATAAGCTTTTCCCATTGAGAGTAGGGAAGATTCAAACAAGGGGACATGACTTGAGAATTAAGGGACAGATGTTTAGGGGTAACATGAGGGGGAATTTCTTTACTCAGAGAGTGGTGGCTGTGTGGAATGAGCTTCCAGTGAAGGTGGTGGAGGCAGGTTCGATTTTATCATTTAAAAATAAATTGGATAGTTATATGGACGGGAAAGGAATGGAGGGTTATGGTCTAAGTGCAGGTAGATGGGACTAGGGGAGTAAGTGTTCGGCACGGACTAGAAGGGCCGAGATGGCCTGTTTCCGTGCTGTAATTGTTATATGGTTATAGTACATGTTGTCAAAACATCATTTTTTCACCTCCACAACATTGCCAAAATCAGACCCTCTCTCTCTGCTGAAAGACTCATCCATGCCTTTATCACCTCCCGACTGGACTACTGTAACTCTCTTCTCTTTGGCATCAATTCCAGCAACATCAACCGACTCCAACTGGTCCAGAACGCAGCCGCCCGACTCATTACCCACACCAAATCCTGGCACCACATCACCCTAGTCCTCAAAGAACTTCACTGGCTTCCCATTTCCCACCGGATCATCTACAAAATCCTGGTCCTCACCTACAAAGCCCTCAACCACTTGGCCCCCCCATATCTCACTGACGTCCTCTCCCCCTACCAACCCTCACGGTCCCTCAGATCCATTTCAGCCAGTCTCCTCTCCATTCTGAAATCCAACCTCTGCACTTTTGGAGACAGAGCCTTCTCCAGGGCAGCTCCCAGGCTCTGGAACTCCCTCCCACAATTGATCCGAACTTCTGAGTCCCTCACCATCTTTCAGTCCCGCCTCAAGACCCATCTCTTCACCTCTGCATACCCTTAGTCCCATGTCCCCCTCCCCTTTGCACCTCTGTCTTACTGCTCTATTTTGTTTTGTTCTTGACTCACCATGTAAAGCCACTTTGAGTCCTTGAAAAGCGCTATACAAATAAAATGTATTATTATTACATAACGGGGGAAGAGAAAATAAGATAAAGTTCAATAAAATCCAGATATAGTGCAGTAATTATATAGTCTTTTGCAGTACAGAGCTTATTTGTTGTTGTGTTTAATAGCCTGATGGCTGTGGGGAAGAAGCTGTTCCTGAACCTGGACGTTACAGTCTTCAGGCTCCTGTACCTTCTTCCCGATGGCAATGGTGAGATAAGTGTGTGGCCAGGATGGTGTGGGTCCTTGATGGTTTTGGCTGCCTTTTTGAGGCAGTGACTACGATAGGACCCTTCGACGGTGGGGAGGTCAGAGCCGGTGATGGATTGGGCAGTGGTCACAACTTTTTGTAGTCTTTTTCGTTCCTGGATGTTCAAGTTGCCGAACCAGGCCACGATGCAACCAGTCAGTATGCTCTCTACCGTGCACCTGTGGAAGTTTAGGAGAATCCTGTTCGACATGTCGAATCTCCGTAATCTTCTCAGGAAGTAGAGTCGCTGATGTGCCTTCTTTACAATTGCATCGGTGTGTTGGGTCCAGGAAAGATCTTCGGAAATATGCACGCCCAGGAATTTGAAGTCATTGACCCTCTCCACCATTGTCCCGTTGATATAAACAGGATTGTGGGTCCTCATCCTTCCCCTACCAAAGTCCACAATCAGTTCCTTGGTCTTACTGGTGTTGAGGGCCAGGTTGTTGTGCTGGCACCATTGGGTCAGTCGGTCGATCTCACTTCTATACTCTGACTCGTCCCCATCTGTGATTCGTCCCACAACAGTGGTGTCGTCGGCGAACTTGATGATGGAGTTCGCACTATGTCCGGCTACGCAGTCATAAGTATAGAGTGAGTATAGCAGGGGGCTGAGCACGCATCCTTGAGGTGCTCCCGTGCTGATTGTTATCGAGGATGAAGTGGTTCACCAGAGATGCTGTCTGACCCGCTGAATTACTCCAGCTTTTTGTATCTATATCCATGATATCCTCATCACCATCCCATTGAACTCATCTCCCCTTTCCAGCTCTTTACGTGGAGGTGAGGTTCCTCTTTTATCCTGCCTCCAGACTCTCTTTCCCCCCCCCCCCCCTCCCCATTGTGCACCATTTCTCCTTTCCTCAGTCACACTTCATCCCCCTTCTGCCCTTCAAGTTATTTCCTATCCCCTTTGTCCCATGTTTTCCTCCTATACTCTCCTTTTCCCCCTTCCCATCCACATCCCTGCCACTGGCTTTAAACTTCACGCCTCTCCTTATCCGACACCCGTTTTCGTCACCTTTTCACATCTACCCCTTTGTCACTGACACCACCCATCTCCCAATCAAGCCCCTCCCCCACCTCTGCCTGTATCCACCTATCACAATGAAAGTAAGCATGCAGGTACAGCAGGCAGTGAATAAGGCGAATGGCATGTTGCCCTTTATAAGAAGAGGAGTTGAGTATTGGAGCAAAGAGGTCCTTCTGCAGTTGTACAGGGCCCTAGTGAGACCACACCTGGAGTATTGTGTGCAGTTTTGTTCCCCTAATTTGAGGAAGGACATTCTTGCTATTGAGGGAGTGCAGCGTAGGTTTACAAGGTTAATTCCCAGGATGGCGGGACTGTCATATGCTGAGAGAATGGAGCGGCTGGGCTTGTACACCCTGGAGTTTAGAAGGATGAGAGGGGGTCTCATTGAAACATATAAGATTGTTAAGGGTTTGGTCACTCTAGAGGCAGGAAACATGTTCCAGATGTTGGGGGAGTCCAGAACCAGGGGCCACAGTTTAAGAATAAGGGGTAAGCCATTTAGAACGGAGACGAGGAAACACATTTTCACACAGAGAGTTGTGAGTCTGTGGAATTCTCTGCCTCAGAGGGCGGTGGAGGCCGATTCTCTGGATGCTTTCAAGAGAGAGCTAGATAGGGCTCTTAAAGATAGAGGAGTCAGCGGATATGGGGAGAAGGCAGGAACGGGGTACTGATTGGGGATGATCAGAAATGATCACATTGAATGGCGGTGCTGGCTCGAAGGGCCGAATGGCCTACTCCTGCACCTATTGTCTATTGTCTATCATATGCCAGGATCGACACAAAATGCTGGAGTAACTCAGCAGGTCAGGCAGCATCTCTGGAGGAAAGTTGGCAGGCTTTCAAGCCCACCCCCACCTCTCTCTTCCAACTTTCCCCTCCATTCTGGCATCAGCCTGAAGAAGGTTCCCCGACCCGAAACGTCATCTGACCGTTTCCCTCCGCAGATGCTGCCAAGACCCGCTGAGTTCTTCCATCAATAGACAACAGGTGCAGGAGTAGGCCATTCGGCCCTTCGAGCCAGCACCGCCATTCAATGTGATCATGGCTGATCATCCCCAATCAGTACCCCGTTCCTGCCTTCTCCCCTGACTCCGCTATCTTTAAGAGCCCTATCTAGCTCACTCTTGAAAGCATCCAGAGAACCGGCCTCCACCGCCCTCTGTGAGGCAGAGAATTCCACAGACTCACCACTCCCTGTGAGAAAAATGCTTTTGTGTTTAGTGTAGAGACACAGCGCGGAAAGAGCCCTTCCGCGCCGTCCAGCGATCCCCGCACACCAACGCTATCCCGCGCGAGGGATAATTTTTTCCCACATTTATACCAAGCTGATTCACCTACAAGCCTGTACGGTCTTCGGAGTGCGGGGAGGAAACCGAAGATCGCGGAGAAAACCCGCGCGGGTCACGGGGAGAACGTACAAACTCCGTACAGGCAAGCACCCGTAGTCGGGATCGAACCCCGGGTCTCTGGCGCTGTGAGGCAGCAACTCTACCGCTGCGCCACCGTGACACCCTCATTGTGTCTTGCTGAAGATTCCAGCATCTGCGGTTCTGGTGTGTCTGGGCCACACTGGGTAATGGAGGCCAAGAAACAATATCTGGAAGTCACCCCACACCCCGTTGATTGATGTTCACGTTTTGTCGGTGATTTTGGAAGAATAAACATTTTCCTTGATTTTGATTTGTGAAACGGGACAACATTCAGAGCCTTTTGGTCGTACACAAAAATGCTGGAGAAACTCAGCGGGTGCAGCAGCATCTATGGAGCGAAGGGCCCTTCGCTCCATAGATGCTGCTGCACCCGCTGAGTTTCTCCAGCATTTCTGTGTACCTTCGATTTCCCAGCATCTGCAGTTCCTTCTTAAACAATTTAGAGCCCTTTTTCCCCCCTCCCTTGCTATATCCCCCATCACTTTCATGGTCATAAGTGATGGGAGCAGAATTAGGCCATTCAGCCCATCCAGTCTACTCCGCCATTCAATCATGGCTGATCTATCTCTCCCTCCTAACCCCATTCTCCTGCCTTCTCCCCGTAACCCCTGACACCCGTACTAATCAAGAATCTATCTATCCCTGCTTTAAAAATATCAATTGACTTTGCCTCCACAGCCGTCTGTGGCAATGAATTCCACAGATTCACCACCCTCTGACTAAAGAAATTCCTCCTCGTCTCCTTCCTGAAGGAACGTCCTTTGATTCTGAGGCTGTGCCCTCTCCTAGACTCTCCCACTAGTGGAAACATCTGCTCCACATCTATTCTATCCAGGCCTTTCACTATTCTGTAAGCTTCAACGAGGTTACCCCCTCATCCTTCTAAACTCCAGCGAGTACAAGGCCCAGGGCTGACAAAAGCTCATCATAGGTTAACCTACTAATTCCTGGGATCATTCTCGCAAACCTCCTCTGGATCCTCTCCAGAGCCAGCACATCCTTCCTCAGATATGGGGCCCAATATTGCTCATAATACTCCAGATTCCTATCCATGTACCTGTACAAATGTCTTTTTAATGCCGTTATAGTACCTGCTGGAGTTTCATTGAGTCTTGGGAACAGGAAACTTGATGGATCTACACTAGTCCCACCTGCCTGTGTTTGGCCCATATCCCTCTAAACCTGTTCTATCCATGTACCCGTCCAACTGTTTCTAAAACTAAATGTTTCTCAATGCACTCACCACCCTTTGTGTGAAAAAGTTACCCCTCAATAGTCAATAGACATTAGGTGCAGGAGTAGGCCATTTGGCCCTTCGAGCCAGCACCGCCATTCAATGTGATCATGGCTGATCATCCCCAATCAGTACCCCGTTCCTGCCTTCTCCCCTGACTCCGCTATCTTTAAGAGCCCTATCTAGCTCTCCCTTGAAAGCATCCAGAGAACCGGCATCCACGCCCTCTGAGGCAGAGAATTCCACAGACTCACAACTCTCTGTGAGAAAAAGTGTTTCCTCGTCTCCGTTCTAAATGGCTTACCCCTTATTCGTAAACTGTGGCCCCTGGTTCTGGACTCCCCCAACATCGGGAACATGTTTCCTGCCTCTAGCGTGTCCAAACCCTTCGAGCCAGCACCGCCATTCAATGTGATCATGGCTGATCATCCACAATCAGTACCCCGTTCCTGCCTTCTCCCCATATCCCCCGCTCAGATTCCTATTAAATCTTTCCCCCTTCACCTTAAACCTGTGTCCTCTGGTCCTCGATTCCCCTACTCTGGGTAAAAGACTCTACCCGATCTATTCCTCTCATGATTTTATACACCTCTATAAGATCACAACTCATCCTCCTGCGCTCCATGGAATAGAGACCCAGCCTACTCAACCTCTCCCTATAGCTCACACCCTCTAGTCCTGGCAACATCCTTGTAACAGTGATGTTAGACTCTGGCCTACACATTAGATCCCTATTCTCACTTTACAAATGGTGGTGTGTGTGTGTGTGTGGGGGGGGACTCCATTGTGTACATTATTCTGACTCTCACCACCCTCCCCCCACCCACAGATCTCTCGACCTCCCAGCTGTCTCATTCACTGTCTTTGTGCCCCCTGGGTGATTAGTGCTAATGTCACCCCTGCTGTTTAAAAAAAAAGGAAGAATACACTGCTTGAATGTAAATGAATCTTTAATAAAGGCAGGCCTGAGAGATGGGCAACAGACAACAGACTGGGATGGCATTGTGGAAACCCCAGAGCACAAGGTGCTGGCTCTGTCCATCAAAGAGGCTTCTTATTTTTGCAAAAAAACGATGGGACTGATGCAATAATGCTGGAAAGTGGCCTTATTGTCTGCAGTGTTGATGCCAGGCAAAACACTCTCTATATCTCTCTCTCGACACTCTCTCGTTCTCGTTCCCTTCCCCCCCTCTCTCCACCAAAGAGTGCTCTTTGCTCTCCACTCTCCCCCACCCCCCCCTCTCTCTACCCCCTCTCCTCCTCTCTACCCCCTCTCCTCCTCTCTACCCCCTCTCCCCTCTCTCCACCAAAGAGTGCTCTTTGCTCTCCCCCACCCCCCTCTCTCCCCCTCCCTCTCTCTACCCCCCTCTCTCCTCCTCTCTACCCCCTCTCTCTACCCCCCTCTCTCCTCTCTTTACCCCCTCTCCTGCCTCTCTCTACCCCCTCTCCACCCCCTCCTCTCTCCACTCTCTCCCCCTTCCCTCTCTCCTCCTCTCTACCCCCTCTCCTCTCTCCACTCCTCCTCTCTCCTCCCTCTCTCTCGCTCTCCACTCTCTCCCCCCTCTCTCTACCCCCTCCCCTCTACCGTCTCCCTCTCCCACCTCTCCCTCTCTCTCCGCCCTCCCTTTCCCTCTCCCCCTCTCTCCCTCCCTCTCTCTGCCCGGCGCTGCAGTGCTTGGAACACACCCAGATTCCTCCTGCCTGCTGAATCTTGCTGACTTCATCCTGCATGACACAGCTAACTCACAGTGGAGTGAGTGTGAGAGTGTGTGAGTGAGTGTGTGTGTGAGTGAGTGTGAGTGAGAGTGTGTGTGAGTGAGTGTGTGTGAGAGTTGTGTCAGAGTGATGCTAGTGTGGCGCACTCTCTCCCTGTCTCTCTCCCAGACACACACACAGCACACGTTGGCTTTCTCTCTCTCCCTCTCTCTCTCTCTCTCTCCTCCCCTTTACTTCCCTCCCTCCCTCCCCCCCCCCATCCCTCTGTCAGTCCGGCTGCCTTGCACCAACTAGACGGAGGTAGAGGTGTGGACAGGAGGCAGGAGGCAAGCTGGCACCTCCACCCCAACACGCCAGCCCCGTCAACACAGCTCGACAATGCCGGTGAAAGATGCCGCAAACATGCACTCGGATTTCCAGCCCAAACTACTGAGCCCAGGTGAGTCAGAGAGGGGGTGAAACAGGGGGAGGGGGTGAGGATTTCATCCTGCTTAAGGTCAAGCTGCAGCATTTACCATTCAACGCTGTTTACTGACCTTAAATCTTAATTTTCTGATGAAGAAATCATTTTAAACTGGGCACCCTGTGTGTGTGTGTGTGTGTGTGTGTCTGTCTGTGTCTGTCTGTGTGTGTGTGTGTGTGTGTCTCTGTGTGTGTCTGTGTGTGTCTGTGTGTGTGTGTGTGTGTGTCTCTGTGTGTGTGTGTGTCTGTGTGTGTGTGTGTATGTCTGTGTCTGTGTGTGTGTGTGTCTGTGTGTGTGTGTCTGTGTGTGTGTGTGTCTGTGTGTGTGTCTGTGAGTGAGGGAGAGAGAGAATGAGAGAGAAAGAGAATGAGAGAAAGAGAATGAGAGAGAGAATGAGAGAAAGAATGAGAGAGAATGTGTGAGAGGGAGAATGAGAGAGAGAAAAAGAATGAGAGAGAGAATGAGAGCCCCTCGCGCTAGAATGAGAAGAGAGCGAGCGCTCGAGCGGAGCCCTCTCTCCTGAGCTCCCCATACCTCGCTCTCTCTCGTTCGCTATGGCGACTTCTGCTCTAGAGATAGATAGCTACGGACCATTTTCCCTCTAATAAGTCAGAATAAAAAATTCTCCACATCCTTATGAGATCTTCATTTCAGTTCTAAACGCACAAGATTAGCAGCAAGAAAATCACAGCACAAAACCCAGAGGCTTTTAGCAGATTTAGATTTAACAATCTACCCTTCAAAACTAAAAGAATAAATCTCAGGGCAACCATTATTTTGTACCTGTTTCTGTATGACATCTGTATTTGTATTCCTTTCCCTACACATATTTTAATATTAACAATAACTGATTTTAATCTGTGGGCGTTGCTTGGCGGTGGGGTCAGGTTATGTAACATATTTTAAGCTTTCTATATACATTTAGGGTTGTCATTTAAAAAACCAGTGCTGCAGCCAGATTGTAACTAAGGCCAGCCACTGTTTTATTCGGATGTTGGCTGACATGAAACGCTATCTGGCTGCAGAGATCAGGGAGATAGGAATGGTAAAATTGTTTGCATTCAAGGTCTTTCGATGTGCAAGACTGGTGATGGAATTGAAAGCTGAGGTTTCCCGAGCAGCCCCCCCCCCCTCTCGGAGGTTGGAAGATGTTTTATTTTTTTCCCGGTGTCATTGCATCCAAGACAAGGCCAAGGGAGGCCTTACGAGCTGGGTACCAACTCTAGGCCCCATGTTTCGGGTGCAGTGCAGTGCAGAGCAGTGCAGAGAGAGAGAGAGTATTGCATCTTTGCTTCAGGTAGAGTCACACAGAGCGGAAACAGGTCCCCTCGGCCTAAGGGGATCTCATTGAAACATATAAGATTGTTAAGGGTTTGGACACGCTAGAGGCAGGAAACATGTTCCCGATGTTGGGGGGGGGGGGGGGGGAGTCCAGAACCAGGGGCCACACACAGTTTAAGAATAAGGGGTAAGCCATTTAGAACGGAGACGAGGAAACACTTTTTCTCACAGAGAGTGGTGAGTCTGTGGAATTCTCTGCCTCAGAGGGCAGTGGAGGCCGGTTCTCTGGATGCTTTCAAGAGAGAGCTAGATAGGGCTCTTAAAAATAGCGGAGTCAGGGGATATGGGGAGAAGGCAGGAACGGGGTACTGATTGGGGATGATCAGCCATGATCACATTGAATGGCGGTGCTGGCTCGAAGGGCCGAATGGCCTTCTCGTGCACCTATTGTCTATTGTTTATTGCCTAAACTGCCCACGGCCGACCGACATGCCCGCATCCATATCCTGCCCACGTTTGACCCACCTATCCCCCCCCCCCCCCCCTCTCCAAGCCCGCAGGTAGGGATTGAGGACAGATTTCGCAGGATGTCGCCAGGCCTCGAGGGCCTGAGCTATAGGGAGAGTTGGACACAAAGTGCTGGAGTAACTCAGCGGGACAGGCAGCACCTCTGGAGAAAAGGGACAGGTGATGTTCCGGGTCGAGACCCTACTTCAGACAATGAAGGTTGATCAGGCTAGGACTCTATTCCTTGGAGAGCAGGAAGATGAGGGATGATCTTATCCAGCTCCTCACCCATATTAGGGGAATCAAAACCTAGGGACACAGGTTTAAAGAAGTGGGGGGGAAGATTTAATAGAAGTTTGAGGGGCAAGGTTTTTTTACACAGAGTGTGGTGGGTGTATTGGAGGAGGTAGTTGAGGCAGGTGCATGGATAGGACGGGTTTGGAAGGATATGGGCCATACGTATGTGTTTAAGAAGGAACTGCAGATGCTGGAAAATCGAAGATGCTGGACAAAAGTGCTGGAGAAACTCAGCGGGTGCAGCAGCATCTATGGAGCGAAGGAAATAGGCGACGTTTCTGGTCGAGACCCTTCTTGGGCGTAACGCAGGCAGGTGGGACTAGTGCAGATGGGACATGTGGGTCAGCACGGGCAGGTTGGGCCGAAGGGCCGGTTTACAGGCCCTTCGGCCCACCGGGTCCGCGCCGACCAGCGATCCCCGCACACTAACACTATCCTACACACACTGGGGACAATTCTACATTTACACCAAGCCAGTTAACCGATAAACCTACACGTCTTTGGAGGAAACGGAAGATCTCGACGAAAACCCACGCAGGTCACGGGGAGAACGTGCACACTCCGTACAGACAGCGCCCGTAGTCGGGATCGAACCCGGGTCTCTGGCGCTGTGAGGCAGCAACTCTACCGCTGCGCCACCGTGCCGACAAGCATTGTGTTCAGTTCCAGAGACAAAGTCCAACGTCCACAATGGGGTAGAGGTGAATAAAAACATAGAAACATATACATTCTCTCTCTCCACTTCCTCCCTCCCTTCCCTCTCTCTCCCTCCCCCCTCTCTCCCTCCCTTCCCTCTCTCTCCCTCCCTTCCCACTCCCTCCCTCCCTTCCCACTCCCTCCCTCCCTTCCCACTCCCTCCCTCCCTTCCCACTCTCTCCCTCCCTTCCCACTCCCTCCCTCCCTTCCCACTCCCTCCCTCCCTTCCCTCTCTCTCCCTCCCTTCCCACTCTCTCCCTCCCTTCCCTCTCTCTCCCTCCCTTCCCACTCTCTCCCTCCCTTCCCACTCCCTCCCTCCCTTCCCACTCTCTCCCTCCCTTCCCACTCCCTCCCTCCCTTCCACTCCCTCCCTCCCTTCCCTCTCTCTCCCCCCTTCCCACTCTCTCCCTCCCTTCCCACTCTCTCTCTCCCTTCCCACTCTCTCCCTCCCTTCCCACTCTCTCCCTCCCTTCCCTCTCTCTCCCTCCCCCTCTCTCTCTCTCCCTCCTTCTGTCTCTCTTTCTCACTCCCTTTCTCTCGCTTCCTCCTTTCCCATGCCTCTCTCTCCCTCCCTTCCCTCTCTCTCCCTTCCCACTCTCTCCCTCCCTTCCCTCTCTCTCCCTCCCTTCCCTCTCTCTCCCTCTCTCCACTGATGCCCTTCGAGCCAGCACCACCATTCAATGTGATCATGGCTAATCATCCACAATCAGTACCCCGTTCCTGCCTCCTCCCCACACCCCTTGATTCCGTTAGCCCCAAGAGCTCTATCTGACTCTCCCTTGAAAACATCCAGTGAATCGGCCTCCACTGCCTTCTGTGGCAGAGAATTCCAAAGTTTTTCCTCATCTCAGTCCCGAATGGCCTACCCCTTATTCTTACACTGTCGCCCCTAGTTCTGGACTTCCCCCCCCCCCCCCGCAACATCGGGAACATTTTTCCAGCATCCAGCCTGTCCCAATCCCTTAAGAGTTTTATATGTTTCTGTAAGATATCCTCTCATCCTTCTGAATGGATATTTGATTGGGACAGTACGCTTGCTTATGGAAGGGCCGTTGAGAAGCCAGATAACAGAGGGGAAGAAGCGGTTCCTGAGCCTGGTGGTACGCCCTCTCGAGCTAGCCGCCCATTGCTCCCACATCACGACAGTGGCTGCATTGATTGTGGCTTTTACAAGAAAGGAATAAAAATGAACTGCAGATGCCGGTTGATGCCAAAGATTGTCACAAAAACTCAGCGGGCCAGGCAGCATCTCTGGAGAAGGGTCTCGACCAGAAACGTCACCCATTCCTTCTCTCCACAGCCGCCGCCTGTCCCGCTGAGGGACTCCAGCTTTTTTTGTGTCTATCTTCGGTGTAAACCAGCATCTGCAGTTCCTTCCGGCAGAGTCTGTGGAATTCCCTGCCTCAGAGGGCGGTGGAGGCCGGTTCTCTGGATACTTTCAAGAGAGAGCTAGATAGGGCTCTTAAAGATAGCGGAGTCAGGGGATATGGGGAGAAGGCAGGAACGGGGTACTGATTGTGGATGATCAGCCATGATCACATTGAATGGTGGTGCTGGCACGAAGGGCCGAATGGCCTACTCCTGCACCTATTGTCTATTGTGTATTATTATGGTCACGTATAGGTGCAGTGGGCTGAAGGGCCTGCTTCTCTGTTCCAGAGATACTTTAGTCTTTCGAGACTCAATGCGGAAACAGGCCCTTCTGCCCACTGATTCCATGCCGACCAGCGATCACTGCGTACACTAACACAATCCTGCACACACTAGGGACAGAATCCAATCAACCTGCACACAAGCCTTTGGAGTGTGGGAGGGATCCAGAGGACCCAGAGAAAACCCATCAGGTCACAGGGAGAACGTACAAACTCGGTACAGAGGTCAGGAGAAGGAATAAGTGATGTTTTGGGTCGAGGCCCTGTCTTAACTCAACCTGAAACGTCACCTATCCATGTTCTCCACAGATGCTGCCTGACCCGCTGAGTTACTCCAGCACTCTGTGAAACGTCACCTATCCATGTTCTCCACAGATGCTGCCTGACCCGCTGAGTTACCCCGGCATTTTGTGTCTACCTTATTCCATTTAATTGTCGAGAATGTTTTGTTCGTTGAAAATGTCCTTGAAGGATTTTGTCTGACCTCTGGGAAGATGGCTTGGCAAGGTTCGGAGAGAGCTCAGTTACAGGAGCCTGTCTGATTGCCAAAAGCCAACACGGACTGTCTGACCGGGGATGCTCGCGTGAGATCAGACCCTAGATGTTGGGATAAGGGCCTCAGGGGATGGAGTTGGCCTTTCCTGCCACAGAGACATACATCTAGTTTAGTTTATCATTGTCTCGTGTACCGAGGTACAGTGAAAAGCCTTTTTGTTGCGTGCTATCCAGTCAGAGGAAAGACAACGCACGATTACAATCGATCCTCCCACGGTGTACAGATACAGAGAATATAGGAGCAAAGAGGTCCTTCTGCAGTTGTACAGGGCCCTAGTGAGACCACACCTGGAGTATTGTGTGCAGTTTTGGTCCCCTAATTTGAGGAAGGACATTCTTGCTATTGAGGGAGTGCAGCGTAGGTTTACAAGGTTAATTCCCGGGATGGCGGGACTGTCATATGCTGAGAGAATGGAGCGGCTGGGCTTGTACACTCTGGAGTTTAGAAGGATGAGAGGGAATCTTATTGAAACGTATAAGATTGTTAAGGGCTTGGACACGCTAGAGGCAGGAAACATGTTCCCGATGTTGGGGGAGTCCAGAACCAGGGGCCACAGTTTAAGAATAAGGGGTAAAGCCATTTAGAACGGAGACGGGGAAACACTTTTTGCGAAGCTTGAAAAAGCACCGGGAGTCAATATGTCGTCACGCCGCGAATTGTTTGGCGGCTTGACACGTCAGTCAACGATGCCGCCAGTCGCCGAAAAATTCACCAATTGGGACAGGCCCTTTAGGGTTCCAAAGGGAATATTGTTATCGGTGGCGCAGCGGTAGAGTTGCTGCTTCACAGCGCCAGGCACCCGGGGTCGATCCTGACTACGGGTGCTGTCTGTACGGGGTTTGTACGTTCTCCCGGTGACCACGTGGGTTTTCACCAGGAGCTCCGGTTTCCCCCCCACACCCCAGGTTTGTAGGTTAATTGGCTTCAGTAAAATTGTAAAATGTCCCTAGTGTGTGGGGTGGTGCTCGTGTGCAGGGGTGATCGCTGGTCGGCATGGGCTCGGTGGGCCGAAGGGCCTGTTTCTGCGTTGTGTCTCGAAAGACTGAAGTATCTCTGGAACAGAGGTCCTCCAAGTCACACAGCAGAGAAGCCTATACGTGACCATAGTAGCAGGCAATAGACAATAGGTGCAGGAGTAGGCCATTCGGCCCTTCGAGCCAGCACCGCCATTCAATGTGATCATGGCTGATCATCCCCAATCAGTACCCCGTTCCTGCCTTCTCCCCATATCCCCTGACTCCGCTATCTTTAAGAGCCCTATCTAGCTCTCTCTTGAAAGTATCCAGAGAACCAGCCTCCACCGCCCTCTGAGGCAGAGAATTCCACAGACTCACAACTCTGTGAGAAAAAGTGTTTCCTCGTCTCCGTTAAAATAAAGCCTAACATTTAGTGCAATGTAAAGTCCGGTTTAAGAAGGTCACCAATGAGGTGGATGGGAGGTCAGGACCGCTCTCTGGTTGTGGTAGGATGGTTCAGTTGCCTGATAACAGCTGGGAAGAAACTGTCCCTGAATCTGGAGGTGTGCGTTTTCACACTTCTGTACCTCTTGCCCGATGGGAGAGGGGAGAAGAGGGAGTGGCCGGGGTGCGACTGGTCCTTGATGATGCTGCTGGCCTTGCCGAGGCAGCGTGAGGTGTAGATGGAGTCAATGGAAGGGAGGTTGGTTTGCGTGATACAGCACGGAAACAGGCCCTTCAGCCCAACTGGTCCAGACCGACCTCGATGCCCCATCTAGCCTAGTCCCATCTGCAACGGATTTGAAGAGTTTTGTGAGACATGCAATAGCCACGATAACACAGAATGCTGGAGTAACTCAGCGGGACAGGCAGCATCTCTGGAGAGAAGGAATGGGTCACGTTTCTGGTCGAGACCCTTCTTCAGACTGAGACTCAGGGGAGAGGGAGACTAGAGATATGGAAGGGCAAGGTGTGAAAAGGAGGAATCAAAGGGGACGAAGTTTAAAGAAAATGGAGAATAGATAATTGTTAGCTGAGGGGAAGGTGACAACGAGGCGTGTAAAGATAAAATGTAATCAGGAGGATGGTCAGACTGGTCGGAGAACTAGGGTGGGGGAGGGATGGGGAGAGAGAGGGAAAGCAAGGTTTACTTTGATCTCTCATTTTCACACCTTGGTCACGGTGGCCCAGCGGTAGAGTTGTCACCTTACAGCGAATGCAGCGCCGTAGACCCGGGTTCGATCCCGACTACGGGCGCTGTCTGTACGGAGTTTGTACGTTCTCCCCGTGACCTGCGTGGGTTTTCTCCGAGATCTTCGGTTTCCTCCCACACTCCAAAGACGTACAGGTTTGTAGGTTAATTGGCTTGGTATAAATGTTAAAATTGTCCTTAGTGGGTGTAGGATGGTGTTAGTGTGCGGGGATCGCTGGTCGCCACGGAATGGCGGTGCTGGCTCGAAGGGCCGAATGGCCTACTCCTGCACCTATTGTCTATTGTCCATTGTCTCCGCGCTGTATCTCGAAACTCCATATCTCCCCATATCTCCCTCGCCCCTGAATCACAGTCTGAAGAAGGGTCTCGACCCGAAACGTCATCCATTCCTTTTCTCCAGAGATGCTGCCTGTCCCGCTGAGTTACTCCAGCATTTTGTGTCTGTCTTTGGTGTAAACCAGCGTTCACTTGTCCTTGGTTCTGAAGCAGGTGAAGGAATGGGTGGGGGGGGGGTGCAGGGCCAGTGGTAGTGTTGCCTCAGCAATGGGCAGCGGCGAATGCCATCATCAAGGCCCGCGTTCATCGCAGAACCGTTCCCAAGAGACAGGCCTTTTTGCTGGGTCACTTTGCAGCTCATCGATCATGGGCGAGTGAATAAAAATGCCCAGCTTGTTTTTTTTTTCTTGCAGCAATTAAATCAGACAATACTGCACGCACACACAATCACACCAAACGCCAGTACCGTAGGTAGAGCAAGGAATTGTACACACATCACAGACCATCACACAAACCAACCTCCCTCCTATCTGAAGAATTTGTCCTCTTTGATCTCTTGTTTTCACACCTTGCCCTTCCTTATCTCCGTGTCTCCCTCTCCCCGGACTCTCCGTCTGAAGAAGGGTCTCGACCGCAAATGTCACCAATTCCTTTGCTCCAGAGATGCTGCCTCACCCGCTGAGTTACTCCAGCTTTTTGTGCCTACCTCCCTTCCATTGACTCCATCTACACCTCACGCTGCCTCGGCAAGGCCAGCAGCATCATCAAGGACCAGTCGCACCCCGGCCACTCCCTCTTCTCCCCTCTCCCATCGGGCAAAAGGCACAGAAGTGTGAAAACGCACACCTCCAGATTCAGGGACAGTTTCTTCCCAGCTGTTATCAGGCAACTGAATCAT
This sequence comes from Amblyraja radiata, assembly GCF_010909765.2. Classification (NCBI taxonomy): domain Eukaryota; kingdom Metazoa; phylum Chordata; class Chondrichthyes; order Rajiformes; family Rajidae; genus Amblyraja; species Amblyraja radiata. The sequence goes on along the minus strand of NC_045959.1, from coordinate 115,736,298 downwards.
CCCACCACAACCAGAGAGCGGTCCTGAACTACTATCTACTTCAATGGTGACACTCGGACTATCTTTACATAGAAACATAGAACATAGGTGCAGGAGTAGGCCATTCAGCACTTCGAGCCTGCACCGCCATTCAATATGATCATGGCTGATCATCCAACTCCGTATCCTGTACCTGCCTTCTCTCCATACCCCCTGATCCCTTTAGCCACAAGGGCCACATCTAACTCCCTCTTAAATATAGCCAATGAACTGGCCTCAACTACCTTCTGTGGCAGAGAATTCCACAAATTCACCACTCTCTGTGTGAAAAATGTTTTTCTCATCTCGGTCCTAAAAGATTTCCCCCTTATCCTTAAACTGTGACCCCTTGTTCTGGACTACCCAACATTGGGAACAATCTTCCTGCATCTAGCCTGTCCAACCCCTTAAGAATTTTGTAAGTTTCTATAAGATCCCCCCTCAAACTTCTAAATTCTAGCGAGTACAAGCCGAGTCTATCCAGTCTTTCTTCATATGAAAGTCCTGACATCCCAGGGATCAGTCTGGTGAACCTTCTCTGTACTCCCTCTATGGCAACAATGTCTTTTCTCAGATTAGGAGACCAAAACTCTACACAATACCCCAGGTGTGGTCTCACCAAGACCCTGTACAACTGCAGTAGAACCTCCCTGCTCCTATACTCAAATCCTTTTGCTATGAATGCTAACATACCATTCGCTTTCTTCACTGCCTGCTGCACCTGCGTGCCTACTTTCAATGACTGGTGTACCATGACACCCAGGTCTCGTTGCATCTCCCCTTTTCCTAATCGGCCACCATTCAGGTAATAGTCTACTTTCCTGTTCTTGCCACCAAAGTGGATAACCTCACATTTATCCACATTATACTGCATCTGCCATGCATTTGCTCACTCACCCAACCTATCCAAGTCACCTTGCAGCCTCCTAGCATCCTCCTCACAGCTAACACTTCCCCCCAGCTTCGTGTCATCCGCAAACTTGGAGATATTGCATTCAATTCCCTCATCCAGATCATTAATATATATTGTAAATAGCTGGGGTCCCAGCACTGAGCCTTGCGGTACCCCACTAGTCACTGCCTGCCATTCTGAAAAGGACCAGTTTACTCCTACTCTTTGCTTCCTGTTTGCCAGCCAGTTCTCTATCCACATCAATACTGAACCCCCAATACCGTGTGCTTTAAGTTTGTATACTAATCTCTTATGTGGGACCTTGTCGAAAGCCTTCTGAAAGACCAGATATAACACATCCACTGGTTCTCCCTTATCCACTCTACTAGTTACATCCTCGAAATTTGATCGGACTTTACTGGCTTTACCTTGCACTAAACGTTATTCCCTTATCATGCATCTATACACTGTAAATGGCTCGATTGTAATCACGTATTGTCTTTCTGCTGACTGGATAGCGCGCAACAAAAGCTTTCCACTGTACCTCGGTACACGTGACAATAAACTAAACTGAACTGAACTAAACAAAGGGGAAGATACAGAGTGCAGAATATAGTTCTCAGCATTGTAGCGCACCAGTTCCACAGACAAAGTCCAATGTCCGCAATGGGGTAGAGGTGAATCGGACAGTACCCTAGCTTATGGAAGGGCCGTTCAGAAGCCTGATAACAGAGGGGAAGAAGCTGTTCCTGAGTCTGGAGAAAGAGGACAATAGACAATAGGTGCACCACCATTCAATGTGATCATGGCTGATCATCCCCAATCAGTACCCCGTTCCTGCCTTCTCCCCATATCCCCTGACTCCGCTATCTTTACGAACCCGATCTAGCTTCTCCTGAAAGTATCCAGAGAACCGGCCTCCACCGAGGCAGAGAATTCCACAGACTCACAACTCTCTGTGAGAAAATGTGTTTCCTCTTCTCTGTTCTAAATGGCTTACTCCTTATTCTTAAACTGTGGCCCCTGGTTCTGGACTCCCCCAACATCGGGAACATGTTTCCTGCCTCTAGCGTGTCCAAACCTTAATAATCTTAAATGTTTCAATAAAATATCCTCTCATCTTTCTAAACTCCAGAGTGTACAAGCCCAGCTGCTCCATTCTCTCAGCATATGACAGTCCCGCCATCCCGGGAATTAACCTTGTAAACCTGCGCTGCACTCCCTCAATAGCAAGAATGTCCTTCCTCAAATTAGGGGACCAAAACTGCACACAATACTCCAGGTGTGGTCTCACTAGGGCTCTGTACAACTGCAGAAGGACCTCTTTGCTCCTATACTCAACGCCTCTTGTTATGAAGGCCAACATGCCATTCGCTGACCATGGTGGGACAAGTCTTTGATTATGTTGGCTTCTTTCCCAAGGAGGCGTGTAGTGTAGATGGAGTCAGTCTGTGTGATGGGCTGGGCTGCGTCCACAACTTGGGCAGAGCTGTTCCCAAACCAAATAAACCAAGGAGGAACAGCACCTCATATATCACTTGGGCAGCTTACACCCCAGCGGTATGAACATTGACTTCTCTAACATCAAGTAACCCTTGCTTTCCCTCTCTCTCCATCCCTCCCCCATCCTAGTTCTCCGACCAGTCTGACTGTCCTCCTGATTTAATTTTATCTTTATATTCGCCTCATTGTCACCTTCCCCTCAGCTAACAATGATCTATTCTATATATCCCGTGAGCTTTGTCCTCTTTGATCTCTCGTTTTCACACCTTGCCCTTCCTTATCTCCGTGTCTCCCTCTCCCCGGACTCTCAGTCTGACGTCACCCATTCCTTCTCTCCAGAGATGCTGCCTGTTTCGCTGAGTTACTCCAGCATTATGTGTCTATTAGGCTGTTTGGAGATCTGGACGCAGAATTGGTCTCCTTATAGAACAAAAAATGTCATGGGCCTGTCCCACTTAGGAGATTTTTTGGGTGACTACAGGCGATTGCCGCAAAACTTCAACACGTTGAAAATTTTTCGGCGACAGTGGTGACAATTTTTGCTGTCGTAGGTGAATTCCAGTAAAACTGGTCCCTAGCAGTCGCCTAAAGAGTCGCCTCAGTGGGACAGGACAATAGACAATAGACATTAGGTGCAGGAGTAGGCCATTCAGCCCTTTGAGCCAGCACCGCCTTTCAATGTGATCATGGCTGATCATCCCCAATCAGTACCCCATTCCTGCCTTCTCCCCATATCCCCTGACTCTGCTATTTTTAAGAGCCCTATCTAGCTCTCTCTTGAACGCATCCAGAGAACCGGCCTCCACCGCCCTCTGAGGCAGAGAATTCCACAGACTCACCACTCTCTGTGAGAAAAAGTGTTTCCTCGTCTCCGTTCTAAACAGAGTTGATGTGATCAAGCTTTTCCCTTTGAGGATAGGGAAGATTCAAACAAGAGGACATGACTTCAGAATTAAGGGACAGAAGTTTAGGGGTAACATGAGGGGGAACTTCTTTACTCAGAGAGTGGTAGCGGTGTGGAATGAGCTTCCAGTGGAAGTGGTGGCGGCAGGTTCGTTGGTATCATTTAAAAATAAATTGGATAGGCATATGGATGAGAAGGGAATGGAGGGTTATGGTATGAGTGCAGGCAGGTGGGACTAAGGGAAAAAAGTTGTTCGGCATGGACTTGTAGGGCCGAGATGGCCTGTTTCCATGCTGTAATTGTTATATGGTTATATGGTTATATGGTAAATGGCTTACCCCTTATTCTTAAGGTGTAAGCCCTTATACTGTCATCAGTTCAAAATAAATTAATAGATTAATATTTCGATTGGATCCAATGTTGTCTGTGGACAGGATTGCCAGCATTATATCTACTCTGGATTAGAGTCGATAGTTAATATTAAAATAAATGTGGATAAAGAATCTTACAGTTTGAAGATGCTCAAGAAACCAAAAGCAACACAAGCTTTCATTTAAAATAAAGTCCATCATGTATAGAAAAGGAGATGAAATGTTTATGGTAAATTGTCCAAGTTATGGCACGGTGGCGCAGCGGTAGAGTTGCTGCCTCACAGCGCCAGAGACCCGGGTTCGATCCTGACTACGGGTGCTGTCTGTACAGAGTTTGTTCCTTCTCCACGTGACCTGTGTGGGTTTTCTCCGAGATCTTCGGTTTCCTCCCACACTCCAAAGACGTGCAGGTTTGTGGGTTAATTGGCTTCTGTAAATTGTAAATTGTCACTAGAGTGTGTAGGATAGTGCTGGTGTACAGGGGTGATCGCTGGTCAACGCAGACACGGTGGGCCGAAGGGCCTGTTTCCACGCTGAATCTCTTAAAGAAAAGTCTGGGCTGTAATGCCTGGAATAGGGTGATTGGCTCTTGTGAAAGCTTGTAAAAGTTTAGTTTAGTTTAGAGATACAGCGCTGAAACAGGCCCTTCGGCCCATCGAGTCCATGCTGACCAGCGATTAACAGCAATTGAAAGGTTATCCACTTTGGTGGCAAGAACAGGAAAGTAGACTTTTATCTGAATGGTGGCCGATTAGGAAAAGGGGAGATGCAACGAAACCTGGGTGTCATGGTACACCAGTCATTGAAAGTAGGCATGCAGGTGCAGCAGGCAGTGAAGAAAGCGAATGGTATGTTAGCTTTCATAGCAAAAGGATTTGAGTATAGGAGCAGGGAGGTTCTACTGCAGTTGTACAGGGTCTTGGTGAGACCACGCCTGGAGTATTGCGTACAGTTTTGGTCTCCTAATCTGAGGAAAGACATTCTTGCCATAGAGGGAGTACAGAGAAGGTTCACCAGACTGATTACTGGGATGTCAGGACTTTCATATGAAGAAAGACTGGATAGACTTGGCTTGTACTCGCTAGAATTTAGTAGATTGAGGGGGGGTCTTATAGAAACGTACAAAATTCTTAAGGGTTTGGACAGGCTAGATGCAGGAAGATTGTTCCCGATATTGGGGAAGTCCAGAACAAGGGGTCACAGTTTAAGGATAAGGGGGAAATCTTTTAGGACCGAGATGAGAAAAAAGAAATTCACACAGAGAGTGGTGAATCTGTGGAATTCTCTGCCACAGAAGGTAGTTGAGGCCAGTTCATTGGCTATATTTAAGAGGGAGTTAGATGTGGTCCTCGTGGCTAAAGGGATCAGAGGGTATGGAGAGAAGGCAGGTACAGGATACTGAGTTGGATGATCAGCCATGATCATATTGAATGGCGGTGCAGGCTCGAAGGGCCGAATGGCCTACTCCTGCACCTAATTTCTATGTCTCTCCACACACACACACACACTCGGGATGAGTTGTTTACATTTACACCAAGCCAATTAACCTGCAAACCTGCACGTCTTTGGAGAGTGGGAGGAAACCGAGGATCCCGGAGAAAACCCACGCAGTTCACGGGGAGAACGTGCAAACTCCGTACAGACAGCACCCGTAGTCGGGATCGAACTTGGGTCACCGGCGCTGTGAGGCAGCAACTCTACCGCTGCGCCACCAAGTTGGAGGTGACTTGATTGAATGGCGTAGGGTTGTGGGAGGTGCTGCCAAAGTGGTTGTGTGGAGAATGGTTTCATCTTGTGGCTAAATCTACAACAAAGGCCTACTCTTATCAATAATTGATTGCCTGTTTTGGGTAGAGACGAGGTGTACTGTTTTCAGCTGGATAACCTGTCGAAGTTTATGGGATGTTTGGACAGTGTTGTCACGGGCAACTGCAGAGGGTTAGTCATAGAGTGGTACCACATGGAAACAGACCCTTCAGCCCAACTTGCCCACACCGGCCAACGTGTCCCAGCTACACTAGTCCCACCTGCCTGTGTTTGGCCCATATCACTCTAAACCTGTCCTATCCATGTACCTGTCCAAACGTTGCGATAGTCCCCGCCTCAAATACTTCCTCTGGCAGCTCGTTCCAGTGAAAAAACTGCCCCTCAGGTTCCTATTAAATCTTTCCCCTCTCACCTTAAACCAATGTCCTCTGGTTCTTGAATCTCCAACTCTGGATAAAAGATTCTGTGCATTCACACTATCTATTCCCCTCATGATGTTGTACACCTCTATAAGATCACCCCTCATCCTCCTGCGCTCCAAGGAATAAAGTCACAGCCTGCCAAACCTCTGCCTATAGCCCGGGCCCTCGAGTCCTGGCAACATCCTTTCTAGACAATAGACAACAGGTGCAGGAGTAGGCCATCCAGCCCTTCGAGCCAGCACCGCCACTCAATGTGATCAGTATCCCGTTCCTGCCTTCTCCCCATATCCCCTGACTCCACTATCTTTAAGAGCCCTATCTAGCTCTCTCTTGAAAGCATCCAGAGAACCTGCCCCCACCCCCCTCTGAGGCAGAGAATTCCACAGACTCACCACTCTCTGTGAGAAAAAGTGTTTCCTCATCTCCGTTCTAAATGGCTTACCCCTTATTCTTCAACTGTGGCCCCTGGTTCTGGACTCCCCCAACATCGGGAACATGTTTCCTGCCTCTAGCGTGTCCAAACCCTTAACAATCTTATATGTTTCAACGAGATATCCTCTCATCCTTCTTGGAAGCTTCTGGGAAGACAATATCTTTCATGGAAATTAAGATCTTCTGGAAATCTTATCTCCCACCAAAGAACTCGTTTCCAAGGAGAATGTGCTTACTGTTTACAATCTTCTTGTATAATCTAACCCTCCATCTAACCAAACATCTGCTTATTTTTGTACCTTTTCTATAATTAAACCAACTTCTAAAGCCACCAGATGACGGTGGCGCAGCGGTAGAGTTGCTGCCTCACAGCGCCAGAGATCCTGACTACGGGCGCTGTCTGTACGGAGTTTGCACGTTCTCCCCGTGACCTGCGCGGGTTGTCTCCGGGTGCTCCGGTTTCCTCCCACACTCCAAAGACGTGCAGGTTTGTAGGTTAATTGGCTTCGGTACAAATTGTAAATTGTCCCTAGTGTGGGTAGGATAGTGTTAGTGTACGGGGGGGATCGCTGGTCGGCGCGGACTCGGTGGGCCGAAGGGTCTGTTTCAGCGCTGGATCTCTAAAACGAAAACTAACCTGGTATTCATGGGACGCACACACCATTTATTTATGAAGCAGCATAACTCCCTCACCGTTCCTGAGCTGAGCTTTTTAGGAATGCCATTTTATCTACTTCATCCGCTGCTCTAGGTGTCAACAGCTCTACATCGGTGAGACCAAGCGCAGGCTTGGCGATCGCTTCGCTCAACACCTCCGCACAATCCGCAATAACCAACCTGATCTCCCGGTGGCTCAGCACTTCAACTCCCCCTCCCATTCCGAATCCGACCTTTCTGCCCTGGGCCTCCTCCGTGGCCAGAGTGAGTCCCACCGTAAATTGGAGGAGCAGCACCTCATATTTCGCTTGGGCAGTTTACACCCCAGTGGTATGAACATTGACTTCTCCAATTTCAGGTAGTCCTTGCTTTCTCCCTCCTTCCCCTCTGCCTCAGAGGGCGGTGGAGGCCGGTTCTCTGGATACTTTTAAGAGAGAGCCAGATAGGGCTCTTAAAAATAGCGGAGTCAGGGGATATGGGGAGAAGGCAGGAACGGGGTACTGATTGGGGATGATCAGCCATGATCACATTGAATGGCGGTGGTGGCTCGAAGGGCCGAATGGCCTACTCCTGTACCTATTGTCTATTGTCCCCTTCCCAGCTCTCCCACAGCCCACTGTCCCCACCTCTTCCTTTCTGTCCCCCCTCCCCCACCCTCACTTCAGTCTGAAGAAGGGTCTCGACCCGAAACGTCACCTATTTCCTTCGCTCCATAGATGCTGCCTCACCCGCTGAGTTTCTCCAGCATTTTTGCCTACCTTCATTCTTTGATGTCTGATCAGTCTGATGAAGAGTGCCCGACAGAAACGTCGCCTGTCCATTCCCTCCGCAGATGCTGCCTGACCCACTGAGTTCCTTTCTGTTTTATTTTGATTTCCTTTATTTAATGCAACAGACATTTTCACTGAGGCTCCCCCATATCACTCAATTCCCAAAATATCCCCGTGCCTGTCAATAAATCCTAAAGGGCTCAGTTCAGTCCAGTTTAGTTTATTGTCACGTGTACCGAGGTACAGTGAAAAGCTTTTGTTGCGCGCTATCCAGTCAGCGGAAAGACTATACATGATTACAATCGAGCCATTCACAGTGTACAGATACATGATAAGGGAATAATGTTTAGTGCAAGGTAAAGCCAGCAAAGTCCGATCAAGGATAGTCCGAGGGTCTCCAATGAGGTAGATAGTAGTTCAGGACCGCTCTCTGGTTGTGGTAGGATGGTTCAGTGGCCTGATATTTTCACAGCTGGGAAGAAACTGTCCCTAAATCTGGAGGTGTGTGTTTTCACACTTCTGTACATCTTGCCTGATGGGAGAGGGGAGAAGAGGGGAGTGGCTGGGGTGCGACTGGTCCTTGATGATGCTGCTGGCCTTGCTGAGACGAGTTCCATGCTGGCCACTCCCCTTAAACACCATCATCGTATCTGCCTCCACCGCCACCCCTGGCAGCGCGTTCCAGGCACCCTGTGTAGAAAAAAACCTGCCCCACACATCTCCTTTAAACCTTTCCCCTCTCACCTTAATCCCACGCCCTCTAGTCGTTGACATTCCCACCCTGGGGTGAAGGTTCTGCCTGTCCACCATATCTAGCCACCCACTTTACCTGCAAAATAGACTTGTATCTAAGGTTTTAGCAAAACGCCATTGACATCCTTACAGCTAAACCCAGGAAACAGGCTCCTGATCTGATATTATCTTGGGACCATTGAAAGCCACTCAGTCTCAAAAAGCAAATAGAAAGGATGAGGTAGGACACAAGAAGGATCACAACATTATCCATTTTCATATCGTTAATGAAAAGAAGCAAATGCAAAGGGAGAAAATAAATAAATGTGGGGGAGAGAGGGAGAGGGAGGGGAGAGAATGGGAGAGAGGGAAGGGAGGGAGAGGGAGGGGAGAGGGAGAGAGAGTGAGGGAGAGGAGAGAGGGAGAGAGAGGGTGAGGGAAAGAGGGGGGGAGAGAGAGAGGGGGGAGGGAGAGGGAGAAAGAGAGAGATGGAGAGAAGGGGGAGAGAGAGGGGAGAGGGAGAGGGGGGGAGGGAGGGTGAGGGAAAGGGGGAGAGAGAGAGAGAGAGGGGGGAGGGAGAGGGAGAAAGAGAGGGAGAGGGGGGGGGGAGAGGAAGGGAGAGAGGGGGAGGGAGAGAGGGGGTGAGGGGGAGAGAGGGAGAGGGAGAGAGAGGGAGAGGGAGAGAAAGAGAGAGGGAGAGAGAGGGGGAGAGAGAGAGTGGAGGAGAGGAAGAGGGAGGGAGGGAAAGGAAGGGGGAGAGAGAGAGAGAGAGGGAGAGAAAGGGAGAGAGTGATGGAGGATGGAAGAGATAGAAACAGAGAGTGCGCGAGAGAGAGAGAGTGAAATAGAGTGAGGAAGAGTGAAAAAAAGAGAGCGAGAGAGGAAAAGAGACAGAAAAACTGTCCATTGTGGCCTAAATGCTTTCTGCAGCAATTAAGGAGAATAAGGAGATGTCCATATTGTAAGTGGATGTAAAAAGCCATTTAATGTGATTGATTTAACATGAACATTTCAAGATAAGGCATTACATTTCAGCAACCGAGGTTCGGGGAGAACTTTATTGGGAGTTTAGCCTGAGAGTTGGGGCCTTTACCAGCTACCAAGATGGCGTCCAGGCCCGGGCGTCTATCAGCGTGCCGGGCCACAGAAGCAGATCTACAACCACGCGTTACATTACAATCGCTCCACACTCGTGAATCTCTACTCCGACATCAACGTTTCTTCCTTTATCTGTGATTCCCTTTATCACGCTAGAGGCAGGAAACATGTTCCCGATGTTGGGGGAGTCCAGAACCAGGGGCCACAGTTTAAGAATAAGGGGTAAGCCATTTAGAACGAAGACGAGGAAACACTTTCTCACAGAGAGTGGTGAGTCTGTGGAATTCTCTGCCTCAGAGGGCGGTGGAGGCCGGTTCTCTGGATGCTTTCAAGAGAGAGCTAGATAGGGCTCTTAAAGATAGTGGAGTCAGGGGATATGGGGAGAAGGCAGGAACAGGGTACTGATTGGGGATGATCAGCCATGATCACATTGAATGGCGGTGCTGGCTCGAAGGGCCGAATGGCCTACTCCTGCACCTATTGTATCTACACACTGGATTGTAATCATGTACTGTCTCTCTGTGGAGTAATCTCTTGGTTACTGACGGTGTCAAGGGGGAAGCCCAAGCGGTCACAGGGAGAACGTGCAAACTCCACAGAGACAGCACCCGAGGCCAGGATTGAACCCGGATCCCTGGTCTGGTGAGGCAGCAACTCCGCCAGATGAGATGGCACGGCGGCGCAGCGGTAGAGCGCACTGCCTTACAGTGCCAGGGTTCGATCCTGACCACGGGCGCTGTCTGTACGGAGTTTGTACGTTCTCCCCGTGACCTGCGTGGGTTTTCCCCGAGATCTTCGGTTTCCTCCCACACTCCAAAGGCGTACAGATCTGTGAGTTAATTGGCTTGGTATCATTGTAAATCATCCCTGGTGTGTGTAGGATAGCGTTAGTGTGCGGGGATCGCTGGTCGGCACGGACTCAGTGGGCTGAAGGGCCTGTTTCCGAGCTGTACCTCTAAACTAAATTAAGATCTGAAATTTCTGGCTGGGATTTCCTATTTAGATGTGTTATTGGTGTAAGATCAGCTCCAGCTTACTAAGTATTATCCCTGAATGACAATAGACAATAGGTGCAGGAGTAGGCCATTCAGCCCTTCCGAGCCAGCACCGCCATTCAATGTGATCATGGCTGATCATCCCCAATCAGTACCCTGTTCCTGCCTTCTCCCCATATCCACTGACTGATCTTTAAGAGCCTCATCTAGCTCTCTCTTGAAAATATCTTGGCTGTAACATTTATTCAATTCAATTCAATATGCAGGGCATGGAGAGATATTATTTATCTGCAGGCAGCTAAGAGTTGGTCTTGGCATTATGTCCAGCACGGACCTTGTGGGCCGAAGGGCCTGTTCATGTGCAGCACACTTCTATGCTGCAGTTGTGCAGGGCCCTAGTGAGACCACACCTGGAGTATTGTGTGCAGTTTTTGTCCCCTAATTTGAGGAAGGACGTTCTTGCTATTGAGGGAGTGCAGCGTAGGTTTACAAGGTTAATTCCCGGGATGGAGGGACTGTCATATGCTGAGAGAATGGAGCAGCTGGGCTTGTACACTCTGGGGTTTAGAAGGATGAGAGGGAATCTCATTGAAACATATAAGATTGTTAAGGGCTTTGGACACACTAGAGGCAGGAAACATGTTCCCGATGTTGGGGGAGTCCAGAACCAGGGGCCACAGCTTAAGAATAAGGAGTAAGCCATTTAGAACGGAGACGATGAAACACTTTTTCTCACAGAGAGTGGTGAGTCTGTGGAATTCTCTGCCTCAGAGGGCGGTGGAGGCCGGTTCTCTGGATGCTTTCAAGAGAGAGCTGGATAGGGCTCTTAAAGATAGCGGAGTCAGGGGATATGGGGAGAAGGCAGGAACGGGGTACTGATTGGGGATGATCAGCCATGATCACATTGAATGGCGGTGCTGGCTCGAAGGGCCGAATGGCCTACTCCTGCACCTATTGTCTATTGTCTATTGTCTATGCTCTATGTTCTAAAGGTTTTAGCTTAGTTTAGTTTAGAGATACTGCGCGGGAACAGGCCCTTCGGCCTACTGAGTCTGCGCCGACCAGCCCAACACACACCAGGGACAATTTACATTTATACCAAGCCGATTAACCTACAAATCTGTACGTCTTTGGCGTGTGGGAGGAAATTGAAGATCTCGGATAAAATCCACGGGGTCAGGGGGCAAGCACCCGTGGTCGGGATCGAATCCGGGTCTACTGCTGTGCCACCGTGCCACACCTAATGGCGCTCTAGTGAAAGGTACTGAGGGGAAATGTTTTTGGCCTTGGGATAATTGCAACATCTTCAGTAATCCGTGGACAGGAATAGTCCGCGTACGCTAAAGGCACAGGCAGTAATTGGGTTAAAAGCTTTCTGTGTCTGAGTACGTCTGCAAGGCAGCTTTAATACACTTCACTTAATCAATAGAAAGGATTCTATTTCAGCTCCGAGGATGGAAAGCTTTCACCACACGCTGGAGGAAGCAAAGTCAGTCCAGTCCAGTCCAAAGTGCTGCCAATCCCCTGCAAATGCACAGGTCGAAGTGGATAATGGCAGAGATGAGATCATATCTGGCAGCTCAGCTTGGTCTGGAGACCCAGCGCGGAAACAGGCCCATCGGCCCACTGAGTCCGCGCCGAGCACCGATCGCCCCGCACGCTAACACCATCCAACACACACACACACACACACACACACACACACACACACACACACACACACACACACGGGACTGAGGAAGGGTTTTCGACCAAAAACGTCACCCATTCAATGGACAATGGACAATAGGTGCAGGAGTAGGCCATTTGGCCCTTAGAGCCAGCACCGCCATTCACTGTGATCATGGCTGATCATCCCCAATCAGTACCCCGTTCCTGCCTTCTCCCCATATCCCCTGACTCCACTATCTCCACAGACTCTCCCCATATCCCCTGACTCCACTGACTACATATCCCCTGAGCCCTATCTAGCTCTCTCTTGAAAGTATCCAGAGAACGTGCCTCCACTGCCCTCTGAGGCAGAGAATTCCACAGACTCACAACTCTCTGTGAGAAAAAAGTGTTTCCTCGTCTCCGTTCTAAATGGCTTACTCCTTATTCTCAAACTGTGGCCCCTGGTTCTGGACTCCCCCAACATCGGGATCATGTTTCCTGCCTCTAGCGTGTCCAAACCCTTAACAATCTTATATGTTTCAATGAGATACCCTCTCATCCTTCTAAACTCCAGAGTGTACAAGCCCAGCTGCTCCATTCTCTCAGCGTATGACAGTCCCTCCATCCCGGGAATTATCCTTGTAAACCTACGCTGCACTCCCTCAATAGCAAGAATGTCCTTCCTCAAATTAGGGGACCAAAACTGCACACAATACTCCAGGTGTGGTCTCACTAGGGCCCTGTACAACTGCAGAAGGAGCTCTGTCTAGCCTTCCTTCTATCTGGTGATGCTGCCTGTCCCGCTGAGTTACTCCAGCATCTTGCGCCCACCTTCGGTGTAAACCAGCATCTGCAGTTCCATCCCTACACACTAGGAACAATTTACAATTTTTCCTGAAGCCAATTAACCCACAAACCTTGACGTCTAAACCTCTCTTTGGAGTGTGGGGAGGAAACTGGAGCGCCCGGAGAAAACCCACGCAGGTCACGGGGAGAACGTGCAAACTCCGTACAGACAGCACCTGTAGTCAGGATCGAACCCCGTTTCTTTGACGCGGTGAGGCAGCGACTCTACAGCTGAGCCACCGTGCCGCCCCCAACTCTTTATAAGTCCATAGGTTGTAGGAGCATAATTAGGCCATTCGGCCCATCATGTGTATGCCATTCAGTCATGGCTGATCTATCTCTCCCTCTCAACCCCATACTCCTGCCTTCTCCCCATAACCCCTGACACCCGTACTAATCAAGAATCTGTCAACCTCTGCCTTAAAGATATCCACTGACGGACTGCACAGCCTTCTGTGGCAACAAATTCCAATGTATGGTCCATGTGTAACAGTGTCATCTCCCAGGGTGCACCTTAGACAAAAAAAGATAAATTAGATTAAAAATCGGACACACAGAGTGCTGGAGTAACTCAGCGGGTCAGGCAGCATCTGTGGAGAACATGGATAGGTGACGTTTCACAGAGTGCTGGAGTAACTCAGCGGGTCAGGCAGCATCTGTGGAGAACATGGATAGGTGACGTTTCGAGTCGCGACCCTTCTTCAGACTAAGTTGTGCAAGACGTTGGTGAGGCCGCATTTGGAGTATAGTGTTCAGATTTCCTGCTGTAGGAAAGATGCCATTAGACAACAGGTACAGGAGGAGGCCATTCGGCCCTTCGAGCCAGCACCAACATTCATTGTGATCATGGCTGATCATCCTCAATCAATAACCCGTGCCTGCCTTCACCCCATATCCCTTGACTCCACTAGCCCCTAGAACTCTATCTAACTCTCTCTTAAATCCATCCAGTGACCTGGCCTCCACTGCCCTCTGTGGCAGGGAATTCCATAAACTCACAACTCTCTGGGTGAAAACGTTTTTTCTCACCTCAGTCTTAAATGACCTCCCCTTTATTCTAAGACTGTGGCCCCTGGTTCTGGACTCGCCCGACATTGGGAACATTTTTCCTGCATCTAGCTTGACCAGTCCTTTTATAATTTTATATGTTTCTATAAGATACCCCCTCATCCTTCTAAACTCCAGTGAATACAAGCCTAGTCTTTTCAATCTTTCCTCATGACTGTCCCGCCATACATTCGATACTGTTTACACAAATGACACAAATTGAACAATGGACAATGGATAATAGGTGCAGGAGTAGGCCATTCGGCCCTTCGACCCTTGCCGCTCGTGTGGCCCCATTGGCGTGGATTCCCTTCCCTTGAGTTGAGGGGCATCACTACCGCAACCTGCCGCCAATGTCCAGCAGCGGAAGGACCCTAGACGTGATCCTCCCCGACCGAGCCGTTGCCTGCATCGATTGTGTCCCTCAGCACGTACCCCTACAGACAGACTTTAAAAAAAAAAAATCTAAAATAGACTTTATCCAAGTAATATACAATATAGGAACCGTGCAAAATGAAAATCATCCGACGTTCTCGGAGGCTGGACAAATACTCAATACGGTTTACACAAATCAGGCCAATTTTATTTTTCTCCCCCACCCATGTTATCTCTTCCCTTATTTTGAGTTTTGAGGGGCATCTCCACTCCACCCTGCCCCCCCCCATGTCCAGCAGTGGAAGGACCCGAGACTGTGGCCCTCCCCCACCGGGCCTTGGCGTTGGCTTGCACCGAGCTTCAGCAGAGTCCGCAGCGGGCAGGTCGACAACATTCCCCGACGGACAGACTGATTTTTTTTTTTTTAATTTCAAAATAGATTTTATTCAGGTAATAAATATATACAATACGTGAACCGTGCGAAAAATTCATCCGCCATTTTCGGAGGCTATACGAATTGTTCAATACAGTCGACATACATTTCTCAAATTACACAAATCTATCCCCAAAATACCTTCCCTTATTTTGAGGGGTGTCTCCACCACAGACAGATGGCTGGCTAAACTGCCAGGGACCAGCCCAGGGCTGAACGTCTATTGACATCCTCGGCTGATGCAGTCCGCGGCCTGCTCTGTTCAGCCGGGCTGGGTGGGGACGGAGCAGCTGTGGTGACTTGGTTCAGCTTGCCCAGAGATCGGGGGGGGGGGGGGGGGGGGGGGTGGAGTTACAGATGGCACCAACATCACAGACAGACCACAGACCACGGACAGATGGCACTGCCATTGTCCACGCTGCCGCCTAAAACTATTCATCGGGTGGCAGAGAACCGAATAGGAATAGACAACAGGTGCAGGAGGAGGCCATTCGGCCCTTCGAGCCAGCACCGCCATTCAATATGATCATGGCTGATCATCCCCAATCAGTACCCCGTTCCTGCCTTCTCCCCATATCTTCAAGAGCCCTATCTAGCTCTCTCTTGAAAGTATCTGTTGACAATTAAGTGCCATTGAACTGTTGAAAAGTGAGAGGGAAAGGTTTAAGAGGAGGGTTTAATAGCACAGGCTTTGTTAGAGGATGCAGAGAATGTTTAGCAAAATGCCTCCAAGTAATGAACACATTCTAGAACCAGAGGGCATAGGTTGAATGGCCTTCAGTGGCCAAACTAAACCTCTAACATTCAAAAAGGAAATTGGTCTTGAACGGTAAAGGATTTTCTTTACTTAATTGTAGACAATAGGTGCAGGAGTAGGCCATTTGGCCCTTCAAGCCAGCACTGCCGTTCAATGTGATCATGGCTGATCATATGCACCAAGGCACAGTGAAAAGCTTTTTAGACTTTAGAGATACAGCGTGGAGGTGCAGGAGTAGGCCCTTCGGCCCATCTAGTCCGTCCCAGACCAGCGATCATCTCTATACTACACAATTTACAATCTTAAAGGACCCTGCCCCACTTGGCAATTTTTTTCGGCCACTGCTGGCATCATTGACTGACGTATCAGGTCACCGAAGAAATCGTGGCGTGATGATGTAATGACGTGCGATGCTTCTTCAAGTGTCGCAAGATTTATTTTGTTGCCTCTGGATTTTGAAATGTTCAAAATCTTTTGGTGACACTGATATGACGCCGGCAGTCGCCAAAAAAATCGCCAAGTGGGACACAGGCCCTTAACTAAACACTTACAAACCTTCAGGTCTTTTTAGTGTGGGTGGAAGCCCAGAGCACCCCCAGAAAACCCACGTGGTCATAGGGGGGGAACGTGCAGACTCCATACAGGCAGCACCCCTAGTCAAGATGGAACCCGGGTCTCTGGCGCTGTGAGGCAGCAACTCTACCGCTGCGCCACCGTGCTGCCTTCAACGAGCCTGTACTGACTCATTGTGGTCTACCATCGTACACTCTTCATCGTATCATTGTGTCTCGCTGCGTCAGAGATCTTGGTTCGATCCTGAACACGGGTGCTGTCTGTGCGGAGTTTGTATGTTCTCCCCGTGACCTGCGTGGGTTTCCCCCGGGTGCTCGAGTTTCCGCTCGCACCTCAAAAACATACAGATTTGTAGGCTAGTTGGCTTGGTATACAGTGCATTCAGAAAGCATTCAGAACCTTCATTTTATCCACATTTTGTTACATTACAGCCTTATTAGACAATAGACAATGGGTGCAGGAGTGGGCCATTCGGCCCTTCGAGCCAGCACCGCCATTCAATGTGATCATGGCTGATCATCCTCAATCAGTACCCCGTTCCTGCCTTCTCCCCATATCCCCTGACTCCGCTATTTTAAGAGCCCTATCTAGCTCTCTCTTGAAAGCATCCAGAGAACCTGCCTCCACAGACTCACCACTCTCTGTGAGAAAAGGTGTTTCCTCGTCTCCGTTCTAAATGGCTTACCCCTTATTCTTAAACTGTGGCCCCTGGTTCTGGACTCCCCCAACATCGGGAACATGTTTCCTGCATCTAGTGTGTCCAAGCCCTTAACAATCTTTTATTCTAAAATGGATTACATTATTTTTTTTATCATCAATCTACACACAATATCCCATAATAAAAAAGCGAAGACAGGTGTTTAGAAATGTTTGCAAAGTAATTAAAAAGAAATAACTGAAATACCACAATTACACAAGTATTCAGACCCTTTACTCAGTACTTTGTTGAAGCACCTTAGGCAGCGATTACAGCCTCAAGTCTTCTTGGGTATGATGCTACAAGCTTGGCACACCTGTATTTGGGTAATTTCTCCCATTCTTCTCTGCAGATCCTCTCAAGCTCTGTCAGGTTGGATGGGGAGCGTCGATGCACAGCTATTTTCAGGTCCCTCCAGTGATATTCGATCTGGTTCAAGTCCGGGCTCTGGATGGGCCACTCAAGAACATTCACAGACTTGTCATGAAGCCACTCCTGCGTTTTCTTGGCTGTGTGCTTAGGGTCATTATCCTGTTAGAAGGTGAACCTCCGCCCCAGTCTGAGGTCCAGAACGCTCTGGAGCAGGTTTTCATTAAGGATTGATGATAGATTGATGATAGAAAATAAAATAATTTAATCCATTTTAGAATAAGGCTGTGATGTAACAAAATGTGGAAAAAGTGGTCTGAATACTTTCTGAATGCACTGCGATTGTAAATTGTCCCTTGTGTGTGTAGGATAATGCTGGTGTACAGGGTGATCGCTGGTCGGCACAGACTCGATGGGCCGAAGGGCCTGTTTCCACACTGTATCTCTAAACTAAACTGACATACACAGTAGTATCGTCATTGAAGCCTATGCAAAAAAACTAAGGTACAGGTGACAATTATGGATCATTGAATCATTGAACGGTGAGAGGGAAAGATTTGAACGGAAGATTTTATAATGTTAGAGAGGATGCAGAGAAGGTTTAGCAGAATGCTGTCTGGATTAGGGATTATCAGCTACAGGGAGAGGTTGGGTAGACAATAGATAACAGGTAGGCTATTCGGCCCTTCGAGCCGTCACCGCCATTCACTGTGATCATGGCTCTGTATAAGGCTCTGGTGAGGCCACATCTAGAGTATTGTGCACAGTTATGGTCTCCTAATTTGAAGAAGGACATCCTTGTGATTGAGGCAGTGCAGCGTAGGTTCACGAGATTGATCCCTGGGATGGCGGGACTGTCATATGAGGAAAGATTGAAAAGACTAGGCTTGTATTCACTGGAGTTTAGAAGGATTGGGGGGGGGGATCTTATAGAAACATATAAAATTATAAAAGGACTGGACAAGCTAGATGCAGGAAAAATGTTCCCAATGTTGGGCGAGTCCAGAACCAGGGGCCACAGTCTTAGAATAAAGGGGAGGTCATTTAAGACTGAAAACTTTTGAGTTGTGAATTTATGGAATTCCCTGCCGCAGAGGGCAGTGGAGGCCAAGTCACTGGATGGATTTAAGAGAGAGTTAGATAGAGCTCTAGGGGCTAGTGGAGTCAAGGGATATGGGGAGAAGGCAGGCACGGGTTATTGATAGGGGACGATCAGCCATGATCACAATGAATGGCGGTGCTGGCTCGAAGGGCCGAATGGCCTCCTCCTGCACCTATTTTTTATGTTTCTATGTTTCAACGTTTCTATGGCTGATCATCCACAATCAGTACCCCGTTCCTGCCTTCTCCCCATATCCCCTGACTCCGCTATCTTTAAGATCCCTATCTAGCTCTCTCTTGAAAGCATCGAGAGAACCGGCCTCCACCGCCCTCTGAGGCAGAGAATTCCACAGGCTCACCACTCTCTGTGTGAAAGACTTAGATTGTTTTGTCTGGAACGCCAGAGGTTGAGCAGAGACCAGATAGAAGTACATAATATTATGAGAGGCATAGATCAGGTAGATAGTCGGAGCCGTTTTCACAGGCTGGAGAAAGTATACTGTATGCAAGCTTCAAGGGGCAAAGTTGAAAGAAGATACATTTTTTTTACACAGTGGGTGCCTGGAACGTGCTGCCAGGGGTGGTGGTGGAGGCAGATATTATAATGGCTTTTGGGAACCTATTGGATGGCACATACACAGTGAAAGGCAGGCCTCTGGGGAGTGTTGTAGAGCAGAGGGATCTAGGAGTACAGGTGCATGGTTCCTTGAAGGTGGAGTCGCAGGTAGATAAGGTGGTCAAAAAGGCTTTTGGCAAACTGGCCTTCATCAGTCAGAGTATTGAGTATAGAAGTTGGGAGGGCATGTTGCAGTTGTATAAGACGTTGGTGAGACCGCATTTAGAATATTGTGTTCAGTTCTGGGCACCATGTTAGACAATGGACAATAGGTGCAGGAGTAGGCCATTCAACCCTTCGAGCCATCCCCGCCATTCACTGTGATCGTGGCTGATCATCCCCAATTAGTACCCCGTTCCTGCCTTCTCCCCATATCTCCTGACTCCGCTATTTTTAAGAACCCTATCTAGCTCTCTCTTGAAATGTTAAAGGAAATATATTGTCAAGCTGGAAGGGGTACAGAGAAGATTTACAAGGATGTTGACAGGACTAGAGGGTGTGAGCTGGAAAAATAAAGAGAGTTAGATAGAATAGTGAGTGCATGAAAGAGTGATCAAGAGAAACATAACAAGTCTTAAGGAAAGTCATTGCCAAAGACTCAGCGGGTCAGGCAGCATCTACGGAGGGAAATGGACAGACGATGCTTTGGGTCTTTAGACTGACCAGCGTATTTCAGTTGGTCTGAAGAAGAGTCTCCGACCCACAAGGTTGTCTGTCCATTCCCTCGACAGGCCTGCTGAGTTCCTCCAGCACTTTGTGTGTTTTGCTCAAGATTTCAGCATCTGCGGTTCTTGGTTTCATAAGTTTATAAGCGATAGGCCATTCGGCCCACAAAGTCTACTCCGCCATTCAATCATGGCTGATCCGATCTTTCCCTCCTAACCCCATTCTCCTGCCTTCTCCCCATAACCCCTGACACCCGTACTAATCAAGAAACTATCTGTCGGTGCCATAAAAATATCCATTGACTTGGCCTCCATAGAAACATAGAAACATAGAAAGTAGGTGCGAGAGTAGACCACCAGGTCCGTCGAGCCCGCACCGCCATTCGCTCATGGCTGAACACTAAACAGACACACTTACCCACAAACAGTAGACACAAGACACAGAACACAAGACACTACCCTCCCCTTTATACCGCTATCACCCCTCTCCACCCCAAGAACCTCGTGATCTCCTGGGGGAGGCAAAAAACCGGATAAAAACCCAGGTCCAATTCGGGAAAAAAATCCGGGAAATTCCTCTCCGACCCCAATCCAGGCGATCGACACTTGTCCAGGAGATCACTCAGGTCTTACTATACTAACCATACCTAGGTCCATATCCCTGCCCTCTCCCCGTAGCCCCTTATCCCCTTGGCAGCTAAAAAAACATCTATTTTAGTCTTAAATATATTTAAAGTTTCTGCTTCCACTGCTCCCTGGGGCAGTGAATTCCATAAATTAACCACCCTCTGGGTGAAGAAGTTCTTCCTCATCTCAGTTTTAAAAGAGCCCCCCCTTATTCTGCAACTATGTCCCCTAGTTCTAGTTTCCCCGATCATTGGGAACATCCTCGGTGCATCCACCCGATCAAGGCCCCTCACGATCTTATATGTTTCAATGAGATCGCCTCTCATTCTTCTAAACTCCAAAGAGTAGAATTCCAGCCTACTTAACCTTTCCTCATATGTCAATCCCCTCATTGCAGGAATTAATCTTGTAAACCTTCGCTGCACTGCCTCCAGGGCTAGTACATCCTTTCTTAAGTATGGACCCCAGAACTGTACACAGTATTCCAAATGTGGTCTCACTAATACTGTGTACAGCTGCAGCAAGACCTCCGTGTTTTTATACTCAATCCCCCTAGCAATAAAGGCCAAAACTCCATTGGCCTTCCTGATTGCTTGCTGCACCTGCATACTAACTTTTAGTGATTCATGTACTAATACCCCTAGATCCCTTTGCGTTGCATTACAACGCAGCTCCTCCTCATTTAGAAAATAACTTGCCCTATCATTTTTTTTCCCAAAGTGAATGACTTCACATTTATTAGTATTAAATTTCATCTGCCAAGTTGTTGCCCACTCACCTAGCTTATCTATATCCACAATTCAATTCAATTCAATGAAGTTTATTTATCCGTTAGGAACTTCATTTGTGCAACACATCAGTGCGTGTACAGTTCATGTACCCAGCAACACAACACAATATACCATACACATCACATAATAATAATAATAATACATTTTATTTATGGGCGCCTTTCAAGAGTCTCAAGGACACCTTACAAAAATTTAGCAGGTAGAGGAAAAACATGTAAGGGGAATGAAATAAATAGTAGAGGCATGACTAGTACACAAAGTAAAGACAGACATACCAGCAGTTCAACAGTGATCTGTCGGTAAAACTTGCAAAGCACAATACATGAAGAATAGGCAATAAAACCATTAAAAGAATGTTAAAAATGTATATATAGATACATGAATAAATAAATAGATCAACTATTCATGAGTCTAATGGATGTAGGCACTAGACTCGTCATGGCTCTCTTAGTCCTGAGTGTGAGTGACCTGGATCTCTGGCCTGAGGGTAGAAGACTATTGGCTGTGCAGTGAGTGAGTGGTGTCTCAGGCTATTTGTGTTCCTTTTAGTTTAGTCCTTCTGTTGTAAATACTGATTATTTTACTGCTCAATGATATGATTTTGTTGAGTGGGTTGCGATGGATGTTGGATAGTGACCCAAACCAGGCTGACATATTGAAGGTTATTACCAAAGAACCTATAGCGGAGCAAGAGAGATCACACCTGCTAAATGCAATGGGCTTACTTGTAGTACGCAACGGAGCGGAACATGGGCCTTTTTTTCATCCGTTTCAGTAAACCGACCCGACCCGACCCGACCTGACTCGCAGTGTAATCAACGTTGCGGGGGAACAGTTTGTGTTAATAAATTATAATTCTGAAAATGAGGAGAAGATTTTTACCTAAGAACATTTATTTTTACGAGGATGTTTCCGTAACCGGCTTCCGTCTCCGCGCTAGTTATCTTTGCTCCGCTACGGGATCTTTGGTGTGGAGACGGAAGCCGGTTACGGAAATGGGGCCGAAAATTACCCATGAATCTGCCCATGACCGTACTACGTCTTTTTCATCGAGTGATCTATGTTGCTCGCTATAAGATCTTTGGTTATTACTGATTCAATGAAACATTTGTAAAAAGCTGTCAGGACTGATCGATGAACCTGAAGTCTGCGGAGTTTCCTCAGGAAAAAGAGGTGCTGCTGACACTTAGAAAAGATAGTTTCACTGTTTAGTTGGAAGGTGAGTTTGTGATCAATTATTGTCCCAAGGTGTCTGTGTGACTTGACCCTTTCTATTGGCTGGTTGTTGACTAACAGAGTGGGGGTGATGGAAGGACGTTTACCACAGCCGTCTGTGGCAAAGAAGCCCACAGATTCACCACCCTCTCACTTAAGAAATTCCTCCTCTATTTCCTAAAGGAATGTCTTTTAATTCTGAGGATGTGCCCTCTGGTCCTAGACTCTCCCACTGGTGGAAGCAACTTCTCCACATCCACTCTATTGGCATAGAATGGATAAACTGGGCTTGTATTCACTGGAATTTAGAAGGATGAGAGGAGATCTTAGAGAAACATATAAAATTATTAAGGGATTGGTCAGGCTAGAGGCAGGAAACATGTTCCCGATGTTGGGGGAGTCCAGAACCAGGGGCCACAGTTTAAGAATAAGGGGTAAGTCATTTAGAACGGAGACGAGGAAACACTTTTTCTCACAGAGAGTTGTGAGTCTGTGGAATTCTATGCCTCAGAGGGCGGTGGAGGCCGGTTCTCTGGATACTTTCAAGAGAGAGCTAGATAGGGCTCTTAAAGAGCGGAGTCAGGGGATATGGGGAGAAGGCAGGAATTGATTGGGGATGATCAGCCATGATCACATTGAATGGCGGTGCTGGCTCGAAGGGCCGAATGGCCTACTCCTGCACCTATACTCTATGTTTCTATTGGAAACATCCTCTCCACATTCACTCTATCCAGGCCTTTATTCGGTAAGTTTCAACGAGGTTTCAAATTCTGTGTTCACCATCCGCGAGTCACGGAGCCAGGCGGAAGAGTCGGCTGCCTGCCCCCTTTTCCGGGGTTACGTCCGCTCCAAGATGGTGTGAGAGAGGGACTACGCACTGTCCACGGGCGTCCTGGGGGATTTCTGGGACGCTGGGCACCGCGGGGGTGGGGGGGGGGGAGGGGGGGGAGAAGAAAGGAGAAAGGAAGAGGAGGAGCCAGAGGGCTGAGGGAGAGCTGAGAAGGGGGAAGAGACAGCAAGGGGCTACTGGAAATTGGAGAAGTCAATGTTCATGCCACTAGGGTGCAGACTGCCCAAGCGGAATATGAGGTGCTGCTCCTCCAATTTCCGGTGGTGCTCACTCTGGCCATGGAGGAGGGCCCAGGACAGAAAGGTCGGATACGGAATGGGAGGGGGGGTTGAAGTGCTGAGCCACCGGGAGATCAGGTTGGTTAATGCGGTCCGAGCGGAGGTGTTCGGCGAAACGATCGCCAAGCCTACGCTTGGTCTCACCGATGTAGATCAGCTGACACCTAGAGCAGCGGATGCAATAGATGAGGTTGGAGGAGATGCAGGTGAACCTCTGTCGCACCTGGAACGACTGCTTGGGTCCTTGAATAGATTCGAAGGGGGAGGTAAATCGACAAGTGTAGCATCTCTTGCGGTTGCAAGGGAAAGTGCCCGGGGAGGGGGTGGTACGGGACGGAAGGGAAGAATTGACCAGAGAGTTATGGAGGGAGCGGTCTTTGCGGAAAGCAGACAGGGGGGAGATGGGAAGATGTGGCGAGTGGTGGGGTCACGTTGGAGGTGGCGAAACTGACGGAGGACTATTTGTTGTATATGACGGCTAGTGGGGTGAAAGGTGAGGACTAGTGGGACTCTGCCCTTGTTGCGAGTGGGGGGGATGGGGAGAGAGAGCAGTGTTATGGGGTATGGAAGACACCCTGGTTCGAGCCTCATCTATAGTAGGGGAGGGGAACCCCCGTTCCCTGAAGAATAAGGACATTTCCGGTAGCCCTTGCTGTCTCCTCCCCTTCTCAGCTCTCCCTCAGCCCTCGGGCTCCTCCTCTTCCTTTCTCCTTTCTTCTCCCCCCCCCTCCCCCCCCCCACCCTACATCAGTCTGAAGAAGGGTCTCGACCCGAAACGTTGCCTATTTCCTTTGCCCCATAGATGCTGCTGCACTCGCTGAGTTTCTCCAGCACTTTTGTCTACCATTGTAACATAGTTGTATAGTAGTTTGTTTAGTATATTGGTTTGTCGTATTATGGTGGTGGGTTCTGTTTTGTTTTATTTTATGGTAAATATTATTTTTAATAATTGAATACATTTTTTGATAATACAAAAAATAATAATTCTGCCTTCACATATGCGTGTGCATCTCTCCTCTCTGCAGACCTCTCCCCCGATGTGTCTTGTGGATCGACCCACGGGGTGACCCCGACAGACCTGACTCCATCGCTGGACTCCCCGTCGCCGGACTCTCCCTACTTGATGCCGCTTGCCGCCGACGCGTCCAAGTGGCCGACGGGAGGGGAGCGTGGCCTTGTCTCCGCCGCCGGCTCCGGTGTGGACTTGGCCGCGCCCATCAGCCGGCCCGCCGATGAGGAAACCCGGCCCCAGCCCGAAGGAGCCAGCTGCGATGCCGACGCCGGTCACTCCTACCCCGAATCGGCCGAAGCCGCGCCGCCAGTCAGGGCGGCCGCCCCGTCTGATCTCCGTCCCCCTGAGCGCAAGGTGGGAGTCCCTCGGGAAATGGTGGGCCTCTTTGGACTGAGCACCGCCGACGGCCACCAGCCGGTCGCGCCCGACGCCGGCGCGGGGGTCTCCAAAGTGGAAGGTCCGGACGTGAGGAGACACCCTCGGGAAGGTCCAACGCCCAGTGAAAACCCTCCCTCGGGAAGTTTGGAGGCCCGCGCCGGCGTCTCGGAGGCGGGAGGCTTTCCGGAGACGGGCACCACCCCCAGAGAGGAACCGGACGGGGACACGCAACTGGCGGACACCAAAGCGGGCAGGGAGGCCGACATGCCCGTTCCTTTGCCTCTGGTCGGGAAGGACGTGGAGCGCGCGGAAACGGACCAAGATGCGCTGAGCGTAGGCGAGGACGAAGCTGGTCTTGCCGAGGCTACGCTTGGCCCCGCTGACCTCCCTCCCTGTGACATGAGTGTGGGCATGGAGTACCCGCCAACGCCAGAAGCTCAGGACTTTCCAAGCATTGGAAGGGAGCGTTCTGCCCTCGTAGACCTGCTCGATCTGGTGACAAGCGCTGACAGCGGGAAGGACGAAACTTCTCAAGGTCAGGATCACGCAACCATTTGCCACACTGACGTGGCTTGGTCTTACTTGGAACCCACCAAAGAATTGCTGGTGCCCTGCAGCCCAGCGGACCTGGCGTTCGCCACGGATCAGGACCTTTTCTTCACCGCGCCATCCACCCCAGTGAAGATGGCCAGCGGGGCCCACAAGTACTTTGCATTCCTGAAGCCCGGCTTGCACGAGGAATGCGCGGAGGCCGCGGAGAGCGAAGACAGCGAGGACTGCGCCTGCTCCCCGCCCACCTCCCCCTCCGGCTCGTACAGGACGGCGGACGGGAGCAGCTGGACATCGTCGGGGACCCCCAACACCTCCTTGTCCTGCTCCCCCAACCTGCTGGCCGAGGCGGAAGCCATGGAGGTGCCCGCCTGCTACGTTGAGTCGCTGTCGGCCTTCGCCGAGGAGCTGAACGAGGAGGTCCCGCCTCTGCCCAGCGCCCCTCACTACAGCGTGGCCGACGAGGACATTTGGACCTCTACGGAGGAGTCAACTGAACGGTGCCTTACCGAAACGCAAGATGACCTCGTTCCGTTGGCGTTCGATAACGAAAATCTGGAGACCAGCGAAGACGAGGCGGGCGTGGGTGAAAATGGGATTGACGCCGACTGTGGAGATGAATGGGACGGGGGTGAACACGAAGATGACTCGGATGAAGACGGGCAAGAAAATATAACCCGGGACATTTCCAGCACTAGTTCTGGATTAACTCAGGCCCTGGACACGACAAACTGCGACACCGAACTAGGGGGCTCACCAAAGACCACACCGAATGTTACAGGCGTGGAAGACATTTCTTCCCGTGGAAACTTCGAAGGTGCACCAGAGTCTCGTCGGCAGGAAGAAGCTACGCCAGATCCAATGTGCATGGGGGAATTTAATGATGGTGGATTTAGTAGCGGGAATATTGTGACCACACTTGGGAATACAGGCAACCGGGTGGAATTGGAATTGGAATTGGCGGACATTAACGTCGATGACCTCTCCTGGCGGGATGAGCCCAACCCAGGTCAGGATCGAGTTGGGGAAGGAAGCACACAGCCACTGGGCCTGGTCGTCAGCATATCCTGCCCGAAGTCAGAAGAGGGCGACGTGTTTTCGGAGTTGCGCTGCATGACGGTGGAAGAGGTGGGCGTGGACTACGAGCTGGGCGAGGGCGCCGTTTTCCCGGCGGGCGATTACCTGCTGGCCGAGGAGAGGCGCGGGTATGGGAGACATCGCGGCGGCCGGCGTGCCAACGCCCCCCTGGCTTCCTCCGAGGAGCTGGCCGAAGATTACAACGACTCGGCCACCGAGGAAAGGAGCGGCCTCCCCGGTCGCGGCTCGGAGGTCAGCGTCAAGCCGCCGATCCCGGGGCCGCTCGATCAGACGTTTACCGCCGGCGTGCCGCTCGACAGTTTCCTCGAAGTTGAAGACGAACTCGAGGGGTCCCTGCCTCTGGATTTGGGGGTCTGTTCCCCTCCAGAGGGACGGGGTGAAGCATCGGAGACGGGAAGAGGAAGGGGGAGCGGAAGCCCCGAGGTGGGAACCGGGGCAACGCCGCAATCTCCGTGGCAAACGCAGCCGGTCGGCGAGAGGATGGTGCCCTTGTCCTCGCTGTCCTTTCTGGGCAGTATCATCTTCGAGGCGGAATCTATCGAGGTGACTTCGGTGGCCCCGGCAGAGCGGGGCGTTGGCACCGATATTACCGCCCCCCACAGAGTCGACGATGGAGGCCGCGCCGCCGGAGACGGCCACGGCGTTGGAGGAGAAGAAGACGAGGACAGCTCGGCGTCCTTCCTCCACTCGCTGTCCGAGAACTCCATCACGGCGGGCGTCGATGAGTCCTTCGCCTTCCAGGACACCGCGTCCGAATCGTCGGCCTCCGCTTCCCTGGACGGGGAGGACGAGAGGATGTCAGCCGACCACTACGAGCTGCCGCCGGCGCCGGGGGCCGACCGGGTGGAGAGCGTGGCGGCGGAGGAGACGTGCGCTGGTCCGGACGATGGCGACGACGAGGACGACAGCGAGGAGGATGAGGAGGAAGAGATGTCTTCGTCCGGCTCCCAGACCAGCACCGAGGCGTGCGGGCCGTACTGCACCGTCGGCATGGCGCCGACCATTTTGCCGCCGCACCGCCACGGGGACTCCCACTCCGAAGGATCGCCGGAGAGACGCAGAAAAGAACCCGAGGGCGTCGACACCAGCGGCGGGGACGGCTCTCCATCCTTGACCCTCGCGGAAGTGACCGAACCGCCGCAAGGTCAGGATTCTCCGCCAGAGACGGGCGGTTTCGGGGCGGAGGATCCGCCCTCCCGGCTTCTCCCCAGCCCGTCAGACGAGTCTCGCCAAACACCCTCGGCCCAGGGCGCTGACGCTAGCCCGGAGAATCCTCCAGAGGCGGCGGTGAAGGTTGACCAGATTGAGGCGCGTCGTACGGATTCCATCAGATCGGATCCGGCCATTTTCAACACCCCCGAGTCCTCATCTCCCGGCCAATCCCAAACTATAGATACCCACGGAGGCAATGGAAGACCAACGTCTCTTGGTTCCGCACCAGATTCCTCAGAGGAAGATCTGTCCTTTGACTCCTCAGCCCTTGGGGAGACGAGTGGCGAATTGGCGCCAAGTCTAAGGCGATCGCCAGAATTGGAACCTCTCTCTACCTTGCACCGAGCTCAATCCGGTGGCTGTGGTGAAGCCCCAACCATGCCTCTGGACACGAGGGACCACCCGTCCACGTGGTCAAAGTCAGAGCGTCTTCCGTCGCATTTGGAGAAGACGAAGGTGAACGAAGATGAGCTTGACGTGGAACTGGCCTCCGATCTCCCCGAGGGCATGAATAAGTTTGACGACCCTCGCGATCTCCTCGCTGGGGCGTCGCCCGGGGGCGACGAGATCAAGGGACCCAATGTAGAGATGGCCTTGAACGTCCCTGTGGACCTGGCCAACGAGGTGGACCTCCCTAACGTCAGCTCCAGCGAGTCCAACTCGGAGAACAACAGCAACACTGTGGTCACAATACAGAAGCCATGCGGAGGAAGCCAGTACTCGATTGGGAAGACCATAGATTCCTCAAACATCAATGTCGTCGGCGAGGATTTAGAGTCGGTTTGTAAGAAGATCGATAATCAGTCTACTTGTCTTGAAGAGACTGAACTCTCTCCCTGCGGCAGTCCGTTCCACTTGGATGCGGCCATGTTAAATATCCCCGAGTCTTCATCTCCTGGCGCATCGGAAGTTGCAGGTACCCAGGGAGACGATCGAAGGCCGACGTCTCCGTGTTCCGCGCCGGATTCCTCAGACGAGAGCGCGGCGGAGGACCGTGACGTTCCTCTCCCTGCCGCGGAGCCGTTGGAAATGTCGCCCGGAAGAAGCCTGGCTGTGGGACCTGGCACCGTCATCGCCTTGGGCTTCCGAGACATGCCTCTGCCTCCCCATGGAACCGGGAGCGCGCGCCACCTTGGGCCGATCGAGGGAGGACCTCCTTCCTTGCCGACCGCCGGCCAGTCCGAAGCCAAGTCTGGCCTCAACAACCTTTCCGGTCTCACGAGCGCCGGGAAAACCGCTGGAGCGGACACAAAAAACTCGGGAGGAGATCGTTTGGAAGAGCAACACGACGAGATGTTCAACATTGCACCGACAGAAGTGATGAACATTGTTCCCATGGACAGCCCAGTGAATGGGGACACGGAATCTGGGTTGGAGATGGAGGATGATGCCATGACCAGTGTAGCAGAACCTTCTGAACCTCCACCCTTGGCTGAAGACACCAAAACTATAGATGCCTTAGAGACCCATAACCCTATTGGTAGCACCGGTCCTTCAGTAGATGCTAGTCCTCAAGAGGAAGTGACCTCATCGGATTCATTCCACTTCCTGTCCATCGAGATGGAGTCCAGTTACTCCGAACCATCGCTGGGTGAACCAGATCAACAATTAGAGGACCAGCGGGTCAAAGATGGAGCAGACATCAAAGCTTGTAGTATTGGTAGTCAAAAACATTCTGATGCTCGGCAAAAAGTTGACATTGACCAAGATAATAGGCCAGATCCTGAGTTTGGCCCAAACTCTACATTAAGACAAGATTTGCTTCTGCGTTCAGTCTCCTCGTCGCAAGGACACTTTGAGCCCATTAGGTTTGCAAGTGTTCAGACTGCAACTGCCGTTGGCCCACTGAGGGCCCTGAGCTCCACTTTCGAAGTGGGCGCGCATCCGATGGCCAGCTCGGGAGGGATCGCGGGCCAGATCAGACCTCCCACCACGCCTCTGGAACCCGTGGAAGATGTGGGCGATGAGGAGGAGCCCTCCGACGTCCTGCCGGGCAACGGCGGCAGCGGCGGCAGCGTTGGCGAGACGACGAAAGACTTGGATACGATCCAGGAGGAGAGCAAGGAACAGATGGAGCTCTTGGACAGCTTGCCGGACATGACCCACCCCGGGGAAGACACAGATCCACCACTGGAGAATCTTGCCCACACATTTGCGAATCAAATGATAAAAGATTATCAAGCGGAGCTTTACAAAAATACATCGGAACCGGACAGTGTCGACTCATGGACCACAAAGCCAGCAGGCACCGATCGCCTTGGGACAGAAGAGGCTTCAAGTGCATCAGCTTTCCAAAGTCAAAGTCAATTTTATTCGACAAAGATCCAGGGGACAGAGGATGGGGATTTTGTGGGTCAGTTGGGAACGACCAGTTCCCACCCAGGGGATGGTGCTTGTAAACTGGACAGTTCCATTAGAGTAGAAAATGATAATGGTCAAGCAGAAGCTTCTGGCTTCCCATCAGATGATAGCACCCGCAGATCCACCGTTGTAGAGTTGGCGGACGCTTGCACGGCTGGCCGTGTGCTGCCGTCCAATGCCGAACCGGAAGATGCTTCCATTCAACCAAAGGCCATGAATGGAATGGGAGAGGAAGATGTTCGTTCCGGGAAATCGGACGTTTCGGGTGTCGTCCCAGAAGGTGCAGGCCCCGCGTTGGACGAGGGGGGAGGGGATTCTGTCGGTCGCTTGGAGGTCTCCGACAACAAGCCAAGGAATGATCCCGACCAATCCGGAATCACGGCCATAACACTGGACGATAACGGAAATGGAATTGTGTTGCCCGGAGCGTCACCGGATGGACTTGCACGTAAACAAGATGCGCCAGTTGGAGATGGCGACGAGCAAGTGGTAAGCATCTGTTCAGGGAGCAGCGTTGAGATGGTGGAGGTCCCTGACTCAAGGATGGGGGGCACTGACTCTGTTGACGTCGTTGTGTCAGACGTTGACGACCATAAGTCAACGATGGATGGACCGGTGGCTCCGATGGACACATTGCCGGCCGGAGATGTTGACGGGCTTGAAGAAACGGGCGCTCTACCAGTGGAAGAGGAGAGTGCGTTAGCGGTCGGCGTTGCCCAAACAGGAGGAGATCTCAGCCGGGAGACTGCGCCCACATTAGAAGCTAAACAAGCAGAAGCCGATCACATTCAAGCAGGAGATATTGATGGTAAATTAGATTCTAATCCTGCAGATTTATGCCGAGATGGAGATAGTTCAGAGATCTGCAATGCTGCTAAATCCTTGCAGACAAAATCCATGGAAACATCAGAGGTTTCGGAAGGCTGCACGTCTCCGATGAAGAAGTCTAGTAGCCTATCGCAAAATGATTCTAGTGAACCGCCCCTTGAAGATGAAACTGGGTTCTCTGAAATTTCACCAGGACCAGAAGACAAGAAGGATCAGGCAGTGGTTTCAGATGCTCTCTTGGACGATGTTCCTCCTCACAATTTGGAGTCGGTGGACGCGATGTCAAGTGACGAAGGGGGCAAATTCACAGACACGTCCTCAATTGGAGAGCTGGCGCAAGCCGTGCCACTTAATGAAGCAGACGTCTCTACCAACACCTCCGAAGAGTTCAAGAATGTAGGGTCCACCTTAAGAAGTGGCCCGTTAACAGTCAACGAGGGCTCAGAAGCCACAGGAGGTGAGGCACTAAGTATCGTTGAATCGGCAATAGGTCAAGACACAAGGCTAGAAGACCACTTGGATGCGGGCACAAGGGATGGTGCGGATGGGCCAAGTTCCTTCAGACATCTGCCAGGACACGATGATCGAAGGTTAGAAGTCGCGGAGCCAGCATCATCTACAAGTGGCGATCGGGAGACGGAGGTAACTGATGCCCAGCTGGGAGACGATGCCCGCTGCCTGGACATCAGAAACATGGCAGCAGAAAGTCAGCGACAGGGCGCGGCAATTATCTCACAAATCAGTAGCGATGGCCAACTTAACACCCTCGACTCCTGCCGCGCAGAATCACCAGGGCAGACTGTTGGGCAACACGAGGATTTGTACTCTGAACAAGGAGACGTCAGCAAACAACCGGAAATCCCGGATGATCATCAGGAGGTTTGTGAGACAGTGCCAAGACCTTCTCAGTCCAAGGTGGAAGACTCAGTTTCTGCGGAGGAGCTGGTTCCTGTGGTCCTGCCTCTGTCAGAGACCGCTGAGACTTGGCCTCAAGACCTGGACAGCAACGTGTCCCAGTTAATGGATCACCTCGGTCCCGATGGCCAAGGTCCCGACGTGCCCCAGTTAATGGATCACCTCGGTCCCGATGGCCGCGCAGGTATCACTCCACAAGACGTGGCTGTTGGTGACTCCGGGTGCCGTGGGCGGGCCAGGAAACGCAAGCGATATTAACCGCCACCTGTTGTCCGAGCAGCCAAATGAAGAAATCCGTGAGGCGCCAACATCCTCGAAGGGATCAGAGTCTGCGCCTGCAGCTGAATTTGACCTATCCACCGATGAATCCAATAACACAACATTAGATGGATCCAGGTCAGAAGATGTTGAGGTATGTGACCACCTTATTATACGGTCGGAGCCGACTTGCGAGCCTTCCTCTATCTCTCCCGTCTGTCGAGGAGCACAAGACGTCATTCGGGGCTCAAAGGCCGATGAAGTCGCTGCAAAACATGAGGTGGTGCTGGAAGAGTCAGCGGCGGAGGTTCCCGGGAACGTGGGCGAAAGAGCGGGAGAGAAGGACGCAGCGGAGTGAGACGTCAGAGTCTTGTCCGCGCCAGGAGGCCGTAGGTTCAACTTGCACACGAGGGCTTGCTGATTTAGAAACGGACTCGCGCTCGAGATCGGACGCGAGCCAGGTCGAAACCCGACCCTCGTCTTCCACAAAAGGGGGAACAAAAACGTGAGCGGAAAGACAATGATGTAATATTGGGGAGCCCCGGTCAAGGGCAAAGATCCGTCGGCTCAGTAGGTGGTGACGGACACGGACAAGGAAAGGACGACTCTCCTCGCCGCGCATCACTCGAATCGATCGGAGAAAGCTCTCCGGGAGAAACACTGGACACTTTCCCAACACATCGTTCCCAACTTTCCGCTGAGTTTGGTCGTCCGCTGGGAGAGGGGCTGCCGTTTAATGCTTTGCTCAATATATCCTGCAGAACTCCAGATAGACCTCTTGAATGTCCTCACGCTAGCCCAAGTGGCTTTTCCCCAACGGCAGGATTGGGTTTGGCCTCTGGACCCATCCATTCCGTTTCAGGCCCGATCCACTTGGATAAAGCTTCCCCAGAGATCTGCGTTGAACTGGCTGCTCGAGGCATTTCCACAGTCGTGTCCGTCCCATCAGGCACACCTACGTTAAGGCCACAGGATCCAGAAAGCGTCTCAAAACACGCCGCTCCATCCGAAAGTTCGCCGCGGGGCGGTGTAAGCCATGAAGAGTTCAAGGTGCCCGATGCAAAAGAATCGGAGGAGAAACAGACAGGTAAAGAGTTGCCTTTGCATTAAATGTTTGAGAATTCAGTTTAGTTTAGTTTAGTTTATTGTCACGTGTGTCGAGGTACAGTGAAAAACTTTTGTTGCCTGCTATCCAGTCAGCGGAAAGAAAATACACTAGGGGTCGGCAACCTATGGCCCCCGGGCCGAATGCGGCCTGTAACACAAAATTACCTGGCCCGCAGACTTCCTTCATCTCCGGTAGCTCCCGGGCCTGAGGCCGCAGCACCCAGGCGCGGTGACACAAGGACGCAAGGAGGCCTGCGCTGGCGGCCGCAATGGTGTAGCGGCTGAGCGGCGAGCTCTGGCTGTACCGCATCCTGCGCAAAGCCGCCAGCACGGCCGCGCACCTTCTGTGTCTGGGCTTCACTGTCGGGATCGGGTTTGTCAATGGGCCGGGGACGAGTGAGTGCGAGTATTTGAGTCACCGCCTTCAGTACAGAGCCAAGGCAATGGTCGTAGGTACGCCATGTTGGTGAGCGCCCGTAACTAGGGACGCCATGTTGGTGAGCGCCCGTAACTAGGGACGCCATGTTGGTGAGCGCCCGTAACTAGGTACGCCATGTTGGTGAGCGCCCGTAACTAGGGACGCCATGTTGGTGAGCGCCCGTAACTAGGGACGCCATGTTGGTGAGCGCCCGTAACTAGGGACGCCATGTTGGTGAGCGCCCGTAACTAGGGACATGGCGTCCCTAGTTACGGGCGCTGGTGAGCGCCCGTAACTAGGGACGCCATGTTGGTGAGCTCCCGTAACTAGGGACGCCATGTTGGTGAGCTCCCGTAACTAGGGGCTCCATGTTGGTGAGCACCCGTAACTAGGGACGCCATGTTGGTGAGCTCCCGTAACTAGGGGCTCCATGTTGGTGAGCACCCGTAACTAGGGACGCCATGTTGGTGAGCGCCCGTAACTAGGGACGCCATGTTGGTGAGCTCCCGTAACTAGGGGCGCCATGTTGGTGAGCACCCGTAACAAGGGGCCAGTGCTCCGGGTGGCGTCCACGAAGGGGCGGGATCCATGTGTACACGTGATAGATGTGGCCCGCCATCCGCTCACACACATTCGTCCCAGCCCCTACGCACAACAAGGTTGCCCACCCCTGCAATACATGATTACAATCGAACCATTTACAGTGTATAAATAGATACATGAGAAGAGAATAAAGTTTAGTGCAAGATAAAGCCAGCAAAGTCCGATCAAGGATTGTCCGAGGGTCACCAATGCGGTAGATAGTAGCTCAAGGGCCTGTCCCACTGTACTAGGTAATTCAAAAGTTCTTCCGAGTTTTCCCCTGATTTGAACTCGGAGAATGTCCGTAGCGGGTCCGTAGGAGTTCGCGGATGTCCCGTAGCGGTTCATACGAGTAATGGTCGGCACTCGGGAAATCCGGTAAACTCGTGACGTTTTTTCAACACTGTGAAAAATGTCCACGAGTTAAAAAAAATTCCCACCACACTCCAAATACTTGCAGGTTGTAGACAGACACAAAATGCTGGAGTAACTCAACGGGACAGGCAGCATCTCTGGAGAGAAGGAATGGGTGACCTTTCGGGTCGAGTCCCTTCTTCAGACTGTTGGTCTCCCAATGTTGGGCGAGTCCAGAACCAGGGGCCACAGTCTTAGAATAAAGGGGAGGTCATTTAAGACTGAGGTGAGGAAAAACGTTTTCACCCAGAGAGTTGTGAATTTGAGGAATTCCCTGCCACAGAGGGCAGTGGAGGCCAAGTCACTGGATGGATTTAAGAGAGAGTTAGATAGAGCTCTAGGGGCTAGTGGAATCAAGGGATATGGGGAGAAGGCAGGTGCGGGTAATTGATTGGGGACGATCAGCCATGATCACAATGAATGGCGGTGCTGGCTCGAAGGACCGAATGGCCTCCTCCTGCACCTATTTTCTATGTTTCTATGTTTCTACGTCACCCATTCCTTCTCTCCAGAGATGCTGCCTGTCCCGCTGAGTTACTCCAGCATTTTGTGTCTACCTTCGATTTGAACCAGCATCCGCAGTTCCTTCCTACACAGGTTTATAGGTTGATTGCCACTCGGTGGGCCGAAGGGCCTGCTTCCAAGCTATATCTCTTTAAGTCTAAGGACTATAAACCTAGTAGCAGAATTAGGCCATTCAATAGACAATAGACAATAGGTGCAGGAGTAGGCCATTCGGCCCTTCGAGCCAGCACCGCCATTCAATGTGATCATCCACAATAAGTACCCCCGTTCCTGCCTTCTCCCCATATCCCCTGACTCCGCTATTTTTAAGAGCCCTATCCAGCTCTTTCTTGAAAGCATCCAGAGAACCGACCTCCACCGGCCTCTGAGGCAGAGAATTCCACAGACTCACCACTGTCTGAGAAAAAGTGTTTCCTCGTCTCCGTTCTAAATGGCTTACCCCTTATTCTTAAACTGTGGCCCCTGGTTCTGGACTCCCCCAACATCGGGAACATGTTTCTTGCCTCAAGCGAGTCCAAACTCAAAACAATCTTATATGTTCCAATAAGATCACCTCTCATCCTTCTAAACTCCAGAGTGCACAAGCCCAGCTGCTTCACTCTCTCAGCATATGACAGACCTGCCATCCCGGGAATTAACCTTGTAAACCTCCCTCAATAGCAAGAATGTCCTTCCTCAAATTAGGGAACCAAAACTGCACACATTCGGCCCATCCAGTCTACTCGACCATTCAATCATGGCAGATCTATCTCTCCCTCCTAACCCCATTCTCCTGCCTTCTCCCCACAATCTTTGACACCCGTACTAATAAAGAACCTATCAATCTCCGGTTTAAAACTGGCCCCTTGACTTGGCCTCCACCGCCGTCTGTGGTGATGAATCCCGCTGATTCACCATCCTGAAATAATTCCACCTCGTCTCCATCCTTAAACAATTAAATCTTCTCTTCCTCCTCTTAATGGTCTGCCCCTTCATCTTAACGTGCAGTTTGATTTGTGCAGCTCTCTTCTTTATATCAGAAGACTGTCGTCCAATTTTTCCCCAGGAGCAGATCTTAAAATCCAGCTCCCACTTATGAATGAATGAATAAGTTTATTGGCCAAGTATTCACATACAAGGAATTTGCCTTGGTGCTCCGCCCGCAAGTGACAACATGACATACAGTGACAGTTAGGAATGACACATAAAACATTAATAATGAAACATTATCGATTAAACATGTGAATTAAATAAAATACCAGAGCAAAGGGAGGCTACAGATTTTTGGTTATTGAGTAGAGCTACTACTCGTGGATAAAAGCTGTTTTTATGTCTGGCTGTGGCAGCTTTGACAGCCTGGAGTCGCCTTCCAGAGGGAAGTGATTGAAAGAGTTTGTGGCCAGGGTGAGAGGGGTCAGAGATGATCTTGCCCGCTCGCTTCCTGGCCCTTGCTGTGTACAGTTTGTCACACTGAGTCACACAGAGTGGGAACAGGCCCTTCAGCCCATCTTGCCTGATGTGACGTGACACACATGTGATGTGTTAGCTCTGGCGACCAGCCACTCCCGCCTCTTGCCATTTCCATGACGATGTAAACCCCCCCCACCCGTGTAAAATATCTCCTTGATGTGTTCAATAGAGAGTTAGATACAGCGCATAGGGCTAACGGAATCAAGGGATATGGGGAGAAAGCAGGAACGGGCTACTGATTATTATCTGAATGGTATCAAGTTGGGAAAAGGGGAAGTACAAAAAGATCTGGGGGTCCTTGTTCATTAGTCACTGAAAGCAAGCATGCAGCTACAGCAGGCAGTGAAGAAAACAAATGACATGTTGGCCTTCCTAACGAGGGGAGTTGAGTATAGGTCCTTCTGCAGTTGTACTGGGCCCTAGTGAGCCCACACCTGGAGTATTGTGTGCAGTTTTGTCTCCAGATTTGAGGAAGGACATTCTTGCTATTGAGGGAGTGCAGCGTAGGTTCACCAGGTTAATTCCCGGGATGGCAGGACTGTCATATGCTGAGAGAATGGAGCAGCTGGGCTAGTATACTCTGCAATTTAGAAGGATAAGAGGGGACCTTATTGAAACATATAAGATTATTAAGGGTTTGGACACGCTAGAGGCAGGAAACATGTCCTCGATGTTGGAGGAGTCCAGAACCAGGGGCCACAGTTTCAGAATAAGGTGTAGGCCAATTAGAACGGTGATGAGGAAACACTTTTTCACCCAGAGAGTGGTGAGTCTGTGGAATTCTCTGCCTCAGAGGGCGGTGGAGGCCAATTCTCTGGATGCTTTCAAGAGAGAGTTAGATAGGGCTCTTAAAGATAGCGGAGTCAAGGGATATGGGGAGAAGGCAGGAACGGGGTACTGATTGGGGATGATCAGCCATGATCGCAGAGAATGGTGGTGATGGCTCGAAGGGCCGAATGGCCTATTCCTGCACCTATTGTCTATTGTCTATTCAAGAGAGAGTTGGATACAGCGCATGGGGCTAATGGAATCAAAGGATATGGGGAGAAGGCAGGAATGGGGTACTGATTGTGGATGATCAGCCATGATCAGTTTGAATGGCAGTGCTGGTTCGAAGGGCCGAATGTCCTACCCCTGCACATATTGTCTATGTTTCTATGTTTATTTTTTATGTTTGCCCATGCCAACCAACATGACCCCCCATCTACACTAGTCCCACCTGCCTGCTTAAATGGTTTTTAAACATTGGGATAATGCCTGCCTCAACTAGCTCCTCTGGCAGCTCGTTCCATACACCCACCACCCTGTGTGTGCAAAAAGGTTGCCCCTCAGATTCCTATTAAATCTTTGCCGTCTCACCTTAAACCTCAGAGTTAAAGGAACTTCCTTTAGGAAGATGAGGAGGAATTTCTTTAGTCAGAGGGTGGTGAATCTGATGAACCTTTTGCCACAGAAGGCTGTGAAGGCCAAGTCAATGGCCTAATCAAGTCAGTGGATATTTTTAAGGCAGAGATGGATAGATTCTTGATTTGTACGGGTGTCAGAGGTTATGGGGAGATGGCAGGAGAATGGTGTTAGGAGGGAGAGATAGATTGAATGGTAGAGTAGACTTGACGGGCCGAATGGCTTAATTCTGCTCCTATTACATGACCTTATAAACCTATGTCCTCAGGTTCTTGATTTCCCCCACTCTGCGCACTATCTATTCCCCTCATGATCTTATACACCTTATAGAAGATTGAGGGGGGATCTTATAGAAATGTACAAAATTCTTAAGGGGTTGGACAGGCTAGATGCAAGAAGATTGTTCCCGATGTTGGGGAAGTCCAGAACAAGGGGTCACAGTTTAAGGATAAGAGGGAAGTATTTTAGGACCGAGATGAGAAAAACATTTTTCACACAGAGAGTGGTGAATCTGTGGAATTCTCTACCACAGAAGGTAGTTGAGG
Source organism: Amblyraja radiata (assembly GCF_010909765.2). Lineage (NCBI taxonomy): Eukaryota > Metazoa > Chordata > Chondrichthyes > Rajiformes > Rajidae > Amblyraja > Amblyraja radiata. Next base: position 115,697,789 of record NC_045959.1, on the reverse strand, counting down.
CCAGTTAATTGGCTATATTTAAGAGGGAGTTAGATGTGGCCCTTGTGGCTAAAGGGATCAGGGGGTATGGAGAGAAGGCAGGTACAGGATACTGAGTTGGATGATCAGCCATGACCACATTGAATGGCGGTGCAGGATCTAAGGGCCGAATGGCCTACTCCTGCACCGATTTTCTATGGTTCTGTGTTTCTACCTCTATACGATCATCCCTCACCTTCCTGTGCTCCAAGGAATAAAGTCACAAAGTCATCGAGGCATATCAACAGTGAAACAGGCCCTTCAGCCCAATTTGTCCATGCCGACCAAGGAGCCCCATCCAAGCCAGTCCCATTTGGCCCGCACCTGCCCATATCCTTCAGATCCTTTCCCTATCTATGATATATTCGGGCAGGTACCATGACAGGAGGATCGTGTAGACTTTGGAGAGGGAGCAGACGAGGTTTACCAAAATGCTGCCTGGATTGGAGAGTATTGGCGACAAGGGAGAGTTTAGACCAACTTGGAATGTTGGAGTGTCAGAGATGGAGGGGAAGACCTGGTGGAAGTATATCGGCCCTTTCTTGGCAAGGCGAACCAAAAAGGTCACACACGTGACCAGACGGCATCACACACGGTAATACATTAAAACATTCTTGTCGGAGATTAATCTTCTTCATCGCTAATTTCCTGCCTGCAGAACTACGACGCATGTCTGCTAAAGGTACGAACGTTCTAGCTTTTAAAAAAAATTCACAAGAGTTTGTCTGAGTCGATAAAAAAGGCCGCCGTGTCAGATCGCACACGTGACCAGTCGTATTCGACCCCTGACCCTCAACAAACATTGTCGGCATAACATGAATATTCCACCTGATAAACTTATGAATAAATATGAATCATATATGCAGTACAAAACAATATACCTGTAATGCTTTCAGAATTAGAAGAGAGGTATTCCACAATTTGTCCACATTTCTGGTCACACACGTGACCAAGACTGGGCCTATTAAATTTTAGTTTGGTTGAGAGATACAGCGCGGAAACAGGCCCTTCGGCCCACCGATTCCGCGCCAACCAGCGATCCCCGCACACTGTCATTACCCAACACACACTAGGATAGGGGAATCAAGAGCCAGAAGCTGTAGGTTCAAGATGAGAGGGGAAAGATTTATTAGGAACCTGAGAGGCAACTTTTTCACGGTGGGTATATGGAACGAGCAGAGGGTGGTGGGTATATGGAACGAGCTGCCGGAGGAGGTAGGTACTAGAACAACATTTAGAGGGATAGGGACCAAAGAGAGTTATGGAATAATTCTGCACGGAAACAGGCCCTTCGGCCCAAATGCCCATACCGACCAAGATGCCCCATCTACACTAGTCCCACCTGCCCATGTTTGGACTCATATCACTCTAAACGTTTCCTATCCATGTACCTGTCCAAATGGCATTTAAATGTTGTTTTGGCCCGTGCTGAGGTAATTTGTGGCTGGCCCTGAATGGTTCTGGTCTTTTCTCGTCCCCAGCTCTTCAGCCCCCTCCCTCTAACCCCCTAATTTCAGTCTGAGGAAGGGTCCTGATCCGAAACGTCACCCGTCCTTTTCCCCCAGAGATGCTGCCTGACTCGCTGAGTTACTCCTCCATGGCCAGAGTGAGTCCCACCCCAAATTGGAGGAGCAGCACCTCATAGTTTGCATCCCAGCGGTATGAACATTAACTTCTCTAATTTCAGGTAGCCCTTGCTCCTCCCTCTTTCTCCTCCCCTTCCCAGCTCTCCCACAGCCCACTTCCTTTCTTCTTCGTGCCCCCCCCCCACAACCCCACATCAGCCTGACGAAGGGTCTCGACCCAAAACGTCACCTCTTCCTTCACTCCATAGATGCTGCCTCACCCGCTGAGTTTCTCCAGCATTTTTGTCTACCTCGCTGAGTTACTCCAGCACTTTGTGTCTTGTCTTTGGTATAAGCCAGCGCCTGCAGTTCTTTGTTTCTATATTTTATGAGGATGTTGCCGGGACCCAAGCGCCTGAGCCGTAGGGAGGTCTGGTCTGCGTGATGGACTGTGCTACATCTGCAACCCTCTGCAATTTCTTGCGGTCTTGGGCAGGTTGCCAAGCCGAGCTGCGATACAAATGGTGCATCGGTAGAAGTTTGCAAGAGTCATTGGAGACATGCTGAATTCCCTCGCTCACCTCAAGAAATAGAGATGTGGTTGTGCCTTCTTGGCTGTTGCATCAAGATGGCTGCTCCACATTCTAATAATTTGGCTAATTCAGGAGGCAGGCGTATGATTTTTCTTGAAGTTCCACTTTTTCGGAGTGAAAAAACTGCAGCAAGATCTTGATCGGCTGGGCAGGTGGGAGGGTGGAATTTAATACAGATAAATGTGAGGTATAGCTCTTTGGGAAGTCTAACATGGGCAGGACCCACACAGTGAATGGTTGGCTCTGGGGAGTGTTGTAGAGCAGAGGAGATCTAGGAGTACAGGTGCATGGTTCCTTGAAGGTGGAGTCACAGGTAGATAAGGTGATCAAAAAGGCTTTTGGCACTTTGGCCTTCATCAGTCAGAGTATTGAGTATAGAAGTTGGGAGGTCATGTAGCAGTTGTATAAGATGTTGGTGAGACCGCATTGTGTTCAGTTCCGGGCACCTTGTTAGATAAAAGATATTGATAAGCTGGAAAGGGTGTAGAGAAGATTTGCGAGGATGTTGCCAGAACTCAAGGGCCAGAGCTACAGGGAGAGGTTGAGCAGGCTGAGACTCTATTCCTTGGAGCGCAGGAGGATGAGGGGTGATCTTATAGAGATATACAAAATCATGAGAGGTAAAGATCGGGTAGATGCACAGAGTCTCTTGCCCAGAGTAGGGTAATCGAGGACATGGGTTTAAGGTGATGGGGAGAGATTCAACAGGAACCTGAGGGGTAACTTTTTCACACAACCGGTGGTGGGTGTATGGAACGAACTGCCAGAGGAGGTAGTTGAGGCTGGGACAATCCCAACATTTAAGAAACATTTAGATAGATACATGGATAGGACGGGTTTGGAGGGATATGGGCCAAACGCAGGCAGGTGGGACTAGTGTAGCTGGGACATGTTTGCCGGTGTGGGCAAGTTGGGCTGAAGGGCCTGTTTGCACACTGTATCACTCTATGACTCCACGATTGAGGCTGGTGAAACATGATGGAAGAATCTTAGTTATATAGCACAGTGCCCAGGCATGATATATCTGACATTAACATTATTAATTCACGCCTGCCCACAGCTCTTATTACTGAAGAGACAGAAGTCAAAAAGGACCGAATATTCTTTAAGCATTGCCAAGGAATATTTAGTGCCGACCTGATTTAAATAACTGATTTAAATTACCCTTTTGATGGGACCCAGCACCAGTAATGCAGTTAAGATATGTCATGTTGTAATTTTCGAGCGGAGCATCAAGGCAAATTCCTTGTATGTGTAAAAACTTGGCCAAAAACTTATTCCGTCATTCATTCACTGAAGATAGACACAAAAAGCTGGAGTAACTCAGCGGGACAGGCAGCATCTCTGGAGAGAAGGAATGGGCGACGTTGCGGGTCGAGACCCTTCTTAAGACCCTGCTCAATCTGAAGAAGGGTCTCGACCCGAAACGTCACCTATTCCTTCTCTCCAGAGACGCTGCCTGTCCTGCTGAGTTACTCCAGCTTTTTGTGTGCACATTCAGTGTGCTCAGTTCTAGAGCTGGGAGCTGAGAGAACTGCTAACAGGGAGATTTAGTACAATAGGGGAGGTTTCTTCACTGCCTGCAGGTAGAAACATAGAAAATAGGTGCAGGAGTAGGCCATTCGGCCCTTCGAGCCTGCACCGCCATTGAATATGATCATGGCTGATCATCCAACTCAGTATCCTGTACCTGCCTTCTCTCCATACCCCCTGACCCCTTTAGCCACAAGGGCCACATCTAACTCCCTCTTAAATATAGCCAATGAACTGGCCTCAACTACCTTCTGTGGCAGAGAGTTCCAGAGACTCACCACTCTCTGCAGGCAGTGAAGGAAGCGAATGGCATGTTAATAATAATAATACATTTTATTTATGGGCGCCTTTCAAGAGTCTCAAGTACACCTTACAAATATTTAGCAAGTAGAGGAAAAACATGTAAGGGGAATGAAATAAATAGTAGAGACATGACTAGTACACAAATTAAAGACAGAATTCAATTCAAAACACAATATGAGGCAATTCAAGCACAGATGAAAAGGGAGGGGGACGTGTGGCTAAGGATAGGCAGAGGTGAAGAGATGGGTCTTGAGGCGGGACTGGAAGATGGTGAGGGACACGGAATTGCGGATCAGTTGGGGGAGGGAGTTCCAGAGCCTGGGAGCTGCCCTGGTGAAGGCTCTGTCCCCAAAACTGCAGAGGTTGGACTTGTGGATGGAGAGGAGACCGGCTGATGTGGATCTGAGGGACCGTGAGGGTTGGTAGGGGGAGAGGAGGTCAGTGAGATATGGGGGGGCCAGATGGTGGAGGGCTTTGTAGGTGAGGACCAGGATTTTGTAGGTGATCCTGTTGGCCTTCATAACAAGAGGAGTTGAGTATAGGAGCAAAGAGGTCCTTCTGCAGTTGTACAGGGCCCTAGTGAGACCACACCTGGAGCATTGTGTGCAGTTTTGATCCCCTAATTTGAGGAAGGACATTCTTGCTATTGAGGGAGTGCAGCGTAGGTTCACAAGGTTAATTCCCGGGATGGACACGCTAGAGGCAGGAAACATGTTCCCGATGTTGGGGGAGTCCAGAACCAGGGGCCACCGTTTAAGAATAAGTGGTAAGCCATTTAGAACGGAGACGAGGAAACACTTTTTCTCACAGACAGTGGTGCTCTGCTGTTCCTAGTGTGTGTAGGATAGTGTTAATGTGCAGGGATTGCTGGTCGGCGTGGACACGGTGGGCCGAGGGGCCTGTTTCTATGCTGTATCGCTAAACTAAACTAAAAGTTGACTCTTAACATCCTGGTGAATGGTCTCTGCCCCCTTGTAGCCCCACAGGAGGCCACGAGCTCGGAGCGGTGCCCGGGATTGGGTCAGCTGGACTCTGCCCGGGCAGAAGCCAGGTCCCTGGATGCCGCGCCCATCTGCAGGGGCCGTCACGCCTTCAGTCCCTCCGTCTCCAGGTCCTCCAGCGAGAGCGAGCTGCCCTTCCCCATCCTACTGGAAGACGTGAGGAAGAGAAGCCCACCCCAGCAGGACCTTGTTCAGTCGGAACCCATCGACGCACAGATCCCCCCGAAGCAGAGGGCCTTCGAGACCACCGCAGTCAACAGAGGTAAGAGGAATCGTGCTTCAGCGTTTTCCCCGCGTGTTCTCCGCTTTCCCCGAAGATCAGGTCACCTGATGTGGACAAAAATGCCGGAGAAACTCAGCGGGTGAGGCAGCATCTATGGAGCGAAGGTATAGGTGACATTTCAGGTATGAAGAAGGGTCTTAATAGACAATAGACAATAGGTGCAGGAGCAGGCCATTCGGCCCTTCGAACCAGCACCGCCATTCAATGTGATCATGGCTGATCATCCCCAATTAGTCTGAAGAAGGGTTTCGGCCCGAAACGTTGCCTATTTCCTTCGCTCCATAGATGCTGCTGCACCCGCTGAGGTTCTACAGCATTTTTGTGTATCCCAAATAGTACCCCGTTCCTGCCTTCTCCCCATATCCCCTGACTCCGCTATCTTTAAGAGCCCTATCTAGCTCTCTCTTGAAAGCATCCAGAGAACCGTCCTCCACCGCCCTCTGAGGCAGAGAATTCCACAAACTCACATCTCTCTGTGAGAAAAAGTGTTTCCTCGTCTCCGCTCTAAATGGCTTACCCCTTATTCTTAAACTGTGGCCCCTAGTTCTGGACTCCCCCAACATCGGTAACATGTTTCCTGCCTCTAGCGTGTCCAAACCCTTAACGATCTTATATGTTTCAATGAGATGCCCTCTCATCCTCCAGCTTTGTCCCCGCGTGGGAGTCTCCGCTTTCCCCGATGATCAGGTCACATGAGGTAGACAAAAATGCTGGAGAAACTCAGCGGGTGAGGCAGCATCTATGGAGCGAAGGAATAGGTGACGTTTCGGGTCTGAAGAAGGGTCTCGACCCGAAACGTCACCTATTCCTTCGCTCCATAGATGCTGCCTCACCCGCTGAGTTTCTCCAGCATTTTTGTCTACCTTCGATTTTTCCAGCATCTGCAGTTCTTTCTTAAACGGGTCACCTGATGCATCATTTCATCTCATGTTCATGTTCGTAGTGGTAGGAGAAGAATTAGGCCATTCGGCCCATCAATCTTCTCCACACCATTTAATCATGGCTGGTCCATCTCTCCCTCTCAACCCCATTCTCCTGCCTTCTCCCCAGAACCCCTGACACCCGTACTAATCAAGAATCTACCCATCACTGACTGGGCGTCCACAGCCTCCTGTGGCAACGAATTCCACAGATTCACCGCCCTCTGATTCAAGAAATTCCTCCTCATCTCCTTCCTAAAGGAACGTCCTTTAATTATGAGTCTGAGACCTCTGGCGAGCAGGCAGGAGGATGGGGTTGAGAGGGAGAGATAGATCAACCATGATTGAATGGCGGAGTATACTCAATGGGCCGAATGGCCTAATTCTGCTCCTAGAAACATAGAAAATAGGTGCGTGAGTAGGCCATTCGGCACGTCGAGCCAGGACCGCCAATCAATGTGATCATGGCTGATCATCCCCAATCAGTACCCCGTTCCTGCCTTCTCCCCGCATCCCCCGACTCTGCTATTTTTAAGAGCCCTATCTAGCTCTCTCTAGAAAGTGTCCAGAGAACCTGCCTCCACCGCCCTCTGAGGCAGATACACAACCGTCTGGGTGAACGAGTCCCTTCGCTTGTGAACTTATGACCGAGCCGGTGTCACCAACGCTGCTGTTCTGTGTCTCCAGGGTCTTGCAATGAATCGGAGAGCGATGACTCCGTACCTGACCTGGAGGAGCCTGAGGTTTCGTCGCCGCTTGCTGGACAAGAACAGGTGTGTGGCACGGACGCTAATGTCAACCCTTCCTCCGCACCAGGGGTGGGCAACCTTGTTGTGCATAGGGGCCGGGACGCATGTCTGTGACCGGATGGCGGGCCACATCTATCACGTGTACACATGGAATCCCGCCCCCATCCCGCCCCCATCCCGGGCAACAAATCACGTGTTCACGGAAGGTGGACAAAAATGCTGGAGAAACTCAGCGGGTGAGGCAGCCTCGTGCAATCCTCGCATGTCTCACCCGCTGAGTTTCTCCAGCATGTTTGTCTACCTTTGATTTTTTTTCGGCATCTGCAGTTCTTTCTTAAACGTGTTCACGGAAGGTGCGCGGCCGTGCCGGCGGCTTTGCGCAGGATGCAGTACAGACAGAGCTCGCCACGCTCAGCGCTCGGCGGGCTGGATGATTACGGGGAAAAAAAATCCGCCTCCGGGCCGGATGATTTCGGGTTACGGGCCACATTCGGCCCGGGGGCCGTAGGTTGCCGACCCCTGGCCCAGCCCTGGTTGGAGATGGGATGAGGATCTCCTCCACAACTTGGGGAATGTTGATTCTGTACAGTTTAGACATACCAGAGAGAGAGGCTTGGATAGAGTGGATGTGGAGAGGATGTTTCCACTCATGGGAGAGTCTAGGACCAGAGATTGTAGCCTCAGAATTGATTAGTATCTGTGCCAGGGGTGATGGGGAGAAGGCAGGAGAATGGGGTTCGGAGGGAGAGATAGATCAGCCTTGATTGAATGGTGAAGTAGACTTGATGGGCCGAATGGCCTAATTCTGCTCCTATCACTTATGACCTTATCAGATATAGCATGGAAACGGGCCCATTCTAACACTAACACTATCCTGCACACACTAGGGATTATTTTTACATACACCAAGTCAATTCATCAACAAACCTGCCCGTCTTTGGAGTGTGGGAGGAAACCGAACATCTCGGAGTAAAGCCATGCAGGTCACGGGGAGAACGTGCATACTCCGTACAGACAGCGCCCCTGGTCGGGATCGAACCCGGGTCTCTGGCGCTGTGAGCGCTGTAGGGCAGCAACTCTAGCGCTGCGCCACAGTGCCGCCCTTGTGGCCGGAGTTCCCCATCGCATAATGTCTTGCATTCACAGAGTCACACTTCACTGAAACCAAGGCGACCAACATGGCCAATGCAAGCTAATGCCAAGTGCCCACGTTTGGACACAAATCATTCTTAAGCACATAAATCATAGGAGAAGAATTAGGCCATTCGGCCCATCGAGTCTACTCCGCCATTCAATCATGGCTGATCTATCTTTCCCTCTCGGCCCCATTCTCCTGCCCTTCTCCCCTATAAACCTTGACGCCCGTAAGAATAAGGGGTAAGGCATTTAGAACGGAGACGAGGAAACACTTTTTCACACAGAGAGTTGTGAGTCTGTGGAATTCTCTGCCTCAGAGGGCGGTGGAGGCCGGTTCTCTGGATGCTTTCAAGTGAGAGCTAGATAGGGCTCTTAAAGATAGCGGAGTCAGGGGATATGGGGAGAAGGCAGGAACGGGGTACTGATTGGAGATGATCAGCCATGATCACATTGAATGGCGGTGCTGGCTCGAAGGGTCGAATGGCCTCCTCCTGCACCTATTGACTATTATCCATTGACTTGGCCTCCACAGCCATCTGTAGCAATGAATTCCACAGATTCACCACCCTCTGACTAAAGAATATTTAATCTGAACCGTCAAAACCTTTCCTATCCATGTACCAGTCCAAATGTCTTTTGCATGTTGTTATAGTACCTGCCTCAACTAACTCCTCTGGAAGCTCATTCCAAACCCCACTAACATTTGTGTGAATAAGTTGCCCCTCAGTTTCCTATGGAAAAAATCCACATACACTTTAAACCTACTGCACCTAATTTCTATGTCTATGTTTCGATGTAATAATAACACTAGACAATAGACAATAGGTGCAGGAGTAGGCCATTCGGCCCTTCGAGCCAGCACCGCCATTCAATGTGATCATGGCTGATCATCCCCAATCAGTACCCCGTTCCTGCCTTCTCCCCATATCCCCTGACTCCGCTATCTTTAAGAGCCATATCTAGCTCTCTCTTGAAAGCATCCAGAGAACCGGCCTCCACCGCCCTCTGAGGCAGAGAATTCCACAGACTCATAACACTGTGAGAAAAAGTGTTTCCTCGTCTCCGTTCTAAATGGCTTACCCCTTATTCTTAAACTGTGGCCCCTGGTTCTGGACTCCCCCAACATCGGGAACATGTTTCCTGCCTCTAGCGTGTCCAAACCCTTAACAATCTTATATGTTTCAATAAGATGCCCTCTCATCCTTCTAAACTCCAGAGTGTACAAGCCCAGCCGCTCCATTCTCTCAAAGAGCTGGAGTAACTCAGCAGGACAGGCAGCATCTCTGGAGAGAAGGAATGGGTGATGTTTCGGGCCGAGACCTTTCTTCAGACTGTTAGGTCCCGGTTTGACCCCATTGCCCTTCTGAACCAGAGCAGCCACATTGTCTGTTCTCCAGTCTTCCGGCGCCTCATCTGTGACTGAAGTGCTTGCAAAGATGTGTTATATTTGCAGGAGGCTGCAACAGTATAAATCATCAGATATCTATGCCGGGTGTAAGATGCGTCACTAACAGATGAAAGGCAACTGAACACGAAGAATTGGATCATTTTTACATTTTGTCATCCAGTTTACACTGTCTGAATCGATTTTGGTCACAAGGTTAATTCCCGGGATGGCGGGACTGTCATATGCTGAGAGAATGGAGCAGCTGGGCTTGTACACTCTGGAGTTTAGAAGGATGAGAGAGGATCTTATTGAAACATATAAGATTATTAAAGATTTGGACACGCTAGAGGCAGGAAACATGTTCCCGATGTTGGGGGAGTCCAGAACCAGGGGCCACAGTTTAAGAGTTAGGAGGTTGCAGGGTGACCTGGACAGGTTGAGTGAGTGGGCAGATGCCTGGCAGATGCAGTATAATATAGATAAATGTGAGGTTATCCACTTTGGTAGCAAAAACAGGCGGACAGATTATTATCTCAATGGGGTTAGGTTAGGTAAGGGGGAGGTGCAGCGAGACCTGGCCATCCTTGTACACCGGTCACTGAAAGTTGGCGTGCAGGTACAGCAGGCAGTGAAGAAAGCTAATGGAATGTTGGCCTTCATAACAAGAGGATTTCAGTACAGGAGTAAAGAGGTTCTTCTGCAGTTGTATAGGGCTCTGGTGAGACCACATCTGGAGTATTGTGTACAGTTTTGGTCTCCTAATTTGAGGAAGGACATCCTTGTGATTGAGGCAGTGCAGCGTAGGTTCACGAGATTGATCCCTGGGATGGCGGGACTGTCATATGAGGAAAGATTGAAAAGACTAGGCTTGTATTCACTGGAGTTTAGAAGGATGAGCGGGTATCTTATAGAAACATATAAAATTATAAAAGGACTGGACAAGCTAGATGCAGGAAAAATGTTCCCAACGTTGGGCGAGTCCAGAACCAGGGGCCACAGTCTTAGAATAAAGGGGAGGCCATTTAAGACTGGGGTGAGAAAAAACTTTTTCACCTAGAGAGTTGTGAATTTGTGGAATTCCCTGCCACAGAGGGCAGTGGAGGCCAAATCACTGGATGGATTTAAGAGAGAGTTAGATAGAGCTCTAGGGGCTAGTGGAGTCAAGGGATATGGGGAGAGGGCAGGCACGGGTTATTGATTGGGGACGATCAGCCATGATCACAATGTATGGTGGTGCTGGTTCGAAGGTCCGAATGGCCTCCTCCTGCACCTATTTTCTATTATTCTATGTTTCTAAGAATAAGGGGTAAGGCATTTATAACGGAGATGAGGAAAAACTTTTTCACTCAGAGGGTTGTGAGTCTGGAATTCTCTGCCTCAGATACACAGTGAAGAAAGCTAATGGAATGTTGGCCTTCATAACAAGAGGATTTCAGTATAGGAGTAGAGAGGTTCTTCTGCAGTTGTATAGGGCTCTGGTAAGACCACATCTGGAGTATTGTGTACAGTTTTGGTCTCCTAATTTGAGGAAGGACATCCTTGTGATTGAGGCAGTGCAGCACACTAATCAAGAATCTATCTATCTCTGCCTTAAAAATATCCATTGACTTGAAAGTTAGGGCTGTCCCGGTGGCGCAGTGGTAGAGTTGCTGCCTTACAGTGAATGCAGCGCCGGAGACCCGGGTTCCATCCCGACTACAGGCGCTGTACGGAGTTTGTACCTTCTCCCCGTGACCTGCGTGGGTTTTCTCCGAGATCTTCGGTTTCCTCCCACACTCCAAAGACGTGCAGGTTTGCAGGTTAATTGGCTTGGTGTAAGTGTAAATTGTCGCTAGTGGGTGTAGGATCGTGTTAATGTGCGGGGATCGCTGGTCGGCCTGGACCCGGTGGGGCCGAAGAGCCTTTATTCCTCTCTGTATCTGTAAACTAAGCTAAACTAATTCCACAGATTCGCCATCCTCTGACTAAAGAAGTTCCTACTCCTCTCCTCTGAAAGGAAGTTATTTAATTCTGCGGCTGTGTCCTCTGGTCCTGGACTCTCCCATTAGTGGAAACATCCTCTCCACATCCACTCTATCCAGGCCTTGCACTAGTCTGTACGTTTCAATGGGCCCACCGCCTTCAAACGCTCATCATATGTTAACCCATTCATTCCTGGGATCGTTCTTGTAAACCTCCTCTGGACCCTGTCCAGAGCCAGCACATCCTTCCTCAGATATGGTGCCCGATGGTGGAGTCTTTGGGAAAACACCTCCTTCAGAATGACAAAGGGTCTCCACCCGAAATGCTGCCTGCCCGTGCCCTTGGGAAGGGTGGGGTAGTGGGCTTCACGCACCCATGTTGTACAGGCCCACCAAGGACTCATTGTTGTATAGATGCTTGCAGACATGAGGAACTGCAGATGCTGGGATCTTGAGAAAAACACCGAGTGCTGGAGGAACTCGGCAGGTCAGGCAGCATCCATAGAGTGTCGGGTCAGACTGATGGATGTGGTAGGGTGGGGGGGTTCGGAGGGGGAGAAAACTGGGAATGGGAGATGGGAGTGGGACAAAGCATGGAAACTACAAAATCATAAGAGGAATAGATCAGGAAAGGAAGGGAATCGAAAACCATAGGTTTAAGGTGAGGGGGGAAAGATTTAACAGGAACCCGAGGGGTAACTTTTCCACACAGAGGGTGGTGGGTGTATGGAACAAGCTGCCAGAGGAGGTAGTTGAGGCTGGGACTATCCCATTGTTTAAGAAACAGTTTGACAGGTACATGGATAGGACAGGTTTGGAGGGATATGGGCCAAACAGACTGGACAAGCTAATCAGGAAGGCCGGCTCAGTGGTCGGGGCTGAGCAACGAACGGTCCAGCAGGTGGCAGAGGCCAGAACTCTGAACAAACTGGGTTCAATAATGACCAACCCCACTCACCCACTCCATGCCCTGAAGGTGATCAAGAGCAGCATCTTCAGTCAGAGACTGATTGCACCAATGTGCAAAACTGAGAGACATAGGAAGTCCTGTTTACCAGCTGCTATAAGGTTATATAATGCGCATAAATAACTGCACTTTTTAAAATTAATTGTATTTTAACTTGTATTTTAACTTGTATTTTAACTTGTTAAGTATGGAAGCCATTTGAGGAAATGTGTGGTGTTATGTCTGTCTTGAAGCTGTCGTGGCACTGTAATTTCCTGTAAAGGATTATTAAAGGTATAATCAATCAATCAAACACAGGCAGATGGGCCTAGTGTTGACTAGTGTAGATGGGACAAGTTGGCCGGTGTCAATTGGCATGGTATGAATGTAAATTGTCCCCAGAGCATGTAGGATAGTGTTAGTGTGTGGGGATCAATGGTTGGCATGGACTCGGTGGGCCGAAGGGCCTGTTTCCGCACTGTATCTATAAACTAAAGTGAAACTAACAGTTAGACAGGTATTTAAGAAGGAACTGCAGATGCTGGAAAATCGAAGGTAGACAAAAGTTAGAAGTTAGAGAGGTACATGGATAGGACAGGTTTGGAGGGATATGGGCCAAACGCGGGCAGGTGGGACTAATGTAGATGGGGCATGTTGGCCGGTGTGGACAAGTTGGGCCGAAGGGCCTGTTTCCATGCTATGTGTCACTGACTCTAAGTGATAGGTGGATACCGTGAGTGGGGGAGGGGGTTGTTTGATGGGCAGATGGTTGGGTAATAGTCCGCTCTGCATCTAATCCATGTTGCATCTAACGATACGATACGCTACGATAGAACTTTATTGATCCCAGGAGGGGAATTAATCTGCTAAAAACACAAACTGCTTGAAACATGAAGTTAAAGTGACGAGCGGAAAGCATTGGGGATGTGCAAAGATTGGGGGGGGGGGGGGGGGGGGGGGGGGGTGGGGTGGGGAGGGGTCTCCGTCAGTCTACCCCACGACAGAAGGTGGAGGAGTTGTGCAACGGATGTCGTAACCAGAGAATGACTGGCGTTTTCGGGGCGAGAATATTTTTGGTGTCGGGGATGTCTGTGAATATTAAGTACAATTTGTTCTGTTTTTTTTGGGTAACATTGGCTGGTAGTCGCAGTTGGCTCAGGCGGTGGGGATTGGCGATGAGCCCGTGAGCAAAGCCAAGCAGAGCCGCAGTGAGAAGAAGGCGCGCAAGGTGAGTCAATGCATGTCGACCGACGGCGGCGTGTGTACACGTGTGAACAGGCGTGTGGAAACATAGAACATAGGTGGACAGGTGCATGGATAGGACGGGTTTTAGAGGGATGTGGACCAAACGCAGGCAGGTTGGACTTGTTTCGATGGGCCATGTTGGTTGGTGTGGGCAAGTTGGGCTGAAGGGCCTAGAAAGTAGGTGCAGGAGTAGGCCATTCGACCCTTCGAGCCAGCCATTCAATGTGATCATGGCTGATCGTCCCCAATCAGTTCCCCGTTCCTGCATTCTCCCCATATCCCCTGACTCCGCTATCCTTAATACCCCTATCTAGCTCTCTCTTGAAAGTACCCAAAGAACCAGCCTCCACCGCCCTCTGAGGCAGAGAATTCCACAGACTCACAACTATCTGTGTGAAAAAGTGTTTCCTCGTCTCCGTTCTAAATGGCTTACCCCTTATTCTTAAACTATGGCCCCTGGTTCTGGACTCCCCCAACATCGGGAACATGTTTCCTGCCTCTAGCGTGCCCAAACCCTTAATAATCTTATATGTTTCAATAAGATTCCCTCTCATCATTCTAAACTCCAGAGTGTACAAGCTCAGCCGCTCCATTCTCTCAGCATATGACAGTCCCGCCATCCCGGGAATTAACCTTGTAAACCTACGCTGCACTCCCTCAATAGCAAGAGTGTCCTCCCTCAAATTGGGGGACCAAAACTGCACACTCCCTGGGTGAAAAGATTTTTCCTCATCTCAGTCCAAATTGGCCTTCCCCTCATTCTTAATTTGTGAGCCCTGGTTCTGGAGCTCAGCATGTATGTACAAACCTGTGATCCACAAGACCAAGACTTAGACAAGACCATATGGGTGTTGACCCGAAACGTCACCTATTCCTTTTCTCCGGAGATGCTGCCTGTCCCGCTGAGTTACTCCAGCTTTTTGTGTCTATCTTCGGTTTAAACCAGCATCTGCAGTTCCTTCCTGCACAAGGAACTACAGATGCTGGTTTAAACCAAAGAGAGATGCTGTAAGCTGGAATAACTCAACAGGTCAATCCAAAGGTTTGTAGATTAATTGGCTTCAGTTTAAAAAAAATTGTAAATTATTCCAAGTGTGTAGGATAGTGCTAGTGTACGGGATGATCGCTGGTTAGCATGGACCTGGTGGGCCGAAGGGCCTGTTTCCACGGTCTATCTTCAAAGACAGACCTGTGTTCGACCCGCGCTTGGACAAGACTTTATTGATGCAGGTTTGTAGGTTAATAGATGGTTTTTTAGCTGCCAAGGGGATAAGGGACTACGGGGAGAGGGCAGGGATATGGACCTAGGTATGGTTAGTATAGTAAGACCTGAGTGATCTCCTGGACAAGTGTCGATCGCCTGGATTGGGGTCGGAGAGGAATTTCCCGGATTTTTTTCCCGAATTGGACCTGGGTTTTTATCCGGTTTTTTGCCTCCCCCAGGAGATCACGCGGTTCTTGGGGTGGAGAGGGGAGATAGCGGTATAAAGGGGAGGGTAGTGTCTTGTGTTCTGTGTCTTGTGTCTACTGTTTGTGGGTAAGGGTGTCTGTTTAGTGTTCAGCCATGAGCGAATGGCGGTGCGGGCTCGACGGACCTGGTGGTCTACTCTCGCACCTACTTTCTATGAATTGTTCATCTGAATTATCCAACTGGATAGACTCGGCTTGTACTCGCTAGAATGTAGACGATTGAGGGGGGATCTTATTGAAACTTACAAAATTCTTAAGGGGTTGGACAGGCTAGATGCAGGAAGATTGTTCCCAGTGTTGGGGAAGTCCAGAACAAGGGGTCACAGTTTAAGGGTAAGGGGGAAATCTTTTAAGACCGAGATGAGAAAAACATTTGTCACGCAGAGAGTGGTGAATCTGTGGTATTCTCTGCCACAGAAAGTAGTTGAGGCCACAGTTCATTGGCTATATTTAAGAGGGAGTTAGATGTGGCCCTTGTGGCTAAAGGGATCAGGGGGTATGGAGAGAAGGCAGTTACAGGATAGAAACATATAAAATAGGTGCAGGAGTAGGCCCTTCTAGCCTGCACTGCCATTCAATATGATCATGGCTGATCATCCAACTCACTATCCTGTACCTGCCTTCTCCCCATACCCCCAGCTATTTACAATTTATATTAATGATTTGGACGAGGGAATTGAATGCAACATCTCCAAGTTTGCGGATGACACGAAGCTGGGGGGCCAGTGTTAGCTGTGTTAGCAGGATACCGAGTTAGATGATCAGCCATGATCACATTGAATGGCGGTGCTGGCTTGAAGGGCCGAATGGCCTACTCCTGCACCTATTGTCTATGTTTCTATGAAAATTGCCCATAAAGTGTAGGGAGTGGATGAGAAAGTGGGATAATATATAGATAGTGTGAACGGGTGATTGATGGTCGGCGTGAACTCTGGGCCGAAAGGCCTGTTTCTGTGCAGTTTCCATGCGTTTGTCTCTTATTCTCTCTCTCTCTCTCCTCCACTCAACCAATCCAACCCCCCCCCCCCCCCCCCACCAACTCTGTCCCAGGCCATGTCTAAGCTGGGCCTACGCCAGGTCCATGGTGTGACACGGATAACTATCAGAAAGTCCAAGAACATCCTGTTTGTGATAACGAAACCCGACGTCTTCAAGAGCCCGGTGTCCGACATCTACATCGTCTTCGGAGAAGCTAAGGTGAGAACTTGTTCCTGACTGCGACAGGGCGGCACGGTGGCTCAGCGGGTAGAGGCGCTGCCTTACAGGGTCAGAGACCCCGGGTTCGATCCCGACCACCGGTGCTGACTGTACATTCTCCCCGCGACCTGCGTGGGTTTTCTCCGGGTGCTCCGGTTTCCTCCCAAACTCCAAAGACGTACAGGTTTGCAGGTTAATTGGCTTTGGTAAATATTGTAAATTGTCCCTAGTGTGGGCGGGATAGTGCTCGTGTACGGGGATCGCTGGTCGATTAGTTGATCAGTACGGGTGTCGGAGGTTATGGGGAAAAGGCAGGAGAATGGGGTTGGGAGGGAGAGATAGACAATAGACAATAGGTGCAGGAGTAGGCCATTCAGCCCTTCGAGCCAGCACCGCCATTCAATGTGATCGTGGCTGATCATCCCCAATCAGTACCCCGTTCCTGCCTTCTCCCCATATCCCCTGACTCCGCTATTTTTAAGAGCCCTATCTAGCTCTCTCTTGAAAGTATCCAGAGAACCAGCCTCCACCGCCCTCTGAGTCAGGGGATATGGGGAGAAAGCAGGAACGGGGTACTGATTGGGGATAATCAGCCATGATCACATTGAATGGCGGTGCTGGCTCGAAGGGCCGACTGGCCTACTCCTGCACCTATTGTCTATTGTCTGAGACACAGTAACAGATTAATGCATAATGAAGTAACCTGCCTCCTTAAGACAGGAGACCTGGATAGAGATGATGTGGAGAGGATGTCTCCACTAGGGGGAGAGTCTAGGACCAGAGGCAATTACCAAGCCAATTCACCTACAAACCTGTACGTCTTTGGAGTGTGGGAGAAGACCGAAGATCTCGGAGAAAACCCACGCAGGTCGCGGGGTGAATGTACAAACTCTGTACAGACAGCGCCCGTAGTCGGGATCGCTGTACGGCAGCGACTCTACCGCTGCGCCACCCAACTTCTTGGGTCCCTGAAAGGCGCGGTGAAGATCTAATCCTTCTTCTTTTTCTCCTTTATTGCAGATTGAAGATCTATCCCAGCAGGCCCACAAGGCCGCGGCAGAGAAGTTCAAAGTCCCGATCGAACATGCGACCTTGATCCCGGAGACAACTCCCACCCTCAGCATTAAGGAGGAGAGTGAGGAAGAGGAGGTAAAATGTTCCTGAGGCACTCATGGCGTCATGGAGTGATACAGCGTGGAAACAGGCCCTTCGGCCCAACTCGCCAACACCGACCAAAAGGTCCTTCTGCAGTTGTACAGAGCCCTAGAGACCACACCTGGAGTATTGTGTGCAGTTTTGGTCCCCTAATTTTTCTTGCTGTTGAGGGAGTGCAGCGTAGGTTCACAAGGTTAATTCCCGGGATGGCGGGACTGTCAAATGCTCAGAGAATGGAGCAGCTGGGCTTGTACACTCTGGAATTTAGAAGGATAAGAGGGAATCTTATTGAAACATATAAGATTATTAAGATACACAAAAATGCTGGAGAAACTCAGCGGGTGCAGCAGCATCTATGGAGCGAAGGAAATAGGCAACGTTTCAGGCCGAAACCCTTCTTCAGATTAGAGGGTTTGTTATTAAGGGTTTGGACACGTTAGAGGCAGGAAACATGTTCCCGATGTTGGGGGAGTCCAGAACCAGGGGCCACATTTAAGAATAAGGGGAAAGTCATTTAGAAAGGAGATGAGGAAACACTTTTTCACACAGAGAGTTGTGAGTCTGTGGAATTCACTGCCTCAGAGGGTGGTGGAGGCCGGTTCTCTGGATACCTTCAAGAGATAGCTAGGTAGGGCTCTTAAAGATAACGGAGTCAGGGGATATGGGGAGAATGCAGGAACGGGGTACTGATTGTGGATGATCAGCCATGATCACATTGAATGGCAGTGCTGGCTCGAAGGGCCGAATGGCCTGCTCCTGCACCTATTGTCTATTGTTTATTGTCAAACAATGACCATCTACACTAGTCCCACCTGCCTATGTTTGGCCCATATCCCTCCAAACCTCCCGAGCGCAGGAGGATGAGGGGTGATCTTATAGAGGTGTATAGAGGGAAGATATTACAGCAGTGCTTTGGCAGGATAGATTAGAGGGCTCATCTAGGGAGGCTATTTGGGTGGAACTGAGAAGTGGGAAAGGTGTAGCAACACTTATAGGGGTGTATTATAGACTGCCAAATGGGGAACGAGAATTGGAAGAGCAAATATGTAAGGAGATCGCAGATATTAGTAGTAAGCACAAGGTAGTGATTGTGGGAGATTTCAACTTTCCACACATAGACTGGGAAACACATTCTGTAAATGGGCTGGATGGGTTGGAGTTTGTAAAATGTGTGCAGGATAGTTTTTTGCAGCAATACATAGAGGTACCTACTAGAGGAGGGGCAGTGCTGGACCTCCTGTTAGGAAATGAGACGGGACAGGTGGCGGAGGTATGCGTTGGGGAGCACTTCGGGTCCAGTGATCACAATACCATTAGTTTCAATATAATTATGGAGAGGGTCAGAACTGGACCTAGTGTTGAGATTTTTGATTGGAGAAAGGCTAACTTTGATGAGATGCGAAATGATTTAAAAGGAGTGAACTGGGACATTTTGTTTTATGGGAAAGATGTAGAAGAGAAATGGAGGACATTTAAAGGGGAAATTTTAAGAGTACAGAATCTTTATGTTCCTGTTCGGTTGAAAGGAAACAGTAAAAATCGGAAAGAGCCCTGGTTTTCAAGGGAAATTGGACATCTTGTTCGGAAAAAGAGGGAGATCTACAATAATTATAGGCAGCATGAAGTAAATGAGGTGCTTGAGGAGTATAAGGAATGTAAAAAGAATCTTAAGAAAGAAATTAGAAAAGCTAAAAGAAGATATGAGGTTGCTTTGGCAAGTAAGGTGAAAGTAAATCCAAAGGGTTTCTACAGCTATATTAATAGCAAAAGGATAACGAGGGATAAAATTGGTCCATTGGAGAGACAGAGTGGACAGCTATCTGCAGAGCCAAAAGAGATGGGGGAGATATTGAACAATTTATTTTCTTCGGTATTCACCAAGGAGAAGGATATTGAATTATGTGAGGTAAGGGAAACTAGTAGAGTAGTTCTGGATACTATGAGGTTCAAAGTAAAAGAAGTACTGACACTTTTGAAAAATATAAAAGTGGATAAGTCTCCAGGTCCTGACAGGATATTCCCTAGGACATTGAGGAAAGTTAGTGTAGAAATAGCCGGGGCTATGACAGAAATATTTCAAATGTCATTAGAAACGGGAATAGTCCCCGAGGATTGGCGTACTTGCGCATGTTGTTCCATTGTTTAAAAAGGGTTCTAAGAGTAAACCTAGCAATTATAGACCTGTTAGTTTGACTTCAGTGGTGGGCAAATTAATGGAAAAGATACTTAGAGATAATATATATAAGCATCTGGATAAACAGGGTCTGATTAGGAACAGTCAGCATGGATTTGTGCCTGGAAGGTCATGTTTGACTAATCTTCTTGAATTTTTTGAAGAGGTTACTAGGGAAATTGACGAGGGTAAAGCAGTGGATGTTGTCTATATGGACTTTAGTAAGGCCTTTGACAAGGTTCCTCATGGAAGGTTGGTTAAGAAGGTTCAACTGTTGGGTATAAATGCAGGAGTAGCAAGATGGATTCAACAGTGGCTGAATGGGAGAAGCCAGAGGGTAATGGTGGATGGCTGTTTGTCGGGTTGGAGGCGGTGACTAGTGGGGTGCCTCAGGGATCTGTGTTGGGTCCTTTGTTGTTTGTCATGTACATCAATGATCTGGATGAAGGTGTGGTAAATTGGATTAGTAAGTATGCAGATGATACCAAGATAATGGATAATGAAGAGGATTTCCAAAGTCTATAGAGTGATTTAGGCCATTTGGAAAAATGGTCTGAAAGATGGCAGATGGAGTTTAATGCTGATAAATGTGAGGTGCTACACCTTGGCAGGACAAATCAAAATAGGACGTACATGGTAAATGGTAGGGAATTGAAGAATACAGTTGAACAGAGGGATCTGGGAATAACCGTGCATAGTTCCTTGAAGGTTGAATCTCATATAGATAGGCTGGTAAAGAAAGCTTTTGGTATGCTAGCCTTTTTAAATCAGAGCATTGAGTATAGAAGCTGGGATGTAATGTTAAAATTGTACAAGGCATTGGTGAGGCCAAATCTGGAGTATGGGGTACAATTTTGGTCGCCCAATTATAGGAAGGATGTCAACAAAATAGAGAGAGTACAGAGGAGATTTACCAGAATATTGCCTGGGTTTCAACAACTAAGTTACAGAGATAGGTTGAATAAGTTAGGTCTTTATTCTCTGGAGCGCAGAAGGTTAAGGGGGGGACTTGATAGAGGTCTTTAAAATGATGAGAGGGATAGACAGAGTTGACGTGGACAAGCTTTTTCCTTTGAGAATAGGGAAGATTCAAACAAGAGGACATGACCTCAGAATTAAGGGACAAGTTTAGGGGTAACATGAGGGGGAACTTCTTTACTCAGAGAGTGGTAGCTGTGTGGAATGAGCTTCCAGTGGAAGTGGTGGAGGCATGTTCGTTGGTATCATTTAAAAATAAATTGGATAGGCATATGGATGAGAAGGGAATGGAGGGTTATGGTATGAGTGCAGGCAGGTGGGACTAAGGGAAAATAATTGTTCGGCACGGACTTGTAGGGCCGAGATAGCCTGTTTCCGTGCTGTAATTGTTATATGGTTATATGGTATAAAATCATGAGAGGAATAGATCGGGTAGACGCACAGAGTCTCTTGCCCAGAGTAGGGGAATCGAGGACCAGAGGACATAGGTTTATGTTGAAGGGGAAAAGATTTAATAGGAATCTGAGGGGTAACATTTTCACACAAAGGGTGGTGGGTGTACGGAACGAGCTGCCAGAGGAGGTAGTTGAGGCTGGGACTATCCCAACGTTAGACAGGTACATGGATAGGACAGGTTTGGAGGGATATGGACCAAACTCAGGCAGGTGGGACTAGTGTAGCTGGGAGATGTTGGCCGGTGTGGGCGAGTTAGGCCGAAGGGCCTGTTTCCACACTGTATCATTATGTGACTATGTCTTGTCCTGTCCTATCCATGTACCTGTCTAAATGTTCCTTAAATGTGATAGTCCCTGTCTCAACTACCTCCTCTGGCAGCTCGTTCCATGCACCCATCATACTTTGTGTGAAAAAGTTACCCCTCAAGTTCCTATTAAATCTTTTCCCCTTCACCTTAAACCTATGTCCTCTGGTCCTCAATCCCCCAACTCTGGGCAAGAGACTCTCTGCATCTACCCGATCTATTCCTCTCATGATTTTGTCCACCTCTATAAGATCACCCCTCATCCTTCCTGCGCTCCATGGAATAGAGACCCAGCCTACTCAACCTCTCCCTGTAGCTCACACCCTCTAGTCCTGGCAACATCCTCGTAAATCTTCTCTGCACCCATTCCAGCTTGACAACATCTTTCCTGTAGCACGGTGCCCGGAACTGAACATGTGGCCTCACCAACGTCTTGTACAACTGCAACATGACCTCCCAACGTCTATACTCAGAGAAGGTTGGACTCTTGGGTTGAGAAGCCAGATTGAGATTGAATGAATGAAGGATACAGCACGGAGAAAGGCCCACCAGCCCACCGACTCCACACCAAACCCCTCCAGACCATCGGTCACCCGTTCACACCAGCTCTGTGTTGGCCCATTTTCCCATCCACTCCCTGCACACACTCTGGATCCATTTAGAAAGGGCCAATTGACCAACAAACCTGTGGGATGTGGGATGAAACCTGAGAACCCAGAGGAAGCCCACGCAGGTCACGGGGTGAACGTACAAACTCTGTACAGACAGCGCCCAAGGTCAGGATCGAACCCGGGTCTCTGGTGCTGCATGGCAGCAGCGGTAGAGTTGCAGCCTTACTGCGCCAGAGACCCGGGTTCGATCCCGACTACTGGTGCTGTCTGTACGGAGTTTGCTATTGCTATTGAGGGATTTTACAAGGTTAAATCCCAAAATGGCGGGACTGTCATATGCTGAGAGAATGGAGCAGCTGGGCTTGTACACTCTGAAGTTTAGAATGATGAGAGGTGATCTCATTGAAACATATAAGATTATTAAGGGTTTGGACACACTAGAGGCAGGAAACATGTTGGGGGAGTCCAGAACCAGGGGCCACAGTTTAAGAATAAGGGGTAAGCCATTTAGAACGGAGATGAGGGAACACTTTTTCACACAGAGAGTTGTGAGTCTGTGGAATTCTCTGCCTCAGGTGGAGGCCGGTTCACTGGATACTTTCAAGAGAGAGCTAACCATATAATAACCATATAACAATTACAGCACGGAAACAGGCCATCTCGACCCCTCTAGTCCGCGCCGAACACATAATCTCCCCTAGTCCCATATACCTGCGCTCAGACCATAACCCTCCATTCCTTTCCCATCCATATAACTATCCAATTTATTTTTAAATGATAAAAACGAACCTGCCTCCACTACCTTCACTGGAAGCTCATTCCACACAGCTACCACTCTCTGAGTAAAGAAGTTCCCCCTCATGTTACCCCTAAACTTCAGTCCCTTAATTCTCAAGTCATGTCCCCTTGTTTGAATCTTCCCTACTCTCAGTGGGAAAAGCTTTTCCACGTCAACTCTGTCTATCCCTCTCATCATTTTAAAAACCTCTATCAAGTCCCCCCTTAACCTTCTGCGCTCCAAAGAATAAAGCCCTAACTTGAGCTAGATAGGGCTCTTAAAGATAGCGGAGTCAGGGGATATGGGGAGAAGGCAGGAACGGGGTACTGATTGGGGATGATCAACCATGATCACATTGAATGGCGGTGTTGGCTCGAAGGGCCGAATGGCCTACTCCTGCACCTATTGTCTATTGTTTATTGTCAAAACATATCCCATCTACACTAGTTCCACCTGCCTACGTTTGGCCCATATCCCTCCAAACCTCCTGATCACAGGAGGATGAGGGGTGATCTTATAGAGGTGTATAAAATCATGAGAGGAATAGATCGGGTAGATTCACAGAGTCTCTTGCCCAGAGTAGGGGAATCGAGGACCGGAGAACATAGGTTTATGGTGAAGGGGAAAAGACTTAGTAGGAATCTGAGGGGTAACTTTTCCACATCCAGTGACCATGTGGGTTTTCTCCGCAATGTCTGGTTTCCTCCCGCACTCCAAAGACGTACAGGTTTGTCGGTTAATCGGCTTGGGCGTGAATATAAAGTTGTCCCTGGTGTGTGTAGGATAGTGTTAGTGTGTGGGGTTCGCTGGTCGACGCCATCAGCTGGTAGACCAAGACTCTACCCGATGTGCCAATGTGCCACCCCACTAAAATGGGCCGCGAACATTCTTCACCGTGTGCTTAACTTTCAGATGGACGAAACGGGACTGGAGGCGAGGGACATCGAGCTGGTGATGGCCCAGGCTAACGTGTCCCGAGGCAAAGCTGTACGAGCCCTCAGACACAACAAGAATGACATCGTCAACGCTATCATGGTGAGTTGCTCTGGTATCAAGGACCAGCCGCACCCTGGCCACTCCCTCTTCTCCCCTCTCCCATCAGAGCTAGATAGGGCTCTTGAAGAGGTTCTTCCACTGTTGCACAGGCCTCCACAGAAGGCAGTGGAGGCCAATTCTCTGGATGCTTACAAAATTCTTAAGGGGTTGGACAGGCTAGATGCAGGAAGATTGTTCCCGATGTTGGGGAAGTTCAGAACAAGGGGTCACAGTTTAAGGATAAGGGGGAAATCTTTTAAGACCGAGATGAGAAAAACATTTTTCACACAGAGAGTGGTGAATCTCTGGAATTCTCTGCCACAGAAGGTAGTTGAGGCCACAGTTCATTGGCTATATTTAAGAGGGGAGTTCGATGTGGCCCTTGTGGCTAAAGGGATCAGGGGGTATGGAGAGAAGGCAGGTACAGGATACTGAGTTGGATGATCAGCCATGATCATATTGAATGGCGGTGCAGGCTCGAAGGTCCGAATGGCCTACTCCTGCACCTATTTTCTATGTTTCTATTTTCTATGTTTCTAAGAGAGTGTTAGAGTTCTTAAAGATAGTGAAACATATAAGATTATTAAGGGTTTGGACACGCTAGAGGCAGGAAACATGTTCCCGATGTTGGGGGAGTCCAGAACCAGGGGCCACAGTTTAAGAATAAGGGGTAAGCCATTTAGAACGGAGACGAGGAAACAATTTTTCTCACAGAGAGTGTTGAGTCTGTGGAATTCTCTGCCTCAGAGGGCGATGGAGGCCGATCCTCTGGATACTTTCAAGAGAGAGTTAGATAGGGCTCTTAAAAATAGCGGAGTCAGGGGATATGGGGAGAAGGCAGGAACGGGGTACTGATTGGGGATGATCAGCCATGATCACATTGAATGGTGGTGCTGGCTCGAAGGGCCGAATGGCCTCCTCCTGCACCTATTGTCTATTGACTATTGTTTCCCACACTCCAAAGACGTGCAGGTTTGCAGGTTATTTGGTTACTATAAATTGTTCCCAGAGCCTATGATAGAATTTGAGGTTTTCTGCCATCTCTACATCAGCACCGTCAATGCAAACTGGGGTCTGTGTACCATTCGGCCCATCAAGTCTACTACACCATTCAATCATGGCTGATCTATCTCTCCCTCCTAACCCCATTCTCCTGCCTTCTCCCCATAACCCTGACACCCGCACTAATCAAGAATCTATCTATCTCTGTCTTAAAAATATCCACTGACTTGGCCTCCACAGCCGTCTGTGGCAAAGAATTCCACAGATTCAACACCCTGTGACTAAAGAAATTCCTCCTCATCTCCTTCCTAAAGGAACGTCCTTTAATTCTGAGGCTACGACCCCTAGTCCTAGACTCTCCCACTAGTGGAAACATCCACTCTGTCGAAAATGAGTGGGTCTTTAAGTCTTTAAGATGGTTCAGCCACTTGAATCCCCGTCTGGTCTTAGTTATAGTCACAGAGTCATACAGCACGGAAACAGGCCCTTCGGCCCAACTTGTCCATGCTGACCGAGCTGTCCCATAACTGCCAGCTAATCCATTCTCCTGTTTCTCCCAGAGTCAGAATCACTTGGACTCGTATGGATGAGGCGATCAGCTGGGAATAACCAGGGTACAAAGGTCATAAGTGATAGGAGCAGAATTAGGCCATTCGGCCCATCAAGTCTACTCCGCCATTCAATCATGGCTGATTTATCTCTCCTTCCTAACCCCATTCTCCTGCCTTCCCCCATAACCCCTGACACCCGCACTAATCAAGAATCTATGTATCTCTGACTTAAAAATATCCACTGACGGCCTCCACAGCCTTCTATGGCAAAGAATTCCACAGATTCACCACCCTCTAAAGGAATTCCTCCTCATCTCCGTCCTAAAAAAATGTCCTTTAATTCTGAGGCTGTGATTTCTGGTCCTAGACTCCCTCCCACTAGTGGAAACATCCTCTCCACATCCACTCAATCCAGGCCTTTCACTATTCTGTACGTTTCAATGTGGCCTCCATCTGGGGACCATCAGTTTGCCAAACAGGGAAAAGGGCCTGGCCCACTTGGACGACCTAACCCGCCAGTTCTGGCGAGTTTGCCCTCGACTTATCCACGTGGCATGGTCGACACGAGGTCGTGGGAGGTGTTCGTAACTCTCCTTCATGCTCGAGAGTGGTCGCCGCGTACTCGAGGCCTCAGCTAGATCGCGGCGTATTTTTGAACATGTTGAAAATTGCCCGTGAGTAAAAAAAGGTCGCCATGGAAAAAATCGATACTTTTTTTACTCGTAGGTTTAGTCGTAGTAGGTCGGCATGTTAGTCGTAGGTAATCGAGGGTAGTCGAAGGTAGTCGTAGATAGTCTTCATCATAGTCGAAGGGAGGTCGAAGGAGGTCGTCTTCACTCTCCACTATCCGATGTCCAATTTTCCCGTAGCTAGTCGTAGCTAGTCGAAGCTGGTCTTCAACATAGTCGAAGCTGGTCTTCAACATAGTCGAAGCTGGTCTTCAACATAGTCGAAGGAGGTTGAAGGAGGTCTTCAACATGACATTTTTTCAAACTCTTCTAAACTCGCCAATTAGGTCGCCCAAGTGGGACAGCCCCTAAAGGATAGTTATGTGTGGGA
Source organism: Amblyraja radiata (assembly GCF_010909765.2). Classification (NCBI taxonomy): domain Eukaryota; kingdom Metazoa; phylum Chordata; class Chondrichthyes; order Rajiformes; family Rajidae; genus Amblyraja; species Amblyraja radiata. Next base: position 115,671,379 of record NC_045959.1, on the reverse strand, counting down.
AGGAACTGCAGATGCTGGTTTAAACCGAAGATGGACACAAAATGCTGGAGTAACTCAGCGGGACAGGCGGCATCTCTGGAGGGAAGGAATGGGTGACGTTTTGGGTCGAGACCCTTCTTCGGAAGTTATCGTCTTTCTTTAATTCTTCTCTCTTTTCTCCTCTCTAGGAATTAACAATGTAAACTGCAAAATGGAGATCTATTTCTATATATATTCGCTGGATATTATCGACATTATAAACTATAACCAAACTGTAAATCATACAAGTTTGCATCTGTTATACTGCTAGTAAACTTAGTAAATGGAAACCAAACGAGAGTGTCTTGTGTTTCTTCAAAGTGCTGGAGAAACTCAGCGGGTGCAGCAGCATCTATGGAGCAAAGGAAATAGGCAACGTTTCGGGCCGAAACCCTTCTTCAGACTGATGGAGGGTGGGGGGGGGGGGGGGGGGGGAAATAAAGGAAGAGGAGGAGCCTGAGGGCTGAGGGAGAGCCGAGAAGGGGAGGAGATAGCAAGGGCTACCGGAAATTGGAGAATTCAATGTTTATGCCACTAGGGTGCAGACTGCCCAAGCGGAATATGAGGTGCTGTTCCTCCAATCTCCGGTGGTGTTCACTCTGGCCATGGAGGAGGCCCAGGTCAGAAAGGTCGGATTCGGAATGGGAGGGGGAGTTGAAGTGCTGAGCCACGGGGAGATCAGGTTGGTTAATGCGAACTGTGCGGAGATGTTGGGCGAAGCGATCGCCAAGCCTACGCTTGGTCTCACCGAAGTAGATCAGCTGACATCTAGAGCAGCGGATGCAATAGATGAGGTTGGAGGAGATGCAGGTGAACCTCTGTCGCACCTGGAATAACTGCTTGGGTCCTTGAATGGAGTCGAGGGCGGAGGTAGTGTTTCTTCAAAACAGTTGCCCGGAGAGTGAAGAGGTTTTTACACAGGGTGACAACCATCTGCAGGAAATAGACACAAAATGCTGGAGTAACTCAGCGGGTCAGGCAGCATCTCTGGAGAGAAGGAATGGGCAACGTTTTGGGTCGAGACCCTTCGTCACACCCTTTTTTGTGTAGGATAGCGTTAGTACGTACAGGGTGATCTATGTCATTCAAAAGGAACTGCAGATGCTGGTTCGTACCTAAGATGGACACAAAATGCTGGAGTAAATCAGCGGGTCTGGCAGGTTGATAGTATCCAGAGAACCTGCCTCCACCGCCCTCTGAGGCAGAGAATTCCACAGACTCACAACTCTGTGCGAGAAAGTGTTTCCTCATCTCCGTTCTAAAAGGCTTTACCCCTTATTCTTAAACTGTGGCCCCTGGTTCTGGACTCCCCCAACATCGGGAACATGTTTCCTGCCTCTAGCGTGTCCAAACCCTTAGTAATCATATATGCTTCAATAAGATCCCCTCTCATCCTTCTAAATTCCAGAGTGTACAAGCCCAGCTGCTCCATTCTCTCAGCATATGACAGTCCCGCCATCCCGGGAATTAACCTTGTAAACCTACGCTGCACTCCCTCAATAGCAAGAATACACTGCACTCCCTCAATAGCAAGAATTGATCAGAAAGTCAGCAATTTCTATGCCGTTGTTCTATGGATAAGGTGTATGGTAAGCTTGCCTTCATCAGTTGGGTTATTGAGTAGCAAGGTTTATAAGCTCATAAGTACAAGGAGCAGAATTCCTATTGAGGGAGTGCAGCGTAGGGTCACCAGGTTAATTCCCGGGGTGGCGGGATGGAAGATTGGGTCGACTGGGCTTGTACTCACTGGAATTTAGAAGGATGAGAGGGTATCTTGTAGATTCATACAAAACTCTTAAGGGAATGGACAAGCTAGATGTGGGAAAAATGTTCCCGATGTTGGGGGAGTCCAAAACCAGGGGTCACAGTTTAAGAATAAGGGGTAAGCCATTTAGGACTGAGATGAGGAAAGACTTTTTCACCAAGAGAGTCGTGAATCTGGAATTTTCTGCCACAGAAGGCAGTGGAGGCCAATACACTGGATGTTTTCAAGAGAGAGTTGGATTTAGCTCTTCGGGCTAAGGGAATCGAGGGATATGGGGAGAAAGCAAGGACAGGGTTCTGATTTTGGATGATCAGACATGATCATATTGTCTGGTGGTGCTGGCTCGAAGGGACGAATGGCCTACTCCTGCACCTATTTTCTATGCTTCTAATGGTTAATTAGGCCATTCGGCCCATCAAGTCTACTCCGTATTCAAACATGGTTGATCTATCTCTCCCTCTCAGCCCCATTAGAAACATTGAAACATGGAAAATAGGTGCAGGAGTAGGCCATTCGGCCCTTCGAGCCAGCACCACCATTCATTGTGATCATGGCTGATCATCCCCAATCAATAACCCGTGCCTGCCTTCTCCCCATATCCCTTGATTCCACTAGCCCCTAGAGCTCTATCTAACTCTCTCTTAAATCCATCCAGTGACTTGGCCTCCACTGCCCTCTGTTGCAGGGAATTCCACAAATTCACAACTCTCTGGGTGAAAAAGTTTTTTCTCACCTCAGTCTTAAATGACCTCCCCTTTATTCTAAGACTGTGGCCCCTGGTTCTGGACTCGCCCAACATTGGGAACATTTTTCCTGCATCTAGCTTGTCCAGTCCTTTTATAATTTTATATGTTTCTATAAGATATCCCCTCATCCTTCTAAACTCCAGTGAATACAAGCCTAGTCTTTTCAATCTTTCCTCATATGACAGTCCCGCCATCCCAGGGATCAATCTCGTGAACCTACGCTGCACTGCCTCAATCACAAGGATGTCCTTCCTCAAATTTGGAGACCAAAACTGTACACAATACTCCAGATGTGGTCTCACCAGAGCCCTATACAACTGCCTTCTCCCCATAACTCCAGACACCCGTACTAATCACGAATCTATCTATCTGCCTTAAAAATATCCATTGACTTGGCCTCCACAGCCTTCTGTGGCAATGAATTCCACAGATTCACCACCCAACGACTAAAGAAATTTCGCCACTTCTCCTTCATAAAGGTACGTCCTTTAATTCTGAGGCTATGACCTCTGGTCCTAGACTCTCCCACTAGTGGAAACATCCTCCCCACATCCACTCTATCCAGGCCTTTCACTATTCTGTACGTTTTAATGAGGTCCCCGCTCATTCTTCTAAATTCCAGCGAGTACAGGCCCAGTGCCGACAAACGCTCATCATAGGTTAACCCACTCATTTCTGGGATCATTCGTGTAAACCTCCTCTGACCCTCTCCAGAGCCAGCACATCCTTCCTCAGATATGGGGCCCAAAATTACTCACGATATTCCAAATGTGGCCTGACCAGCCCCTTATAGAGCCTCAGCATTACATCCCTGTTTTTGTATACAAGCCCTCAGGAAATAAATGCTAGCATTGAGTTTGCTTTCTTCACTACTGATTCGACTTGCAGATTAACTTTTTGGGAATCCTGCACCAGCGCTCCCAAGTCCCTTTGCACCTCCGATTTCTGGATTCTCTCCCCATTTAGAAAATAGTCTACGCCTTTATTCCTACTACCAAAATGCATGAGTCCACACTTTGCTACACTGTATTCCATCTGCCACTTCTCTGCCCACTCTCCCAACCTGTCCAAGTCCTGCTAGTGGTTTATTCTTGTTAACATTGAGCTAAAATCTCACTGAAAAACAAAGCCTGTTTTTTTTTAATGAGTTGTCTGGTGGTGGTTTGCTAACATTTTAGAGAACATGTTGCAATTACGCAGTTTATGCTCTACAGTAATTGTGAGAGTTCAGTTGAGTTCATCTTAGTTTAGAGGTGCAGCTCAGAAACAGGCCGACAGAGTCCACGCCGACCAGCGATCCCCGCACACTAGCACTATCCTGCACGCACTGGAGTCAATTGACAATTTTACCGAAGCACGTCTTTGGGGTGTGAGAGGAAACCGGAGCAACCGGAGAAAACCCACGGGGAGAACGTACAAACTCCGTACAGACTGCTCCCGTGTTCAGGATCGAACCCGGGTCTCTGGCGCTGTGAGGCAGCGACTCTACCCGCTGCGCCACCGTGCCGCTTGACTTGAGTCTTCAGAATTACGGCGTGGATACACGCCCTTTGGCCCACCGAGTCCACGCTGACCAAAGCTGGGTGGCAGTGTGAACTGTGAGGAGGATGCTATGAGAATGCAGGGTGACTTGGACAGGTTGGGGGAGTGGGCAGATGCATGGCAGATGCAGTTTAATGCGGATAAATGTGAGGTTATCCACTTTGGTAGCAAGAACAGAAGGGGAAAAACTATCCAAATGGCATCAAGTTGGGAAAAGGGGAAGTACAACGGGATCTGGGGGTCCTTGTACATCAGTCTATGAAAGTAAGCATGCAGGTACAGCAGGCAGTGAAGAAAGCGAATGGCATGTTGGCCTTTATAACAAGAGGAATCGAATATAGGAGCAAAGAGGTCCTTCTGCAGTTGTACAGGGCCCTAGTGAGACCACACCTGGAGTAATGTGTGCAGTTTTGGTCCCCTAATTTGAGGAAGGACATTCTTGCTATTGAGGGAGTGCAGCGTAGGTTTACAAGGTTAATTCCCGGGATGGCGGGACTGTCATATGCTGAGAGAATGGAGCGGCTGGGCTTGCAAACTCAAGAGTTTAGAAGGATAAGAGGGGATCTCATTGAAACATATAAGATTGTTAAGGGTTTGGACACGCTAGAGGCAGGAAACATGTTCCCGATGTTGGGGGAGTCCAGAACCAGGGGCTACAGTTTAAAAATAAGGAGTAAGCCATTTAGAACGGAGACGAGGAAACACTTTTTCTCACAGAGAGTGGTGAGTCTGTGGAATTCCCTGCCTCAGAGGGCGGTGGAGGCCGGTTCTCTGGATGCTTTCTAGAGAGAGCTGGATAGGGCTCTTAAAGATAGCGGAGTCAATGGATATGGGGAGAAGGCAGGGACGGGGTACTGATTGGGGATGATCAGCCACGATCACATTGAATGGCGGTGCTGGCTCGAAGGGCCGAATGGCCTCCTCCTGCACCTATTGTCTATTGTCTTTTGACCAGCAATCACCCCATGATGAGCATTGTAGTTCTTGAGGTCGTAAGTGATAGGATCAGAATGAGGCCATTCAGCCCATCAAGTCTGCACCACCATTCAATCGTGGCTGTTCTAACTCTCCCTCCTAACCCCATTCTCCTGCCCACCCCATAACCCCTGACACCCGTCAGTGTAGTTGGTGGGACTTGTATGTGATGGCTGCAGTTACCGATGTCAAGACAACACCATCACAATAATACTTTATTAGCTCAGTATGTTTTGCAACATACGAGGAATTTCATTTGCCATGGTCAAACAGAAGGTGATGATTGTCAATCTAAACTAGACACAAAATGCTGGAGTGACTCAGTGGGACAGGCAGTATCTCTGGAGAGAAGGAATGGGTGGTGTTTCAGGTTGAGATCGACTGGAAACGTCGCCCATTCCTTCTCTCCAGAGATGCTGCCTATCCCACTGAGTTACTCCAGCTTTTTTGCAGAGCAGCACTGGTTGATCTTAGTCAATGACTTTTGAGACTTTAAATATCACAACCCACGTTCTCTCCTGGGCCTAGCCCACACAAGATACTCGAGAATGACTCTTGATGCCTTCAAATCCGCAAGATGTGCCAAAGATGCCTCACAGCTGGGTTTGGGAACAGCTCAATCCAAGACCCGCCAGGAATTGCAGCGAATTGTGGACGCAGCCCTGACCATCGCGCAAACCAACCTCCCTTCCATTGACTCCATCTACACCTCACGCTGCCTCGGCAAGGCCAGCAGCATCATCAAGGACTAGTCGCACCCCGGCCACTCCCTCTTCTCCCCTCTCCCATCTGGCACGAGGTACAGAAGTGTGAAAACGCACACCTCCAGATTCAGAGACAGTTTCCTCCCAGCTGTTATCAGGCAACTGAATCATCCTACCACAACCAGAGAGCGGTCCTGAACTACTATCTACCTCATTGGTGACCCTCGGACTATCTTTGATCGGACTTTGCTGGCTTGACCTTGCACTAAACATTATTCCCTTATCATGTATCTGTACGGCTCGATTGTAATCAATAGACAATAGATGCAGGAGTAGGCCATTCGGCCCTTCGAGCCAGCACCGCCATTCAATATGATCATGGCTGATCATGTATTGTCTTTCCGCTGACTGGTTAGCGCGCAACAAAAGCTTTTCACTGTACCTCAGTACACGTGACAATAAACTAAACTGATTAAAGTGAGCGATAAGAGTGTCAACTGAATCCTTGAGCAAATTGCTGGAGGTTAGACGGTCACGAGGCTGAGAAGATTATACATCAGGGTAAACAGAGAATTATTATTAACACAGTTCCTCACATCTGTTGTCAGCTCAGGGGAGGAAGTGCTATCGCCTGGAGTGAAACATTAGACTCCTGTTGTCATGAGGGGAGTCGGGACAAAGATAGAAAACAGAAGATAGACACAAAAAGCTGGAGTAACTCAATACACAATAGACAATACACAATAGGAGCAGGAGTGGGCCATTCGGCCCTTCGAGCCAGCACCGCCATTCAATGTGATCATGGCTGATCATCCACAATCAGTACCCCGTTCCTGCCTTCTCCCCATATCCCCTGACTCTGCTATTTTTAAGAGCCCTATCTAGCTCTCTCTTGAAAGTATCCAGAGTACCGGCCTCCACCTCCCTCTGAGGCAGAGAATTCCACAGACTCACCACTCTCTGTGAGAAAAAGTGTTTTCTCGTCTCCATTCTAAATGGCCTACCCCTTATTCTTAAACTGTGGCCCCTGGTTCTGGACTCCCCCCAACATCGGGAACATGTTTCCTGTCTTTAGCGTATCCAAACCCTTAATAATCTTATAAACTCATCGGGTCAGGCAGCATCTCTGGAGAAAAGGAACAGGTGATGTTTCGGGTCGAGACCATTCTTCGTCGAATATTCCTTTTCTCCAGAAATGCGGTCTCACCCGCTGAGTTACTCCAGCCTTTTGTGTCTTGCTCCAGAGATGTTGTCTGACCTGCTGAGTTTAGTTTTAGTTTAGAGACACAGCACGGAAACAGGCCCTTCGGCCCACCAGGTCCGTGAAGTCCAGCGATCTGCCCACATTAACACCATTCTACACTACACACACTAGGGACAATTTACACATACACCAAGCCAATTAACGTACAAACCTGTATGTATCTGGGGTGTGGGAGGAAACCGAAGATCTCGGAGAAATCCCACACAGGTCACGGGGAGAACGTGCAAACTCCGTACAGACAGCACCTGTAGTTGGAATGGAACCCGGGACTCCGGCGCTGCATTCGCTGTAAGGTGGCAACTCTACCGCTGCGCCACCTTTACCTCCAGCACTTTGTGTTGTTTTCACCAACCAGCATCTGCAGTTTCTTGTGGTCAATAGACAATAGACAATGGGTACAGGAGTAGGCCATTCGTACCTGCGAGCCAGCACCGCCATTCAATGTGATCACGGCTGATCATCCCCAATCAGTACCCCGTTCCTGCCTTCTCCCCATATCTCCTGACTCCGCTATTTTTAAGAGCCCTATCTAGCTCTCTCTTGAAAGTATAACCATATAACCATATAACAATTACAGCGCGGAAACAAGCCATCTCGGCCCTACAAGTACGTGCCGAACAATTATTTTCCCCTAGTCCCATCTACCTGCACTCAGACCATAACCCTCCATTCGTTTCCCATCCATATACCTATCCAATTTATTTTTAAATGATAAAATCGAACCTGCCTCCACCACTTCCACTGGAAGCTACCACTCTCTGAGTAAAGAAGTTCCCCCTCATGTTACCTCTAAACTTCTGTCCCTTAATTCTCAGGTCATGTCCTCTTGTTTGAATCTTCCCTACTCTCAGTGGGAAAAGCTTGTCCACGTCAACTCTGTCTATCCCTCTCATCATTTTAAAGACCTCTATCAAGTCCCCCTTTAACCTTCTGCGCTCCAAAGAATAAAGACCTAACGTGTTCAACCTTTCTCTGTAACTTAGTTGCTGAAACCCAGGCAACATTCTAGTAAATCTCCTCTGTACTCTCTCTATTTTGTTGATATCCTTCCTATAATTGGGCGACCAAAATTGTACACCACACTCCAGATTTGGTCTCACCAATGCCTTGTACAATTTTAACATTACATCCCAACTTCTATACTCAATGCTCTGATTTATAAAGGCCAGCACACCAAAAGCTTTCTTTACCACCCTATCTACATGACATTCCACCTTCAGGAAACTGTGCACAGTTATTCCCAGATCCCTCTGTTCACCTGCATTCTTCAATTCCCTACCATTTACCATGTACGTCCTATTTTGATTTGTCCTGCCAAGATGTAGCACCTCACACTTAAGCGGCCTTTTCACGGGGCGAGTTGACGCAAGATGTCACCAGAGTGAAGAGGTCGTGGTCCAGCACGAGTCTCGCACGATATAACGGCAGTAGATAAAGAGTTCCCACGGTACTCGGCATTTCTGCTATTTGTGCGAGTGAACTTGTCCGTTTCCCGAGCTTTCCCGTTAAATCTTGAATGAACATCGTGAACTACACGTGACACAAATGATGTAACTTTTTTTTTCACACACTATATATATCCTCCCTTGGTTGAATTGGCTCATTTGGAGACATATTTTACTGTGTATGTGGGAGACACAGATGGACTGAGCACAGTACCTCGGTCTTACTGTGTGTGGGAGAGGGGGAGAAAGAGACGTACACTCACAGAGGCAGAGTCTCTCAGCCTGTGTAAGAGGGAGGGAGAGAGAGAGAGAGGCACACACAAGGTGGATGTGAAATCTCACCTGCCTGTTTCAGTGACAGACACCCGCCGTCAGTAAATGAAGACACCCCCATCTGTCTCCCCCTCCTCTCCCTCGACTCTCCCACCTTTCTCTCCCAACTCCAGTCCCGTCCCGACCCCCTGGGAAACTGAATAGAGCAACAGTCAACTGCTGCCTGTGCGCTGATATAACAATAAAGGCTACTTTACTTTACTGAGTTAAAGAGTTCCCACGGTAGACTGTAAAACTGGGACCCTGGTTCTGGACTCCCCCAACACCGGAACCCTTCTTCAGACAGCCTAATCGGAATTGAGTCTGAAGATGTGTCTCGTCCCGAAACATCAGCTTTTTTTCTCCAGAGATGCTGCTTGACTCGCTGAGTTACTCCAGCTTTTTGTGTCTGTCTTCGGTTTAAACCAGCATGTGCAGTTCACTCCTTACACGGGTCTCTGTACAACATTGATTGGTAGCGTTCCGGACCCCTGGACCCGAGGACTCCGACCTGTATCTCTCAAAGAAGTACATGTGAAAAATTTCTCACGGACCATAAAAATGCGTAACCTTTCAGTAAAGTCCCTTTTAAAGTCCCTTTTAAAGATTATAGTTATTTTCTTGAATCTCATTAACATAACTCATGAATAAGTTGATGTCCATATGCGGATGCAAATCTTTATTTTTATTTATTTTTTAAATTCAATCCCACATAAGATAATTTTTACTCACCTTCTGTCCCCTCTGTCCAGCTTCCGGGTTCACCGTTCGCAGGAGTTCCCACGGTAAACGCAAGAGTTATTACGGATATTGCACTGGCCACTACGTTCATATAATGCTGCAATACTCAACCACAAGTGTACAAGTCACTCTTGGAGAAATTCAAACTTTCTTGAATTTTCTCCCGAGTGACCAAGTTACACGATGACCTGCCGTTAGCGCTACGGTGGTCCACGGTGGTCCACGAATGCCGCACTGTTATCGCACGAGGTTCCCACGATGTTAAACTCCGGTTAACTCTTGCGTCAAGTCGCCCCGTGAAAAGGCCGCTTTATCAGCATTAAACTCCATCTGCCATCTTTCAGCCCACTCTTCCAACTGGCATAAATCTCTCTGTAGACTTTGAAAATCTACTTCATTATCCACAACCCCACCTATCTTAGTATCATCTGCATACTTACTAATCCAATTTACCACACCATCATCCAGATCATTGATGTACATGACAAACAACAGTGGACCCAACACAGATCCCTGTTGCACCCCACTAGTCACTGGCCTCCAACCTGACAAACAACCATCCACCATTACTCTCTGGCATCTCCCATTCAGCCACTGTTGAATCCATCTTGCTACTCCACCATTAATACCCAACAATTGAACCTTCTTAACCAACCTTCTGTGAGGAACAATGTCAAAGGCCTTACTGAAGTCCATATATACAACATCCACTGCTTTACCCTCATCAATTTCCCGAGTAACCTCTTCATAAAATTCAAGAAGATTAGTCAAACATGACCTTCCAGGCACAAATCCATGTTAACTGTTCCTAATCAGACCCTGTTTATCCAGATGCTTATATATATTATCTCTAAGTATCCTTTCCATTAATTTGCCCACCACTGACGTCAAACTAACAGGTCTATAATTGCTAGGTTTACTCTTAGACCCCTTTTTAAACAATGGAACAACATGCGCAGTACGCCAATCCTCCGGTACTATTCCCGTTTCTAATGACATTTGAAATATTTCTGTCATAGCCCCTGCTATTTCTACACTAACTTCCCTCAATGTCCTAGGGAATATCCTGTCCGGAACTGGAGACTTATCCACTTTTATATTTCTCAAAAGTGTCAGTACTTCCTCTGCTTTGAATCTCATAGTTTCCATAGCTACTCTACTTGTTTCCCTTACCTCACATAATTCAATATCCTTCTCCTTGGTGAATACCGAAGAAAAGAAATTGTTCAATATCTCCCCCATCTCTTTTGGCTCTGCAGATAGCTGTCCACTCTGACTCTCTAATGGACCAATTTTATCCCTCGCCTCATTTACTCCATGCTGCCTATTATTATTGTAGATCTCTCTCTTTTTCCGAACCAAGTGTCCATTTTCCCTTGAAAACCATGGCTCTTTCCAATTTTTACTATTTCCTTTCAACCGAACAGGGACATAAAGATTCTGTACTCTTAAAATTTCACCTTTAAATGTCCTCCATTTCTCTTCCACATCTTTCCCATAAAACAACCTGTCCCAATTTACTCCTTTTAAATCCTTTCGCATCTCCTCAAAGTTTCTCCAATCAAAAATCTCAACCCTAGGTCCAGTTCTGACCCTCTCCATAATTATATTGAAGCTAATGGTATTGTGATCACTGGACCCGAACTGTTCCCCAACGCATACCTCCGCCACCTGACCTGTCTCATTTCCTAACAGGAGGTCCAGCACCGCCCCTTCTCTAGTAGGTACTTCTATGTACTGCTGCAAAAAACTATCCTGCACATTTTACAAACTCCAACCCATCCAGCCCATTTACAGTATGTGTTTCCCAGTCAATGTGTGGAAAATTGAAATCTCCCACAATCACTACCTTGTGCTTACTACTAATATCTGCGATCTCCTTACATATTTGCTCTTCCAATTCTCACTCCCCATTTGGCGGTCTATAATACACCCCTATAAGTGTTGCTACCCCTTTCCCATTTCTCAGTTCCACCCAAATAGCCTCCCTAGACGAGCCCTCTAATCTATCCTGCCAAAGCACTGCTGTAATATCTTCCCTGATAAGCAATGCAACACCTCCACCTCTTGCCCCTCCAATTCTATCACACCTGAAGCAACGAAATCCTGGAATATTTAGTTTCCAATCACAGCCCTCCTGCAACCATGTTTCACTGATCGCCACAACATCATACTTCCAGGTGTCAATCCAGGCTTTAAGTTCATCCACCTTTCTTACAATGCTCCTAGCATTAAAATATACCCATCCACTCTACATAAACATAGAAACATAGACAATAGGTGCAGGAGTAGGCCATTCGGCCCTTCGAGCCTGAACCGCCATTCAATATGATCATTGCTGATCATCCAACTCAGTATCCCGTACCTGCCTTCTCTCCATACCCCCTGATTCCTTTAGCCACAAGGGCCACATCTAACTCCCTCTTAAATATAGCCAATGAACTGGCCTCAACTACCTTCTGTGGCAGAGAATTCCACAGATTCACCACTCTCTGTGTGAAAAATGTTTTTCTCATCTCGGTCCTAAAATAATTCCCCCTTATCGTTAAACTGTGACCCCTTGTTCTGGACTTCCCCAACATCGGGAACAATCTTCCTGCATCTAGCCTGTCCAACCCCTTAAGAATTTTGTACGTTTCTATAAGATCCCCCCTCAATCATCTAAATTCTAGCGTGTACAAGCCGAGTCTATCCAGTCTTTCTTCATATGAAAGTCCTGCCATCCCAGGAATCAGTCTGGTGAACCTTCTATGTACTCCCTGAAAATACTGTACATAAATACAATTAAACCAACCTCAAGTACAATAGATCGAGACCCTTCTTCCCTGACCCGACATGTCACGCATTCCTTCTCTCCAGAGATGCTGCCTGTCCCGCTGAGTTACTCCAGCTTTTTGCGTCCATCTTCGGTTTAAACCAGCGTCTGCAGTTCCTTCCTACACAAGAGGGTGGCATGCTGGCACAACGGTAGAGACTCTGCCTCACAGCGCCAGAGACCCAGGTTCGATCCCGGCTACAGGCGCTTGTCTGTACGGAGTTTGTTCCTTCTCCCCGTGACCTGCGTGGGTTTTCTCCGAGATCTTCGGTTTCCTCCCACACTCCAAAGACGTACAGGTTTGCAGGTTACTTGGCTTGGTGTATGTGTAAATTGTCCCCCAGTGTAGGGGGAGTCCAGAACCAGGGGCCACACAGTTTAAGAATAAGGAGTAAGCCATTTAGAACGGAGAATAGGAAACACTTTTTCTCACAGAGAGTTGTGAGTCTGTGGAATTCTCTGCCTCAGAGGGCGGTGGAGGCAGGTTCTCTGGATACTTTAAAGAGAGAGCTAGATAGGGCTCTTAAAGATAGCGGAGTCAGAGGATATGGGGAGAAGGCAGGAACGGGGTAGTGATTGTGGATGATCAGCCATGATCACATTGAATGGCTCGAAGGGCTGAATGGTCTACTCCTGCACCTATTTTCTATTGCCTAAAAGATCTAAAACAGCCTTGGAATGACTTTGCTCTGCAGTGAGATGCAGGAAGCAAACTGAAACACTAATCTGCAATGCAAGACTTAAAAATAGATCTTGTAGGTTGACTAACATTGGAACAGATGGCAGGCAGCCTATTGATTCCTTCCCAGAGCCTGTAGTTGTTTGACGTGGTGTCTGATTCCCAGCGCATAGGTATTTGCACTCAGGTGACTTGCTCTTGCCAAGACCATGGCCCTGCCAGGCCCCATTGCTCAGCACTAGACAGAGAGGATGCGTTTGGGTCTCATCCTTCATACGGTCATAAGTTCAGGGGAGCAGAATTAGGCCATTCGGCCCATCAAATCTACTCTGCCGATCGATCGACACAAAATGCTGGAGGTAGGCACAAATGCTGGAGAAACTCAGCGGGTGAGGCAGCATCTATGGAGCGAAGGAATAGGTGACGTTTCGGGTCGAGACCCTTCTTCGGAATGATGTGGGGGGTGGGGGGGCGGGAGGAAGAAAGGAAGAGGCGGAGACACTGGGCTGTGGGAGAGCTGGGAAGGGGAGTGGAAAGAGGGAGAAAGCAAGGACTACCTTAAAAGGTTTGAACATTGACTTCTCCAATTTCAGGTAGTCCTTGCTTTCTCCCTCTTTCCCCTCCCCTTCCCAGCTCTCCCACAGCCCACTGATGGAATGTCGCCTATTCCTTCGCTCCATAGATGTTGCCAGCATCTGCAGTTCTTTCTTAGACACAAAATGCTGGAGTAACTCAGCGGGACAGGCAGCATCTCTGGAGAGAAGGAATTGGTGACCCATTCCTTCTCCCCGGATATGCTGCCCGTCCCGCTGAGTTACTCCGGCTTTTTGCGTCTATCCGTGGGGTAAACCAGCATCTGCAGTAAACCCCCCTACACAAGATTACTCCGCCATTCAATCATGGCTGACCTATCTCTCCCCCTCAACCCCATTCTCCTGCCTTCTCCCCCTCACCTCTGACACCCGTACTAATCAAGAATCTATCTATCGCTGCCTTGAAAATATTCATTGACTTGGCCTCCACAGCCTTCTGTGGCAATGAGTTCCACAGATTCACCACCCTCTGACTAAAGAAATTCCTCCTCATCTCCTTCCTAATGTTCTTTAATTCTGAGGCTGTGGCCTCTGGTCCTAGACTCTCCCACTAGTGGAAACATCCTGTCCACATCCACTCTATCCAGGCCTTTCACTATGTAACGTTTTGGGTCAAGACCCTTCTTCAGACCCATTTCCCTAGTTTATCTTGGGTAAAAAGACTTCAGGACATCTGAGGTGCAAGTTCTCGGTGCTGGGAAAATCCAGGCATGTGTGTGATATACAGATGATTATATATGTGTGATATAAATATGTAATCTATATATATATATCACATATAATGTTTTCAAGAGTGATTTAGCTCTTAGGGCTAAAGAAATCAAGGGATGTGGGGAGAAAGCAGGAACGGGGTACTGATTTTAGATGATCAGCCATGATCATATTGAATGGCGGTGCTGGCTTGAAGGGCCGAATGGCCTACTCCTGCACCTATTTTTCCATGTTTCCATATATATACACACACACATACTGTATATATATTCTTCTTCTTAGGCCCCCCTCAGTCATTACTGACCATGTGAGTCTCCAGTGTTGGAGGATGCCTGTGCATGACTTTGTTTAACGTGGGGAGACTGGTGCACAGACAGCCACCCCACGGTCCTTGACAGATCTGGGTCAGGATCCAGTGGCATGGAGTCCAAGATGTCCGGAGACCCTTTTCTGCTGCAGCCTTCATCCGCCTTCCCAGCCGTTGTGACGCTCCACTAAGGTCAGCCATCGTCCTCCGCCTGTTCCACCCTTGAGGTCTTGGTTGGATTGCTCTTTGTCAGAGACCTCCCCCTCGACCTTACCGCCATGGGTGGCCCTACCAGGAGCATAGCTCCAGACGGCATCGCTCTCAGGATCTCAGGACCACACAATCTTCTGCACCTCGACACGGAGAAGATATATATGTATATAAGCACATACATATGTGTTCCCGATGTTGGGGGAGTCCAGAACCAGGGGACACAGTTTAAAGAATAAGGGGTAAGCCATTTAGAACGGAAATGAGGAAACACATTTTTACCCAGAGAGTTGTGAATCTGTGGAATTCTCTTATCATGACACATCTCGCTAGAATTTAGAAGATTGAGGGGGAATCTTATAGAAACTTACAAAATTCTTAAGGAGTTGGACAGGCTAGATGCAGGAAGATTGTTCCCGATGTTGGGGAAGTCCAGGACAAGGGGTCACAGTTTAAGGATAAGAGGGAAGTCTTTTAGGACCGAGATGAGGAAAACATTTGTCACACAGAGAGTGGTGAATCTCTGGAATTCTCTGCCACAGAAGATAGTTGAGGCCACAGTTCATTGGCTATATTTAAGAGGGAGTTAGATGTGGCCCTTGTGGCTAAAGGGATCAGAGGGTATGGAGAGAAGGCAGGTACAGGATACTGAGTTGGATGACCAGCCATGATCATATTGAATGGCGGTGCAGGCTCAAAGGGCCGAACGGCCTACTCCTGCACCTATTTTCTATGTTTCTATGACTGAATGGAGGCCAATTCTCTGGGGATACTTTCAAGAGAGAGCTAGATAGGGCTCTTGAAGATAGCGGAGTCAGGGGATATGGGGAGAAGGCAGGAACGGGGTACTGATTGGGGATGATCAGCCATGATCACATTGAATGGCGGTGCTGGCTCGAAGGGCCGAAGGCCTACTCCTGCACCTATTGTCTATTTTGTGTGTGTGTTGTGTGTATATATTTCATACATGTATATCACGTCTATATTGAGCACACAATTAATTTCTCTCCTGGGATAAATAAAGTTTTTTTGTACGGTATCGTATCATTTTAGGAGCAGAAATATAGTTTATCTCTCCCCCTAACTCCATTCTCCTGCCTTCTCCCCAGAACCCCTGACACCAGTACTAATCAATCAATGTACTACAGGTGTGGCCTCCCTAGTCCTCACCTTCCACCCCATCAGCCGTCGCATACAACACATAATCCTCCGACATTACCGCCACCTCCAACGGGATCCCACCACCAGCCACATCTTCCCATCTCCATCCCTTCCCGCCTTCCGCAGTGACCGTTCCCTCCGCAACTCCCTGGTTAACTCATCCCTTCCCACCCAAACCACCCCCTCCCCAGGTACCTTCCCCTGCAACCGCAGGAGATGCAACACCTGTCCCTATTCCTCCTCCCCTCGACTCTGTCCAGGGACCCCGACAGTCCTTTCAGGTTAGGCAGAGATTCACTTGCACCTCCTCCAACCTCATCTACTGTATCCGTTGTTCAAGATGTGAACTCTTATACATCGGCGAGACCAAACGCTGACTGGGCGATCGTTTCACGGAACACCTTCGCTCAGCCCGCCTGGACCTACCTGATCTCCCGGTTGCCAAACACTTTAATTCCCCTTCCCATTCCCACACTGACCTTTCTGTCCTGGGCCTCCTCCATTGTCAGAGTGAGGCTAAACGCAAATTGGAGGAACAGCATCTCATATTCCGCTTGGGCAGCTTACACCCCAGTGGTATGAATATTGATTTCTCTAACTTCAAGTAGCCCCAACATCCCTCCATCCCTCCATTCTTGATCAGTATGGGTGTCAGGGGTTATGGGGAGAAGGCAGGGGAATGGGGTTAGATAGATCCGCCATGATGGAATGGCGGAGTAGACTTGAAAGGCCGAATGGCCTAATTCTGCTATTTTTTATAACCTCATGTCCTCCCCCACCCAAGTCGCACCAGCTTCTCGTTTTCACCCAACAAACAGCTAACAATGGCCTTGTAGACAAAAATGCTGGAGAAACTCAGCCAGTGAGGCAGCATCTATGTGAAGGAAATAGGCAACATTTCGGGTCGCGACCCTTCTTCAGACTAACAATGGCCTGTTTCCTTTATCATCAAAGCTTCTTTGCATATCTTTCATTCATTTGTTCTGTATCTCTCCACATCACCGTCTGTATCTCTCGTTGCCCCCTCTCCCCCGACTCTCAGTCTGAAGAAGGGTCTCGACCCGAAACGTCACCCATTCCTTCTCTCCAGAGATGCTGCCTGTCCCGTTGAGTGACTCCAGCATTTTGTGTCTATCTTCGGCCCGATTGAAACCACGTAGTGTCGTTTCCGCTGACTGGATAGAATGCAACAAAAGCTTTTCACTGTACCTCGGTCCCCGTGACAATAAACTAAACAGAACTGAACAATGTATGATCAAATTTGGGCAATGGATCAATGGAAATTCGGCAAAACATAAAGTGCTTGAGAATACGCACCACATGTGCCCTCTGCTCCAAAGAAACTGCATCGTTTCAATAATTACAATCAAACGTTTAGAGATACAGTGCGGAAACAGGCCCTTCGGCCCATCGAGTCCCCACTGACCAGCGAACCCCGCACACTAATGCCCCTGTCCCACTTAGGAAACCTGAACGGAAACCTCTGGAGACTTTGCGCCCCACCAAAGGTTTCCGTGCGGTTCCCGAAGGTTTTTGTCAGTCTCCCTACCTGCTTCCACTACCTGCAACCTCCGGCAACCACCCGCAACCTCCAGGAACCGCACGGAAACCTTGGGTGGGGCGCAAAGTCTCCAGAGGTTTCCGTTCAGGTTTCCTAAGTGGGACAGGGGCATAACACTATCCTACACACACTCGGGACAATTTACACCAATTAGCCTACGAACCCGCACGTCTTTGGAGCGTGGGAGGAAACCGAAGACCTCGGAGAAAACCCGCGCAGGTCACGGGGAGAGCGTACAAACTCCGTGCAGGCTGCACCCGTAGTCGGGATCGAACCCGGGTCTCTGCCGTTGCAAGCCCTGTAAGGCTGCAACTCTACCCCTGCGCCACCCTTAAAATAATGCTTTGGCGAGACCGGAAATAACATGGACCAGTGCGATTTCTTTTATTTTTTTATGTACACTTTCATGTTCGGTTGACACCTATTACAGATTTCGTTTGGACAACCCATCAGATTTGGGCATCTAATAAGAACATTAGTTCACTAAAGCACAAATGACGTGGCGTTTGGAAGAGGAGTCAAGCAAATGGCAACGTTAAAGAGCAACACTTGTACAATATTCAACTGGAGAACGATGTAGAATGGACCACAATTACCAATAATGAGTTGGTGTCGAGCAAATCCACCTTTCTATTGCAGAAGAGGAGATAAAGTAGAACTTAATGCATGCGGATTGAGAGGGGACAAACTGAACTTTCGTTGAGTTTTGTGAAACTCGGCACACCAAGTCCGCACCGACCAGCGATCCCTGCACGTGGACACTATCCTACACACAGTCTGTGGAATTCTCTGCCAAGGTTTACAAGGTTAATTCCCGGGATGCCGGGACTGTCATATGCTGAGAGAATGGAGCAGCTGGGCTTGTACACTCTGGAGTTTAGAAGGATGAGGTATGGGGAGAAGGCAGGAACGGGGTACTGATTGGGAATGATCAGCCATTGGCTCGAAGGGCCGAATGGCCTACTCCTGCACCTATTGTCTATTGTCTATTGTCACACTAAGGGACAATTTATCTTTATACCAAGCCAATTAACCTACAAATCTGTCGGAAGGAACTGCAGATGATGGTTTACACCAAAGATGGACACAAAATGCTGGAGTAACTCAGCGGGACTGGCAGTTTCTTCGGATGGTAGGAATAGGCGACGTTTCAGGTCGTGCCTGAAGCAGGGTCTCGACCCGAAACGTCACCCATTCCTTTTATCCAGAGATGCTGCCTGTCCCGCTGGGTTACTCCAGCGTTTTGTGTCAACCTACAAACCCACACGTCTTTGGAGTGTGGGTAGAAGCCAAAGATCTTGGAGGAAACCCACGCAGGTCACGGGGAGAAAGTGCAAATTCCGTTCAGGCAAGCACCGGTAGTTGGGATCGAACCTGGGTCTCTGGCGTTGCAAGAAGAGGCTCTACTGCTGAGCCACTGTTGGGTCTTCATTTCTAGAATCAATCCATTCGAATGAAAAGAACAATTATGGTGTGTGATAGGGAACTAGGGGAAAAGGGGAAGTACAACGGGATCTGGGGGTCCTAGTTCATCAGTCAATGAAAGTATGCATGCAGGTACAGCTGGCAGTGAAAAAAGCTAATGGCATGTTGGGCTTCATAACAAGAGGAGTTGAGTACAGCAGTAAATAGGTCCTTCTGCAGTTGTACAGGGTCCTAGTGAGACCACACCTTGAGTATTGTGTGCAGTTTTGGTCCCCTAATTTGAGTAAGGATATTCTTGCTATTGAGGGAGTGCAGCGTAGGTTTACAAGGTTAATTCCCGAGATGGTGGGACTGTCATATGCTGAGAGAATGGAGCGGCTGGGCTTGTATACTCTGGAATTTGGAAGGATGAGAGGGATTATTATTGAAACATATAAGATTATTAAGTATTGTTGGGGGAGTCCAGAACCAGGGGCCACAGTTCAAGTATAATGGGTAAGCCATTTAGAACGGAGATGAGGAAACACTTTTTCTCACAGAGAGCGGTGAGTCTGTGGAATTCTCTGCCTCAAGAGGGCGGTGGAGGCAGGTTCTCTGGATACTTTCAAGAGAGAGCTAGATAGGGCTCTTAAAGATAGCGGAGTGGATATGGGGAGAAGGCAGGAACGGGGTACTGATTGGGGATGATCAGCCATGAACACATTGAATGGCGGTGCTGGCTCGAAGGGCCGAATGGCCTACTCCTGCACCTATTGTCTATTAGAACTAAATTGGGAATTACTTATTACTGTGGCAAACAGCAGCAATTGGCATGGAATGATCGCATTCCCCAATCCCACTTGGGAAGTACTTTTCAGTACAAAATCCAACAACATATAGCATTTACACAACAAAACGTTGTTGCCAAACTCTTCTGAAAATGAGATTAACTAGTCTGAAATAGGTTTATTAGACTTTACTTTAGACTTTAGAGATACAGTGCCAGGGATAAGCAAATAGTCTTATTTAGTTTGGATTAGTTCAGAGATACAGCATAGAAACATGCCCTTTGGTCCACCGATTCTGCGCCGACCAGCATTCACCCCGTACACTAGCACTATCCTGCACGCTGGGAACAAGTTTACAATTTTTCTACCGAAGCCAATTGACCTCAAACCTGTACGTCTTTGGAGTGTGGGAGCAAACTTTGAGAAAATGCAAGGTAGACACAAAACGCTGGAGTAACTCAGCGGGACAGGCGGCAGCGTCTCTGGAGAGAAGGAATGGGCGACGTGTTGGGTCGAGACCCTTCTTCAGACTGATGTCAGGGGAGGGGGCGGGACAGAGATAGAATGTAGGCGGAGACGGTGAGACTGGTGGGAGAACTGCGAAGGGGAGGGGATGGAGAGAGAGGGAAAGCAAGGGCTATCTGAAGTTAGAGAAGTCAATGTTCATACCGCTGGAGTGTAAACTGCCCAAGCGAAATATGAGGTGCTGTTCCTCCAATTTGCGCCCAGCCTCATTCTGACAATGGAGCTATTTCCATCGCTCCATAGATGCTGCCTCACCTGCTGAGTTTCTCCAGCATTTTTGTCCACCAGGAATAAGTGGGATAATACACGATGAGCGTTTGACGGCACTGGGCCTGTACTCGCTGGAGCTTAGAAGGATGAGGGGGGACCTCATTGAAACTGATGTCCCCCCCTCCCCCCTCATCTGAACTTGAAATTGGGACGGTATAGTGAAAGGCCTGGATAGAGTGGATGTGGAGAGTCTAATGGGAGAGTCTAGGACCAGAGGCCACAGCCTCAGAATTAAAGGACGTACTTTTAGAAAGGAGATGAGGAGGAATTTCTTTATTCAGAGGGTGGTGAATCTGCAGAATTCATTGCCACAGATGGCGGTGGAGGCCAAGTCAGTGGGTATTTTTAAAGCAGAGATAGATAAATTCTTGATTAGTACGGGTGTCAAAGGGTGTCTGTGGAATTCTCTGCCGGTTCCCTGGATGCTTTCAAGAGATAGCTAGATAGGACTTAAAAATAGCGGAGTCAGGGGATATGGGGAGAAGGCAGGAACGGGGTACTGATTGGGGATGATCAGCCACGATCACATTGAATGGCAGTGCTGGCTCGAAGGGCCGAATGGCCTACTCCTGCACCTATTGTCTATTGTCTATTAATATGAGGAGAAGGCAGTGGAATGGGATTGAGAGCGTAAGATAGATCAGTGGGCTCGATGGGCTGAATGGCCTAATTCTGCTCCGAGGACTTAAACAAGGAAATTCCATTGGGTAGATACTGTAACATTTTAGATATCATAACAACATTTGCAAGACATTTGGACTGGAATGTGGATGGGAAAAGTTTAGAGGGATTTCGGGCCAAATGCAGGCAGGTGGGACTAGTGTAGATGGGGGCATGTTGGTCAGTGTGGGCAAGATGGGCCGAAGGGCCTGTTTCCAGGCTGTATCACTCTATGAGGATAGTTTTCCGTGTGGACACGGCATGGGTGTGATGTTTGGTGGACTGTGTGGGGTGGGAGGACCCGTTGCTCCTCCCGTGCAACAGTGGGCGCTGCAGAGGACAAAGGGAGATGTTTTGTATGTAGTTTATCCTGTCTGTAGTGTGCAGTAGGCGAACATGAAACTGGGTTCCTGCATTTGTTAGGCGACCTTTAGAAACACTTGCGGTGCACGATGGAGGGGCCAGACTCATCGTACTCCTGCTTGGTGATCCACATCTGCTGGAAGGTGGAGAGGGAGGCCAAGATGGAGCCGCCAATCCACACGGAGTACTTCCTCTCGGGAGGGGCGATGATCTTGATCTTCATGGTGGCGGGCGCCAGGGCGGTGATCTCCCTCTGCATGCGGTCGGCGATGCCCGGGTACATGGTGGAGCCGCCGGAGAGGACGATGTTGGCGTACAGGTCGCGCCTGATGTCGATGTCGCACTTCATGATGCTGTTGTAGGTGGTCTCGTGGATGCCGGTGGTCTCCATGCCCAGGAAGGAGGGCTGGAAGAGGGCCTCGGGGCAGCGGAAGCGCTCGTTGCCGATGGTGATGACCTGGCCGTCGGGCAGCTCGTAGCTCTTCTCCAGGGTGGAGGAGGAGGCGGCCAGGGTCATCTCGGCCTCGAAGTCCAGCGCCACGTAGCACAGCTTCTCCTTGACGTCCCGCACGATCTCCCGCTCGGCCGTGGTGGTGAAGGAGTAGCCGCGCTCCGTCATCACCTTGGTCAGGTAGTCCGTCAGGTCGCGTCCGGCCAGGTCCAGCCGCAGGATGGCGTGGGGCAGGGCGTAGCCCTCGTAGATGGGCACGGTGTGGGTCACCCCGTCGCCCGAGTCCAGCACGATGCCGGTGGTGCGGCCCGAGGCGTACAGGGACAGCACGGCCTGGATGGACACGTACATGGCGGGCGCGTTGAAGGTCTCGAACATGATCTGGGTCATCTTCTCCCGGTTGGCCTTGGGGTTGAGGGGGGCCTCGGTCAGCAGCACCGGGTGCTCCTCGGGGGCCACGCGCAGCTCGTTGTAGAAGGTGTGGTGCCAGATCTTCTCCATGTCGTCCCAGTTGGTCACGATCCCGTGCTCGATGGGGTACTTCAGCGTCAGGATTCCCCTCTTGCTCTGCGCCTCGTCACCAACGTAGCTGTCCTTCTGGCCCATCCCCACCATCACGCCCTGAAATTAGGAACAAAACACAGTCACCATCATCCCACTGCATGGTCAGAAGGTCAGAAGGTCATAAGGTCATAGTGTCATGGGGTCATCGTGTCATAATGTCATAAGGTCATGTCATAGTGTCATAAGGTCATAGTGTGATAAGGTCATAGTGTGATAAGGTCATAGTGTCATACGGTCATAGTGTCATAAGGTCATAGTGTCATACGGTCATAGTCATAAGGTCATAGTGCCATAAGGTCATAGTGTCATAAGGTCATAGTGTGATAAGGTCATAGTGTCATACGGTCATAGTGTCATAAGGTCATAGGGGCATAAGGTCATAGTGTCATACGGTCATAGTGTCATAAGGTCATAGTCATAAGGTCATAGTGTCATAAGGTCATAAGGTCATAGGGTCATAAGGTCATACGGTCATAGTGTCATAAGGTCATAGTCATAAGGTCATAGTGTCATAAGGTCATAGGGTCATAAGGTCATAGGGTCATAAGGTCATAGGGTCATAAGGTCATAGTGTCATAAGGTCGTAGTGTCATAAGGTCATAATGTCATAAGGTCATAGTGTCATAAGGTCATAGTACCATGAGACAATAGACAATAGGTGCAGGAGTAGGCCCTTCGAGCCATTCAATGTGATCATGGCTGATCATCCCCAATCAGTACCCCGTTCCTATCTTTAAGAGCCCTATCTAGCTCTCTCTTGAAAGCATCCAGAGAACCGGCCTCCACTGCCCTCTGAGGCAGAGAATTCCACAGACTCACAACTCTCTGTGAGGAAAAAGTGTTTCCTCGTCTCCGTTCCAAATGGCTTACTCCTGCACCTATTTTCCATGTTTCGATAGATCGGGTAGACGTACAGAGTCTCTTGCCCAGAGTAGGTGAATTGAGGACCAGAGGACATAGGTTTAAGGTGAAGGAGGTAGTTGAGGCAGGAACTATCCCAACGTTTAAGCAATAGTTAGACAGGTACGTAGATAGGACAGGTTTGGAGGGATATGGATCAAACGCAGGCAGGTGGGACTAGTGCAGCTGGGACATGTTGGCCGGTGTGGGCAAGTTGGACCGAAGGGCCTGTTTCCACGCTGTATCGCTCCATGACTCTAACAGTCCAGCACAGGAACTGCCCATAATGTCCATGCCGAACATAAGGCCAAGTTAAATTAATTTCCTCTACCTACATGTGATCCATATCCCTCCATTCCCTGCATAGCTATATGCCTATTTAACACTTAAATGCCACTATCATATCTGCCTCCACCACCACCCCTGGCAGCGCGTTCCAGGCACCCACCACCCTCTGTGTAAAAAAACCTGCCCCGCACATCTCCTTTAAACGTTGCCTCTTCTCACCTTTTAAAAAAAAAAAATTTAATTATTTTTATTAGAAGTACGGTAAGTTACAATAATATCCAACACATATATCTTAATACATTTTTTGTACCGCTTCATTTTTTGAGCTTTAAGAAAAAGATAGAAGTAAAGGAAGTAATGAAAGTGCGCAAGAGTCGTGAAGGTGCAGGAGAGTGTTGGGAAAAGAAAGCCCCTTAGAAAAGAAGTTAGAGAAGGAAGTAAAGAAAGAAAGTAGACCCTAGAAAAGAAGGAAAAAGAAAGGAGAAACAATCGCTCTATTATAACATTAAACTCCGCAGAAAGCGGACTACCAACCAAGTCTGTTTTTGTTGTTGTTGTTGTTGCCAGATCCTGATACCATCTACTTATCTATCTATCTATCTATCTATCTATTTATTTATTTATTTATTTATTTATTTATAAAATTACTATTGCACCTCATGCTTGTAATATTTCCAAAAACGTAGACCACGTCTTTTGGAATTGGTCTGCTTTGCCTGCTTAGAGGAATCTCATCTCTTCCAGATGTAGTGTTTCAAACATATTTGATATCCACATTTTTATTGTTGGTGTGGGCGCATTTTTCCAGAATTTAAGTATGAGCTATTTTCCCATTATTAGCCCGTAATTGAGTAAATTCTTCTGAAACACGTTTAGTTCAGGGTTACCTTCCGATATTCCAAAAATGATCCATTCTGGTTTTGGTACCAGTTTTATTTTGATTAATTTTGTAAAGATATCAAATATTTCATACCAGAATTTTGGGATTTTTCTACAAAAAACAAAAGAATGCGCTTCTCACCTTAAAGTTATGCCCTCTCATCCTTGAAATTTCCACCCTGGCGAAAAAAGGTTCTGATTGTCTACTCTATCCATGCCTTTCCTATGAATGAATTAATCAATATGTTTATTGGCCAAGTATTCACATACAAGGAATTTGCCTTGGTGCTCCGCCCGCAAGTAACAACATGACATACAGTGACATAACTCTATCAGGTCCCCCCTCGACCTCTGACGTTCCAGAAACAAACAATCCAAGTTTGTCCGACCCGTCCTTATAGGTGTGTAAGAAAGAACTGCAGATGCTGGTTTAAATCGAAGGTCGACACAAAATGCTGGAGTAACTCGGCGGGACAGGCAGCATCTCTGGAGAGAAGGAATGGGCGACGTTTCGGGTCGAGGCCCTTCTTCAGACTAACCCTAACCCGTCTGAAGAAGGGTCTCGACCCGAAACATCGCCCATTCCTTCTCTCCAGAGATGTTGCCTCACCCGCTGAGTTCCTCCAGCATTTTGTGTCTACCGTCCTTATAGCTAATACCCTGGAATTCAGGGAGCACTTTGATAAAACCTTTTCTGCACCCTCTCCGAAGCCTCTATGTCCTTTTTGTCAAGAGAGTGGCCAGAATACTCAAAACACAGCCGAACCAAAGACTTGTAAAGATGAAATCATATCTTCCTGGCCCATATGGTATGTTAGCTTTCATAGCAAAAGGATTTGAGTATAGGAGCAGGGAGGTTCTACTGCCGTTGTACAGGGTCTTGGTGAGACCACACCTGGAGTATTGCGTACAGTTTTGGTCTCCAAATCTGAGGAAGGACATTATTGCCATAGAGGGAGTGCAGAGAAGGTTCACCAGACTGATTCCTGGGATGTCAGGACTGTCTTATGAAGAAAGACTGGATAGACTTGGTTTATACTCTCTAGAATTTAGGAGATTGAGAGGGGATCTTATTGAAACTTACAAAATTCTTAAGGGGTTGGACAGGCTAGATGCAGGAAGATTGTTCCCGATGTTGGGGAAGTCCAGGACAAGGGGTCATAGCTTAAGGATAAGGGGGAAATCCTTTAAAACCGAGATGAGAAAAACTTTTTTAACACAGAGAGTGGTGAATCTCTGGAACTCTCTGCCACAGAGGGTAGTTGAGGCCAGTTCATTGGCTATATTTAAGAGGGAGTTAGATGTGGCCCCTGTGGCTAAAGGGATCAGGGGGTATGGAGAGAAGGCAGGTACGGGATACTGAGTTGGATGATCAGCCATGATCATATTGAATGGCGGTGCAGGCTCGAAGGGCCGAATGGCCTACTCCTGCACCTAATTTCTATGTTTCTATACACAGTGGCGCAGCGGTAGAGTTGCTGCCTCACAGCGCCGGAGACCCGGGTTCGATCCCGACTACGGGCGCTGTCTATACGGAGTTTGTACGTTCTCCCCGTGACCGCGTGGGTTTTCTCCGAGATCTTCGGTTTCCTCCCACACTCCAAAGACAATGGACAATAAGACGATAGATGATAGGTGTAGGAATAGGCCATTCGGCCCTTTGAGCCAGCACTGCCATTCGATGTGATCATGGCTGATCATCCCCAATCAGTACCTCGTTCCTGCCTTCTCCCCATATCCCCTGACTCCGCTATCTTGAAGAGCCCTATCTAGCTCTCTCTTGAAAGTATCCAGAGAACCCGCCTCCACCGCCGTCTGAGGCAGAGAATTCCACACTCACAACTCTTTGTGTGAAAAAGTGTTTCCTCATCTCCGTTCTCAATGGCTTACCCCTTATTCTTAAACTGTGGCCCCTGGTTCTGGACTCCCCCAACATCGGGAACATGTTTCCTGCCTCTAGCGTGTCCAAACCCTTAATAATCTTATATGTTTCAATAAGATACCCTCTCATCCTTCTAAACTCCAGAGTATACAAGCCCAGCCGCTCCATTCTCTCAGCATATGACAGTCGCGCCAATCCGGGAATTAACCTGGTGAACCTACGCTGCACTCCCTCAATAGTAAGAATGTCCTTCCTCAAATTAGGGGACCAAAACTGCACACAATACTCCAGGTGTGGTCTCACTAGGGCCCTGTACAACTGCAGAAGGACCTCTTTGCTCCTACACTCTTGTTATGAAGGCCAACATGCCATTCGCTTTCTTCACTGCCTGCTGTACCAGCTGTACACAAAACAAAGTATTGTACCGTGACTTGTTAAATGTGACAATTAAGTATTCATTCATTCATTCATTCATTCATCATTCATTCATTCATTCATTCATTCATTCATTCATTCATTCATTCATTCATTCATTCATTCATTCATTCATTCATTCATCTCAGCATCCATCCAGCCAACTGAGACAAAAGCACACTGGATAGCCACCAAGTGGTCACAGGAGTGGAAGGTAACCTCATCTCCATTACACAGCTACATCTCTTCACCAGATAAAAGCTGTCCAGGGTCTGAGCTCCCCAGAGGAGCATGGGTGAAGCTCAACACACTTGGTACTGGAGTTGGGCGTTTCAACGCCAGCGTGTGGAGATGGGGGCTCCCTCCGCCAGAGCCCAGCCTGTGAATGTGGGAACAGAACAACAGACAGCCAACCATGTCATCTCTGGGTGCCCGCTCTACCACCCACCAAATGGAGCTGTGTCAGGGCCTGGCAGACATTGACGCCAACAGAGACAACCACCTGGCTGCTCAACACCCGGCTTGAGATCTAACTATTCCTTTGGTTTATTTATGTTTCATTCGCAAGAAGCAAGAAGATTAATTCATTGGGAAAACCCAGTTAGGGAACGTTTGTTATTTTCCATAAAGAAAAACGACTCCCATCAATGTCCAGCCAACAGTTACAAACTTCCGATTGGAAGCTACATCATTTTAAATTAAAGATTAGATTCCTCTGCCTTCATTTTAAGAGCGTGCATTTAAGGAACTTTGGCCCAGAAATGAGACGTTAATTGTAGACAACACCATTTCAGTGATCAGTTGCCTAGCAACCCAATCTAATCCAATCTTGCAATCTCATTTACAAATTCACATCTTCTGTTGAACAGGTTTTTCCAGTGAGGGGAGAGAAAATGTCTCTGCAATTTATACCCCATACTTAAAATGGTCCACATGAAACCAAAAGAGCTCATAAAGTCATGGAGTGATACAGCGTGGAAACAGGCCCTTCGGCCCAACTTGCCCACACTGGCCCACAATGTCCCAGCTACACTAGTCCCACTGTCCTGGTGAGTTACTCCAGCACATTGTATCTGATATGTCACCTGCCCATAGAGTCATGGAGTGATACAGCGTGAAAACAGGCCCTTCGGCCCAACTTGCCCACACCGGCCAACAATGTCCCAGCTACACTAGTCCCACCTGCCTGCTCTTTGTCCATATCCCTCCAAACTTGTCCTATCCATGTACCTGTGTAACTGCTTTGTAAACGTTGGGATAGTCCCGGCCTCAACTACCTCCTCTGGCAGCTTGTTCCATACACCCACCACCCTTTGTGTGAAAAAGATTCCTGCTAAATCTTTTCTCCTTCACCTTGAACCTATGTCCTCTGGTCCTTGATTCCCCTACTCTGGGCAAGAGACTCTGTGCATCTACCCGATCTATTCCTCTCATGACTTTATACACCTCTATAAGATCACCCCTCATCCTCCTGCGCTCCAAGGAATAGAGACCCAGCCTACTCAACCTCTCCCTATAGCTCACACCCTCTAGTCCTGGCAACATCCTTGTAAATCTTTTCTGAACCCTTTCAAACTAAGACAATATCTTTCCTATAACATGGGGCCCAGAACTGAACACAATATTCTAAATGCGGTCTCACCAACGTCTTATACAACTGCAACATGACATCCCAACTTCTATACTCAATACTCTGACTAGTGAAGGCCAAAGTGCCAAAAGCCATTTTGACCACCTTATCTACCTGCGACTCGACCTTTAAGGAAAACATATACCTACACTCCTAGATCCCTCTGCTCTACAACACTACCCAGAGGCCTGCCATTCACTGTGTAGGTCCTGCCTTGTTAGACGTCCCAAAATGCAACACCTCACACTTCTCTGTATTAAATTCCATCAACCATTCCTCCGCCCACCTGGCCAATCGATCCAGATCCTGCTGCAATCTTTCACAACTATCTTCACTATCTGCAAATCTTTTGTATCATCAGCATACTTGCTAATCTTGCCCTGTATGTTCTCATCCAAATCATTGATGTAGATGACAAACATTAACGGGCCCAGCACTGAGCCCTGAGGCACACCGCTAGTCACAGGCCTCCAGTCCGAGAAGCAACCTTCCACCATCACCCTCTGCTTCCTTCCATGGAGCCAATTTGCGATCCATTCAGCTATCTCTCCTTGGATCCACTTCCCTCCACACATGCTGCCTGATCTACACGAGGTCCTCCAGCATTTTGATTCCTGATTCAACATTCCAACATCCAAAGGGCGGATGAGCTCCTAGCGAGCAGACGGCCATCCACCCTTCAGTAGGAGTTGAGATCACTGCCGTACATAGCATAGTAAGGAACGATGATAAAGCACACACACACACCAAAATCCTGTACCTCCAGCGGCGGAAGTCCGCAGGAACTGGAGGACAGAGATGTGTGGTGCGTCCGTCACCGTTCCCGTTGGAGACCAGCGCCACTGCTTCGCTAATGTTTTCAACGATGATCAAAGTCAAAGTCAAATTTATTCGTCACATGAAACAACGAAGGTGCAGTGAAATGAATTTACCAGCAGCGATACACTTGAAAAGAACACACAATGCACAATAGAATTTAACACAAACATCCACCACAGTGGTGGAAGGCAACAAAGTTCAGTCCTCCTCCTTTGTTCACCCGTGGTCGGGGCCATGAACCCTCCACAGTCGCCGCTACCGACGGCCGGACGTACAGGCCCTCTCGTCGGGATGATCCAAACTCCGACATCTGGACGGTCTAACACACTCGGAGCGCCCGACTCGGCACTTTCCTACCGGAGACCAGAGCGGCTTCAGAATGTTATAGGATGACATGACAGTCCCTGTTGAGACCTCACTGCCTTTTGGAAATGGCCGGTGCTCTTATTTAAAAGAGGTGTACAAAATCATGAGAGCGATAGCTCGGGCAAATGCACAGATTCTCCAGCCCAGAGTGGGAGATCAGCTTCCTATATCCTCCCTAATCAAGAATCTTTCTATCTCTGCCTTAAAAATATCCACTGACTTGGCCTCCACAACCTTCTTTGGAAGAGTTCCACAGATTCACCACCCTCTGACTAAAGACATTTCTTCTCATCTCCTTCCTAAAAGGACGTCCTTTAATTCTGAGTCTGTGACCTCTAGTCCTAGACTCTCCCACTAGTGGAAACATCCTCTCCACATCCACTCTATAAAAGCCTTTCACTAATCTCTATGTTTCAATGAGGTCCCCCCCCTCATTCTTCTAAACTCCAGCCCAGTGCTGCTAAACGCTCATCATAGGTTAATTTACTAATTCCTGGGATCATTCTTGTAAACCTCCTCTGGACCCTCTCTAGAGCCAGCACATCCTTCCTCAGATATGGTGCCCAAAATTGCTCACAATATTCAAAATGCGGCCTGACCAGCACCTTATAGAGCCTCAACATTACATCCCTGTTTTTGTATACAAGCCCTCTCGAAATAAATGCTAGCATTGAGTTTGCTTACTACCGATTCGACTTGCAGATTAACTTTTTGGGAATCCTGCACCAGCGCCCAAGTCAAATCTTTGGATTCTCTCCCCATTTAGAAAATAGTCTACGCCTTTATTCCTACTACCAAAATGCATGACTCCACACTTTGCTACACTATATTCCATCTGCCACTTCTCTGCCCACTCTCCCAGCCTGTCCAAGTCCTGCTGCAGAGTCCCTGCTTTCTCTACACTACCTGCCCCACCACCTATTGTCGTCTCATCCACAAAGCCTTCAATCCCCTCGTCCAAATCATTAATGTACAAGGTGAAGAGTAGCGGCCCCAGCACCGACCCTTGTGGAACTCCGCTAGTCACCGGCAGCCAAGCAGAAAAAGCCCCCTTCATTGCCACTCTTTGCCCTCTGCCATCCAGCCACCCTGATATCCATGCTAGTATCTGCCCTTTGATACCGTGGGCTCTCTCCCTAGTGAGACCACACCTGGAGTATTGTGTGCAGTTTTGGTCCCCTAATTTGAGGAAGGACATTCTTACTATTGAGGGAGTGCAGCGTAGGTTCACCAGGTTAATTCCCGGGATGGCGGGACTGTCATATGCTGAGAGAATGGAACGGCTGGGCTTGTACACTTTGGAGTTTAGAAGGATGAGAGGGGATCTTATTGAAACATATAAGATTATTAAGGGTTTGGACGCGCTAGAGGCAGGAAATATGTTCCCGATGTTGGGGGGAGTCCAGAACCAGGGGCCACACAATTTAAGAATAAGGGGTAAGCCATTTAGAACTGAGATGAGGAAACACTTTTTCAAACAGAGGGTTGTGAGTCTGTGGAATTCTCTGCCTCAGATGGAGGCAGGTTCTCTGGATACTTTCAAGACAGAGCTAGATAGGGCTCTTAAAGATGGCGGAGTCAGGGGATATGGGGAGAAGGCAGGAACGGGGTACTGATTGGGGATGATCAGCCATGATCACATTGAATGGCGGTGCTGGCTCGAAGGGCCGAATGGCCTACTCCTGCGTCTATTGTCTTATGTCTATTTTCATTAACAGCCTCACGTGTGGCACCTTATCAAAGGCTTTCTATGAATATAGGGCATGTTGGTAGGTGTGGGCAGGTCGGGCCGAAGGGCCTGGTTCTATGCTGTATGACTCTGTCAAAGGGTAAACGGTACCTGATGTCGTGGTCGGCCCACGATGGAAGGGAAGACCGCTCTCGGGGCGTCGTCTCCAGCGAAGCCTGCCTTGCACATCCCCGAACCATTGTCCACAACGAGAGCTGCAATCTCCTCATCCCCCATGGCTCTGGATCCAGCTGGAACTCACTGCAGATAGACACAAAGTGCCGGAGTAACACGGCGGGTCAGAGCAGCATCTCTGGGGGACTAGGATAGAAAATATGGGAAACATAGAGAAATAGGTGCAGGAGTTGGCCATTCGGCCCTTCGAGCTAGGACTGCCATTCAATGTGATCATGGCTGATCAGTCACAATCAGTACCCCGTTCCTGCCTTCTCCCCATATCCCCTGACTCTGCTATCTTTAAGAGCCCTATCTAGCTCTCTCTTGAAAGCATCCAGAGAACCGGCCTCCACTGATGCAGAGAATTCCACAGACTCACCACTCTCTGTGAGAAAAAGTGTTTCCTCGTCTCCGTTCTAAATGGCTTTACCCCTTATTCTTAAAGTGCCCCGTTCCTGCTTTTTCACCATATCCCTTGATTCCTTTGATGATGGGAGATGATTCGGGTCGGGACCCTTCTCCGGACTGAAAATAGGGGCGGGAATTTCCCTGGAATTTAGGATGAAAGGGGATCTTATAGAAACATATGGGGAGAAGGCAGGAACGGGGTACTGATTGGGGATGATCGGCCATGATCACAGTGAATGGCGGTGCTGGCTCGAAGGGCCGAATGGCCTGCTCCTGCACCTATTGTCTATATGCAATTCTTTAGGAATTGAACAAGCTAGATACAGGAAAAAAGTTCCTGATGTTGGGGGAGTCCAGGACCAGGGGCCACAGTTTAAGAATAAGGGGTTGGCCATTTAGGACTGTGATGAGGAAAAGCTTTTTCACCCAGAGAGTTGTGAATCTGTGGAATTCTCTGCCACAGAAGGCAGTGGAGGCCGATTCACTGGATGTTTTAAAGAGAGAGTCAGGTATAGCTCTTAGGGCTAAGGGAATCAAGGGATATGGGGAGACAGCAGGAACGGGGCACTGATTGTGGATGATCAGCCATGATCATATTAATAGACAATAGACAATAGGTGCAGGAGGATGCCATTTGGCCCTTCGAGCCAGCACTGCCATTCAATGTGATCATGGCTGATCATCCCCAATCAGTGTTCAAAAGGGAACTGCAGATGCTGGAATATCGAAGGTACACAAAATTGCTGGGGAAACTCAGCGGGTGCAGCAGCATCTATGGAGCGAAGGAAATAGGCGACGTTTCGGGCCGAAACCCTTCTTCAGACTGGGTTTCGGCCCGAAACGTCGCCCATCCCCAATCAGTACCCAGTTCCTGCCTTTTCCCCATATCCCTTGACTCTGTTATTTTTAAGAGCCCTATTTAGCTCTCTCTTGAAAGCATCCAGAGCACCCATATTGAATGGGGGTGCTGGCTCAAAGGGCCGAATGGCCTACTCCTACGCCTATTTTCTATGTTTCTAGGAGAGGAGGGAACCGAAGGTAGGAAAAAGGCCAGAACAAGGCAGGGCCGGCAACTGATGACCTCGGGGAGGGGTGGAGCCCACAATGGGCCAGTGTTGGCTGGGGAAGCGGTGATTACGAGGGGGCTTCAGGGATGCTGACAGATCATGTACCAGAGATAAAATGTGATCGGGGTGGGGGAAGGACAGTCAGACTGGGCGGAGGAGAACAGGGAAGGGGGGAGGAGGAGAGAGGGGTTACTGTAAATGAGAGTAACTTGGTGAAATGAGCTGCCAGACTCACAGTGTTAACTGCAGGACTGCAGCTGATTAGAGATAGGATTACACAGCAAAACCCACACTTGACATAGCTTACCTTGGCGAAGAGTTAGATCCCTCTATAAAGATTCACAATGTCTTCCTGAGCTTTGTCACCGGCCTTTTATACTGCATCGGTTTTCACCTCTCACTCAGAATCACATGAGCAAGGCAGAGAGGAGGACCTACGCACAGGCTTAACCATACATCCTCCCGTTTATTTTTAAACCTGGCATTCTCATTCAAAACGGCTCTCCTCCGCTCCTCAGCCACGAATAGGAATGAACACACCTCGGGACCAGCTGTAAACCGGCCACTGACTTTATCCTGCAGAAACAAAGGAGAAAGAGGCCCAGCTCATATTGGAGGAACAGCATCCCACGTTTCGCTCGGGCAGCTGACACCCCAACGGTATGAATGTTGATTTAATTAACCAAGTAACCCTTGCTTTCCCTCTCCCTCCCTCCCTCCCTCTCTCCATCTCGCACACAGCTAGTTGTGAGTCTGTGCAATTCTCTGCCTCGGTGGAGGCCGATTCTCTGGATGCTTTCAAGAGAGAGCTAGATAGGGCTCTTAAAGATAGCGGAGTCAGGGGATATGGGGAGAAGGCAGGAACAGGGTACTGATTGGGGATGATCAGCCATGATCACATTGAATGGCGGTGCTGTCTCGAAGGGCCGAATGGCCTACTCCTGCGCCTATTAACCATATAACCATATAACAATTACAGCACGGAAACAGGCCATCTCGGCCCTACAAGTCCGTGCCGAACACTTATTCTCCCCTAGTCCCATCTACCTGCGCTCAGACCATAACCCTCCATTCCTTTCCCGTCCATATACCTATCCAATTTATTTTTAAATGATGAAATCGAACCTGCCTCCACCACCTTCCCTGGAAGCTTATTCCACACAGCTACCACTCTCTGAGTAAAGAGGTTCCCCCTCATGTTACCCCTAAACTTCTGTCCCTTAATTCTCAAGTCATGTCCTCTTGTTTGAATCTTCCCTACTCTCAGTGGGAAAAGCTTGTCCACGTCAACTCTGTCTATCCCTCTCATCATTTTAAAGACCTCTATCAAGTCCCCCCTTAACCTTCTGCGTTCCAGAGAATAAAGCCCTAACTTATTCAACCTATCTCTGTAACTTAGTTGTTGAAACCCAGGCAACATTCTAGTAAATCTCCTCTGTACTCTCTCTATTTTGTTGACATCCTTCCTATAATTCCATCTACCTATTGCCATCCCTCTTCCTGCCTGGTTCTCTACCCAATCTGACTGTCCTCCTGATTAGTAGCCCCTACGTCCCACGGTATGAGTTCATTCCAAGAGCTCTCCCGAGTTTAAAAAAAATCAAACTCATGGTAAGCACGGAGAATGAACGTAGCGGGTACGTCGGAGCTCGGGGACGTCTCTTAGCGGCTCGTAACGCTAACGGCAGGTACTCGGGAAGACTCGCTAACGGCAGGTAAGCACGGGAAGGCTCGTGAAGATTTTTCAACACGTTGAAAAATGTCCACGAGAGCCCTGAGTACCGACGAGCGGCTATTACCGTAAATCTCCGAGTTCGAATCAGGGCAAACTCGGGAGAGCTCTTGGAATGAACTCGTACAGTGGGACACGGGTTTAAATTTTTATCTCCGCGCTTCGTGGTCAGCTTCCGCTAACAATTCTACGCTTCCCTTGAATTTCATCCCCCTTTGATCTCTCGTTTTCACACTTCACCCTTCCCATATCTACATGTCTCCCTCTCCCCTGACTCTGGGTCTGAAGAAAGGTCTCGAAGGGCCGAATGGCCAACTCCTGCACCTGTTGTCTATTGTCTCCCTCTCCCCTGACCCTCGGTCTGAGGAAGGGTCTCGACCCGAAACGTCACCCATTCCTTCTCTCCAGAGACGCTGCCTGTCCCGCTGAGTTACTCCAGCATTTTGTGTCCATCTTAGGTTTCCCAGAAGGATGCCTGGATGAGGCTGTATCAGGGTGAAAGTCGCACAAACATGCATTGTTTTCTTCGGAACGCCGGAGGTCCTGGGGAGACCTGGTAGAAGTGTATAAAAATATGAGAGGCATAGACAGGGTAGACAGTCAAAACCTTTTCTCCCGGGCTCAGTTGGCATTAACCAACCTGATCTCCCGGTGGCTCAGCACTTCAACTCCCCCTCCCATTCCGAATCCGACCTTTCTGTCCTGGGCCTCCTCCGTGGCCAGAGTGAGTCCCACCGCAAATTGGAGGAGCAGCACCTCATATTCCCCTCAGGCAGTTTACACCCCAGCGGTATGAACATTGACTTCTCCAATTTCAGGTAGTCCCTGCTTTCTCCCTCCTTCCCCTCCCCTTCCCAGCTCTCCCACTGTCTCCGCCTCTTCCTTGCTTCTTGAAGTCTGAAGAAGGGTCTCGACCCGAAACGTCACCTATTCCTTCGCTCCATAGATGCTGCCTCGCCCGCTGAGTTTCCCCAGCATTTTTGTTCATCCCAGGCTGGGAATATCAAATACTAGAGGTGCATAGCTTTAACATGAGAGGGGCAAGGTGTAAAGAAGGTGTAAGAGCATGTTTTTGACTCTGGGAGTGGTGGGTGCGTGGAATGCTCTGCCTAGGCCGATGAAGATTGTGTGCTAGGGTCTGGCTTCTGGATCAGCGCAGGATCTGCCAACAGGATCACCAAACTCATCGGGAATGCCGGCTCCATCCTGGGGGCGGAGTTGGAGTTGGATTCACGGGAGGTTGGTCTTGGAGGGGAGGATGCTCCTCAAAACTGTGGAACATCCTGGACAATACGGCTCACCCCCTCCGTGACACACTGGTCAACCTGAGGAGCACCTTCAGCAGCAGACTGGTCCCACCAAGATGCAGCACAGAACCCCACAGGAGATCCTTCTTCCCTCTGGATATCAAACTGTACAACTCCTCCCCCTTCTGTCGTGGGGTAGACTGAGACTGAGGCTGACTCCCCCCCACCCCTCACCCCCTCCCCCTCGCCCCAATCCTTTGCACTTGTCACTTTAATTTCATGTATATGTTGTGTTTTTATGACTGTTGGCAGATCAATTTCCCTCCTGGGATAAATTAAGTTCTATCGTATCGTGTTGTATCGTATCAGAATGGAAGGACATGGATCATATGCAGGCAGATAAGAGATGGTCTTGTCTTGGCTTCATGTGCGGCACAGACATTGTGGGCCGAAGGGCCTGTTCCTTTTTCTGCACTAGGTTCAGCATGTACTGTATACATTCAGTACAAATTGGTTAGAAACATAGAAACATAGAAGATAGGTGCAGGAGCAGGCCATTCGGCCCTTCAAGCCAACACACCGCCATTCAATATGATCATGGCTGATCATCCAACTCAGTATCCCATCCCTGCCGTCTCTCCATACCCCCTGATCCCTTTAGCCACAAGGGCCACATCTAACTCCCTCTTAAATATAGCCAATGAACTGTGGCCTCAACTACCTTATTCAAACAAGAGGACATGACTTCAGAATTAAGGGACAGAAGTTTAGGGGTAACATGAGGGGGAACTTCTTTACTCAGAGAGTGGTAGCGGTGTGGAATGAGATTCCAGTGGAAGTGGTGGCGGCAGGTTCGTTGGTATCATTTAAAAATAAATTGGATAGGCATATGGATGAGAAGGGAATGGAGGGTTATGGTATGAGTGCAGGCAGGTGGGACTAAGGGAAAAAAGTTGTTCGGCACGGACTTGTAGGGCCGAGATGGCCTGTTTCCGTGCTGTAATTGTTATATGGTTATATGGTTATACCTTCTGTGGCAGAGAATTCCACAGATTCACCACTCTCTGTGTGAAAAATGCTTTTCTCATCTCGGTCCTAAAAGACTTCCCTCTTATCCTTAAACTGTGACCCCTTGTTCTGGACTTCCCCAACATCGGGAACAATCTTCCTGCATCTAGCCTGTCCAACCCCTTAAGAATTTTGTAAGTTTCTATAAGATCCCCCCTCAATCTTCTAAATTCTAGCGAGTTCTGTTCTGTGCTGTGCTCTACATCCTATGAGTGAGAGGAGCTGATATTGAAGCATTGTAAGACTTACACTCAGAGTGACCGACCTTCTCATTCACTACATTAACCATCTTTTGAACCAAGAATCCTTGAATGAATGATCAAGAAGGAACTGCAGATGCTGGAGAATCGAAGATAGACAAAATTGCTGGAGAAACTCAGTGAGTGCGGCAGCATCTATGGAGCGAAGGAAATAGGCAAAGTTTCGGGACGAAACGTTGCCTATTTCCTTCGCTCCATAGATGCTGCCGCACCCGCTGAGTTTCTCCAGCAATTTTGTCTACGAATGGATGAATGAATCGTGTGTGGACGTGGTGTTGAAGGACGAGAAGCCGAAGCAAAGAAGTGGAAGCCAAATAACCGAACGAAACTAAGCCGAAACGCCAAATAACCGAAAGCATACGAAGCCCAAACGCCAACGAACTGAGAGGGCGCGACGCCGAAAAGCCAACTTACCGAAAGACTGCGTCGCCTAAAAGCAAACTCACCGAATCGCCGCTCCGCCGAAACGCCACCTAACCGAAAGGCTGCGTCGCCTACAAGCCAACTAACCGAATGCCGCTCTGACGAAAAGTCAAATAATGGCTTGTGTGGGAAAATGACCCCCACCCTCCCGTCTCCACCGGCCAGTGATGTGATGGACGCGGGCGTCTGGAACAATCGCTGACAAGCCCCTCCCCCCGGCGACGTCATGTCCGTTATTCGACTTTTCGGCTGAGCGGCATTCGGTGAATTGGCTTTTAGGCGACACAGCCTTTCTGTTAGTTGGCTTTTAGGCATCACGCCATTTCGGTACGTTGGCGTTTCGGCTTTGTTTCCGTTCGGCTATTTGTCTTCGACTTCTTTACTTCGGCGCCACGTCCGGGTACCGAATGAATAAGTTTATTGGCCAAGTATTCACATGCAAGGAATTTGCCTTGGTGCTCTGTCCGCAAGTGACAACATGGCAAACAGTGACAGTTAGGAATGACACATAAAACATTAAGCATTCTCTTGAGGACCAGAGGACATATGTTTAAGGTGAGGTGGGGGGGGGGGGGGGGAGATTTATGTAGATTATTTTATACAGTCATAAAGCATGGAAACAGGCCCTTCGGCCCAAATTGGTTTTGCACTGTTATGGTCTGGTTACCTAGTATTACTGATTATTAATATATTGTATTAATTAATTTTTATATTTTTATAGTCATGGAGTGATACAGCGTGGAAACAGGCCCTTCGCCCCAACTTGCCCACACCGGCCAACATGTCCCATCTACACTAGTCCTGCCTGCCTGTGTTGGGCCCATTTCCCACTAAACCTGTCCTATCCATGTACCTGTCCAACTGTTTCTTAAACGTTGCGATAGTCCCAGCCTCAACTACCTCCTCTGGCAGCTCGTTCCGTACACCCACCACCCTTTGTGATTAGCGTAGATGGGGCATGTTGGTCAGTGGGCCAATTGGGCCGAAGGGCCTGTTTCCATGCTGTATAACTCTGTCATTCTATAACTACTGAGATCAGGGATGAAAATAGATTGTTTTAAAAGAAAAACAAAATCGATAATGCTTCTCGATTAGGGTTTAATTATGCTTTAATAGTGACACTGGTGCCCTTAAAGCATCCACGGCCTTCTCAATTACAAGCGGTAGCCATTTTGAAATATTAAAGACAATAGGTGCAGGAGTAGGCCATTCGGCCCTTCGAGGCAGCACCGCCATTCAATGTGATCATGGCTGATCATCCCCAATCAGTACCCAGGATACTTTCAAGAGAGAGCTAGATAGGGCTCTTATTCCAAATCCAACCTTTCAGTCCTGGGCCTCCTCCATGGCCAGAGTGAGGCCCACCGCAAATTGGAGGAGCAGCACCTCATATTCCGCTTGGGTAGTTTACACCCCAGCGGTATGAACATTGACTTCTCCAATTTCAGGTAGTCCCTGCTTTCTCCCTCCTTCCCCTCTGGAGGCCGGTTCTCTGGATACTTTCAAGAGAGAGCTCGATAGGGCTCTTAAAAATAGCGGAGTCAGGGGATATGGGGAGAAGGCAGGAACGGGGTACTGATTGGGGATGATCAGCCATGATCACATTGAATGGCGGTGCGGGCTCGAAGGGCCGAATGGCCTACTCCTGCACCTATTGTCTATTGTCTATTGAATGGCGGTGCTGGCTCGAAGGCCGAATGGCCAACCCCTGCACCTGTTGTCTATTGTCTATTGTCACCCTCTCCCCTGATTCTCGGTCTGAAGAAGGGTCTCGACCAGAAACGTCACCCATTCCTTCTCTCCAGAGATGCTGCCTGTCCCGCTGAGTTACTCCAGCATTTTGTGTCTGTCATTCTTCCTATTGAGGGAGTGCAGCCCTAATGAGTTTGGCCACCTTATGCAGTAAATTGTTCAGGTGGTTTGCTGCCTTTGCAATTGAAAGTTTCAATACAGCTTAATATATTTTCGTCAGTAGTGTGACTCTATTTTTAAAGTGCGAACAGCTTCTACCATTCAGTGAGATCACGGCTGATTTCCACAAACCTGGTTTCTCTCCTTATTTAGACTTTAGACATTGGAGACGCAGCGTGGAGACAGGCCATTCGGTGAGCCCACGTAGACCTGCGACCCCCCCCCCGTACACTGCCACTATTTTTAAACACAAGGGACAATTGACCATGTCTGAAGAAGGGTCTCGACCCGAAACGTTGCCTATTTCCTCCACTCCATAGATGCTGCCTCACCCGCTGAGTTTCTCCAGCATTTTTGTCTACGGCCAATTGGCCATTTTCTCTTACCGAAGCCAATTAACCTACAAACCTGCACGTCTTTGCAGTGTGGGCGGAAACCGGAGCACCTGGAGAAAACCCACGCGGTCCACGTACAACCTCCGTATAGACTGCACCCCGTAGTCAGGATCGAACCCGGGTCTCTGGCGCTGTGAGGCAGCAACTCTTCCGCTGCGCCACCACGCCACCTATTGTTCAATATAGTCATGGAATCGTGGAGAGACACAGCACAGAAACAGGCCCTTCGGCCCTTAGTCCGTAAACTACCTCTTTACACTAGTATTAACTTTAATTCAATTTTTTAATCTGCCCTCATTCTCATCAACTCCTGCTCCCCCCTCCCCACACCCAGTTTCTACCACTCTCCTACACATTGGGGCAATTTACAAGAAGAATTCACAAACAGGCCCTTCGGCCCACTGAGTATGTGCCGACCAGCGACCCCCACTATCCTACATACCCTAGGGACAATTTTACATTTAATACAAGCCAATGAACATACAAACTGAACGTCTTTGGGGTGTGAGAGGAAACTGAAGATCTCAGAAAAAAACCCACGCAGGTCATATAGTCATAGAGTGATACAGTGTGGAAACAGGCCCTTCGGCCCACCTCGCCCACACCGGCCAACATTTCCCAGCTTCACTAGTCCCACCTGCCAGCGCTTGGCCCATATCACTCCAAACCTGTCCTATCCATGTATCTGTCTAACTGTTTCTTAAACTTTGGGATAGTCCCAGCCTCAGCTACCTCCTCCAGCAGCTTGTTCCATACACCCACCACCCTTTGTGTGAAAAAGTTACCACTCAGATTCCTATTAAATCTTTTCCCCTTCACCTTGAACCTCTGTCCTCTGGTCTTCGATTCCCCTACTCTGGGCAAGAGACTCTGTGCATCTACCCGATCTATTCCTCTCATGATCTTATACACCTCGATAAGATCTCCCCTCATCCTCCTGCCCTTCAAGGCATAGAAACCCAGCCTACTCAACCTCTCGTGTAGGAAAGAATTGCAGATGCTGGTTTAAATCGAAATGCTGGAGTAACTCAGGCAGCATCTCTGGAGAGATGGAATGGGTGACGTTTTGTGTCGGGAACCTTCTTCTGACTTCAGACCCAAAGAAGGGTCTCGGCCCGAAACGTCACCCATTCCTTCTCTCCAGAGATGCTGCCTGTCCCGCTGAGTTGCTCCAGCATTTTGTGTCTACCTACTCAACCTCTCCCTATAGCTCACACCCTCTAGTCCTGGCAACATCCTCGTAAACCTTCTCTGAACCCTTTCAAGCTTGACAATATCTTTCCTACAACATGGTACCCAGAACTGAACACAATATTCTAAATGCGGCCTCAACAACGTCTTATACAACTGCAAC
Organism: Amblyraja radiata; assembly: GCF_010909765.2. Taxonomy (NCBI): domain Eukaryota; kingdom Metazoa; phylum Chordata; class Chondrichthyes; order Rajiformes; family Rajidae; genus Amblyraja; species Amblyraja radiata. Next base: position 115,629,856 of record NC_045959.1, on the reverse strand, counting down.
ATGACCTCCCAACGTCTATACTCAATACTCTTGACTGATGAAGGCCAATGTGGCAAAAGCCTTTTTGACCACATGATCTACATGTGACTTGACCTTCAAGGAACCATGTACCTGTACTCCTAGATCTCTCTGCTCTACAACACTACCCAGAGGCCTACCGTTTACTGTGTATGTAAGAGAACGTACATACTCTGTACAGATAGTCTCCTTTTCACCTTCAGCCTTTGTCCCTCTCTTCATCCAACTGCAAGGTCTATAATTGCTCCCCTCACCTGTATCCACCTATCACTCTTCAGGCTTTGTCCTGCCCCCAGCTCTCTTCCAGAGATGCTGCCTGACCCGTTGAGTCACTCCAGCACTTTGTGTCTTTTTTCCCCCTGTATCTCAGTAAACGATACGATACGATAGAATTTTATTTATCCCGTGAAGCGTGGAAAGGATTGGGGATGTGCAAAGATTGGGGGGGGGGGGGGGGGGCGGGGGGGAGGGTGGGGGAGGGGGAGTCAGCCTCAGTCTACCCCACGACAGAAGGGGGAGGGGTTGTACAGTTTGATAGCCACAGGGAAGAAGGATCTCCTGTGGCGTTCTGTGCTGCATCTTGGTGGGACCAGCCTGTTGTTGAAGGTGCTCCTCAGGTTGACCAGTGGGTCACGGAGGGGGTGAGCCGTACTGTCCAGGATGCTCCACAGTTTTGAGGGGCGTCCTCCCCTCCAAGACCAACCTCCCGGGAATCCAACTCCAACTCCGCCCCCAGGACGGAGTCGGCCTTCCCGATGAGTTTGTTGATCCTGTTGGCGTCCGCGGCCTTCGTCCCGGCTGCCCCGGCACACGGCAGCGAACAAGATGACGCTGGCCGCCACCGATTGGTAGAACATCTGCAGCATCTCACTGCAGACGTTTAACGGAGCGGAGCCTCCACAAGGTGACAGTAATATACTAAACTAAATGTCAAATGTTGTACAGGGCCCTAGTGAGACCACACCTGGAGTATTGTGTGCAGTTTTGGTCCCCTAATTTGAGGAAGGACATTCTTGCTATCGAGGGAGTGCAGTGTAGGTTTACAAGGTTAATTCCCGGGATGGCGGGACTGTCATATGCTGAGAGTGGAGCGGCTGGGCTTGTACACTCTGGAGTTTAGAAGGATGAGAGGGCATCTCATTGAAACATATAAGATTATTAAGGGCTTGGACACGCTAGAGGCAGGAAACATGTTCCCGATGTTGGGGGAGTCCAGAACCAGGGGCCACAGTTTAAGAATAAGGAGTAAGCCATTTAGAACGGAGACGAGGAAACACTTTCTCTCACAGAGATTTGTGGTGAGTCTGTGGAATTCTCTGCCTCAGAGGGCGGTGGAGGCCGGTTCTCTGGATGCTTTCAAGAGAGAGCTAGATAGGGCTCTTAAAGATAGCGGAGTCAGGGAATATGGGGAGAAGGCAGGAACGGGGTACTGATTGGGGATGATCAGCCATGTTCATGTTGCTGGCTTGAAGGGCCAAATGGCCTACTCCTGCGCCTATTGTCTATTGTCTATTGTCTAAAATGTGCTTGACTTCTCTTCTGAAAAGACCTGGCTTTAGTTTGCAGATGTCATCCACATCTTTGAGATTCCATCAGGAGGAAATGCTTTCCTCTCCCCAGCTGCCATCAATTCTTTGGATGCCGACCAAACGACCCTCAGGCTAAATCCCAGCCAACGCAATCCCAGCCTCTCTTAATTCTTGGAACGCAGGGACCTGATAAACTCGTGGAACTCCCGATGTGGCCTCCTGTACATCGGCGAGGCCAAGCGGAGGCTGCGTGATTGTTTCGCAGAAAAATAGCGCTCGGTCCGCTTAGGCTTGCTGGATTTATTTTAAAGAGATACAGCGCAGAAACAGGCCCTTCGACCCACCGAGTCCGCACCGACCAGCGATCCCCGCACATCGACACTATCCTACACACACTAGGGACAATTCAACAGACAATAGACAATAGGTGCAGGAGTGGGCCATATCGACCTTCGAGCCAGCACCGCCATTCAATGTGATCATGGCTGATCATCCCCAATCAGTACCCCGTTCCTGCCTTCTCCCCATATCCCCTGACTCCGCTATCTTTAAGAGCCCTATCTAGCTCTCTCTTGAAAGTATCCAGAGAACCGGCCTCCACCGCCCTCTGAGGCAGAGAATTCCACAGACTTGCATTTATACCAAGCCAAATACCCCTACAAACCTGCACGTCTTTGGAGTGCGGGAGGAAACCGAAGATCTCGGAGAAAGCCCACGCAGGTCACGGGGAGAACGTACACACTCCGTACAGACAGCGCCCGTAGTCGGGATGGAACCCGTGTCTCCGGCGCTGCAAGAGCGTTTAAGGCGGCAACTCTACCGCTGCGCCACCGTGCCGCCACGTATCTCCCTGTTGCTGACCATTTTAACTCCCCTTCCCATTCCCACACCGACCTTTCCGTCCTGGATCTCCTCCATTGCCAGACTGAGGCAACACGCAAACTGGAGGAACAGCACCTCATATTCTGCTTGGGCAGCTTACACCCCAGCGGTCTGACTCGCAACCCGAAGAAGGGTCTCGACCCGTAACGTCACCTCTTGCTTCTCTCCAGAGATGCTGCCTGACCCGCTGAGTTACTCTTGAATCTGGTGCCTATTTTTGCTATGAATATTATTTGGTGTCAGGGGTTATCGGGAGAAGGCAGGAGACTGGGGTTGGGAGCGAGAGATAGATCAGCCATGATTGAATGGCGGAGGAGACTTGATGGGCTGAATGGCCTAATTCTGCTCCTATCCCTTACGAACATGAAATTATGATGTGGTCATCACTGGTCCGACCATTCAGCATTTCTCCAGCGATTTGTGGACGCAATGTGGAAAAAAGATGTCCTTGTGAATATTGGATTCTCCGATTTTTGGCAACCCGACCCTCTCTTTCCTGTCTCCACCCTGGCACACAGCCCTTTCTCCCACCATCCCACACATGTTCCTTCCTCCATCCCTGCCCGCAGCTTTACGCCTCACTCCTTCCCTCCTTATCTGACACCCTATTCACCTCCAGTCAGGGTGGCACGGTGGCGCAGCGGTAGAGTTGCTGCCTCACAGCGCCAGAGACCCGGGTTCGATCCCGACTACGGGTGCTTGTCTGCACCGAGTTTGTACGTTCTCCCCGTGACCTGCGTGGATTTTCTCCGAGATCTTCGGTTTCCTCCCACACTCCAAAGACGCACAGGTTTGTATGTTAATTGGTTTGTAGTAAATGTAAATTGTCCCTAACGTGTGTAGGGTAATGTTAGTGTGCGGGGATCGCTGGTCGGCGCGGACTCAGTGGGTCAAAGGGCCTGTTTCCATATTGTATCCCCAAACTAGGCTACACTAAACTTACTCCACCCATCTTGCAGTCAATTTCCTCTCCTCACCTGTATCCACCTATCACTTGCCACGTTTAATCCCGCCCCCACCTCTCTTTTCCGGCTTTCTTCCCCCTCCATCTTCCTGCTTTGTCATTTTAATCAAAATATCCTGTCAGTTGTCCAGTGTTTAAGAAGGAACTGCAGATGCTGGAAAATTCGAAGGTAGACAAAAATGCTGGAGAAACTCAGCGGGTGAGGCAGCATCTATGGAGCGAAGGAATAGGTGACGTTTCGGGTCGAGACCCTTCTTCAGACTGATGTGGGGCTGGCGATGGGAAAAAGACAGGAAGAAAGGAAAAGAGAGAAAGAAAGAAAAGAAAAAATGTAGGTTGTCCACGTAAGGTTGCTGCCTCACAGCGCCAGAGACCCGGGTTCCATCCTGACCTCGGGTGCTGTATATGTGTGGAGTTTGCACGTTCTCCCTGTGACCGCGTGGGTTTTCTCCGGGTGCCCCAGTTTCCTCCCACGCTCCAACGACGTGCGGGTTTGTAGGCTAATTCGTCCTTGGTGTGTAGGGAGTGGATGTGAAAGTGGGATTACACCTGGCCAATCGATCTAGATCCTGCTGCAATAATTCACAACCATCTTCACTATCGGCAAAACCACCCACTTTTGTATCATCAGCAAACTTGCTAACCTTGCCCCGTATGTTCTCATCCAAATCATTGATATTGTTCTCAGAGAGGATCTCAGAGAAAATCCACGCAGGTCACATGATAAATGGTAGGGAATTGAAGAATACAGTTGAACAGAGGGATCTGGGAATAACCGTGCATAGTTCCTTGAAGGTGGAATCTCATATAGATAGGGTGGTAAAGAAAGCTTTTGGTATGCTAGCCTTTATAAATCAGAGCATTGAGTATAGAAGCTGGGATGTAATGTTAAAATTGTACAAGGCATTGGTGAGACCAAATCTGGAGTATGGTGTACAATTTTGGTCGCCCAATTATAGGAAGGATGTCAACAAAATAGAGAGAGTACAGAGGAGATTTACTAGAATGTTGCCTGGGTTTCAACAACTAAGTTACAGAGATAGGTTGAATAAGTTAGGTCTTTATTCTCTGGAGCGCAGAAGGTTAAGGGGGGACTTGATAGAGGTCTTTAAAATGATGAGAGGGATAGACAGAGTTGATGTGATCAAGCTTTTCCCTTTGAGAATAGGGAAGATTCAAACAAGAGGACATGACTTCAGAATTAAGGGACAGAAGTTTAGGGGTAACATGAGGGGGAACTTCTTTACTCAGAGAGTGGTAGCGGTGTGGAATGAGCTTCCAGTGGAAGTGGTGGCGGCAGGTTCGTTGGTATCATTTAAAAATAAATTGGATAGGCATATGGATGAGAAGGGAATGGAGGGCTATGGTATGAGTGCAGGCAGGTGGGACTAAGGGAAAAAAGTTGTTCGGCACGGACTTGTAGGGCCGAGATGGCCTGTTTCCGTGCTGTAATTGTTATATGGTTATATGGTCACGGGGAGGCAGACGCCGCCCGTTATCGGGATGGAACCCGAGTCTCTGGCGCTGCAAGCGCTGTGAGGCAGCAACTCTGCCGCTGCGCCACCGTGACCGTCCCACAAAGAGGTTCACAGTCATAGAGTGAAACAGCGTGGAAACAGGCCCTTCGGCCCAACTGGCCCACAACGGCCAACTTTCTCCCAGCGACACTGGCTTAGTTTAGTTTAGAGATACAGCACGGAAACAGTCCCTTCGGCCCACCGGGTCCGCGCCGACCAGCGATCCCCGCACATTAACACTCTCCTCCACACACACTGGGGACAATTTACATTTACACCAAGCCAATTAACCTACAAACCTGTACCTCTGTGGAGTGTGGGAGGCAATGGAGGATCTCAGAGAAAACCCACGCAGGTCACGGGGAGAACGTACAAACTCCGTACAGACAGCGCCCGTAGTCGGGTCTCCGGCGCTGCATTCGCTGTAAGGCGGCAACTCTACCGCTGTGCCACCATAGTCCCACCTGTCCGCTATCCCTCCAAACCTGTCCTTTCCATGTACCTGTCACACTGATAGTCCCAGCCTCAACTACCTCCTCTGGCAGCTTGTTCCATACACCCACCCACCCTCTGTGTGAAAAAGTCACCCCTCACCTCTGTGGGGCTGTTGGCAAAATGATATAAAATAACCACCTCATCTCTCCCATGGTCTCTGCTGTAGATGTTATCTCCAGCTGTTGTCATTTGCAATGTCAGAGGCCTGGGGCAGTTGGACTGGAAGCAAAAAGAATTAGAGAACCACAAATAACGGTGTTTGAATGTCAAGCAGATGATGAAATGAAGACAATGTTACTTTAAATTGAAAAATGCAGCATGGATACTGACCCACCGAGTCCACGCCAACCATCACTTTCAGTTCCAGTCCAGTTTAGTTTATTGTCACGTGTACCGAGGTACAGTGAAAAGCTTTTGTTGCGTGCTAACCAGTCAGCGGAAAGACAATACATGATTACAATCGAGCCGTTCACAGTGTACAGATACATGATAAGGGAATAACGTTTAGTGCAAGGTAAAGCCAGCACAATCCGATCTAGGACAGTCCGAGGGTCACCAATGAGATGGATAGTAGTTCAGGACCGCTCTCTGGTTGTGGTAGGATGGTTCAGTTGCCTGATAACAGCTGGGAAGAAACTGTCCCTGAATCTGGAGGTGTGCGTTTGCACACTTCTGTGCCGTTGTCCCGACGGGAGAGGGGAGAAGAGAGAGTGGCCGGGGTGCGACTGGTCCTTGATGATGCTGCTGGCCTTGCCGAGGCAGCGTGAGGTGTAGATGGAGTCAATGGAAGGGAGGTTGGTTTGCGCGATGGTCTGGGCTACGTCCACAATTCGCTGCAATTCCTTGCTGGTCTGGGATGAAGCTGTTCCCAATGGACGAGTTGTTTCTGTGCTGTATCCCTCGATGGGAGAGACACAAAACGCTGGGGTAAATGACCGAAGAAGGTCATTTCTCGACCCGAAACGTCACCCATTTCTTCTCTCCAGAGATGCTGCCTGTCCCGTTGAGTTACTCCAGCCAGATTTTGGTGTCTATCTTCGGGTTGAAGCAGCTTCTGCACTTTCATCCCACACGGAAATAATTTAAAACAGATAGTGTAAGAGGAACAGCAGCTCGATATAAAATGTACAGCAGAGACTACGTCACAACACATAGAGGAGGCGGGGGAGTTATTTCATTTCATTTTGCTAACAGTCTCAGGGTGGTGCGGCACTGTGGCGCAGCGGGTAGAGCTGCTGCCTCACAGCGCTTGCAGCGACAGAGACCCGGGTTCGATCCCCACGACGGGTGCCGTCTGTCTCCGAGATCTTCTCTGAGATCAATATCAATGATTTGGATGAGAACATACGGGGCAAGATTAGCAAGTTTGCTGATGATACTAAAGTGGGTGGTTTTACAGATAGTGAAGATGGTTGTGAATGATTGCAGCAGGATCTGGATCGATTGGCCAGGTGAGCGGAGGAATGGTTGATGGAATTTAATACAGAGAAGTGTGAGGTGTTGCATTTTGGGACATCGAACAAGGGCAGGACCTACACAGTGAATGGTAGGCCTCTGGGTAGTGTTGTAGAGTAGAGGGATCTAGGAGTACAGGTGCATGGTTCCTTGAAGGTTGAGTCGCAGGTAGATAAGGTGGTCAAAAAGGCTTTTGACACTTTGGTCTTCATCAATCAGAGTATTGAGTATAGAAGTTGGGAGGTCATGTTGCAGTTGTATAAGACGTCGGTGAGACCGCATTTAGAGTATTGTGTTCAGTTCTGGGCACCATGTTATAGGAAAGATATTGTCAAACTTGAAAGGGATCAGAGAAGATTTACGAGGATGTTGCCCGAACTAGAGGGTGTGAGCTATAGGGAGAGGTTGAGTAGGCTGGGTCTCTATTCCATGGAGCGCAGGAGGATGAGGGGTGATCTGATAGAGGTGTATAAAGTCATGAGAGGAATAGATCGGGTAGATGCACAGAGTCTCTTGCCCAGAGTAGGGGAATCGAGGATCAGAGGACATAAGTTCAAGGTGAAGGGGAAAAGATTTAATAGGAATCCGATGGGTAACCTTTTCACACAAAGGGTGGTGGATGTGTGGAACAAGCTGCCAGAGGAGGTAGTTGAGGCTGGGACTAACGCAACATTTAAGAAACAATTAGACAGGTACATGGATAGGACAGGTTTGGAGGGATATGGGCCAAACGCAGGCAGGTGGGACTAGTGTAGCTGGGACATTGTTGTCCGGTGTGGGCACGTTGGGCCGAAGGGCCTGTTTCCACACTGTATCACTCTCTGACTATTCAGGAGATTTAGTTTGCTGAGTAATACTCTATTGAACCTCTACAGGTATAAACGAGAGCGTACACTGACTGGTTGCATCATGGCCTAGATAACTCGAACACCCAGCAATTAAGGAGATTACAGAGAGGGGTGAACACTGCCCGGTCCATCACGGGTACTGACCTCCCCACCATCGAAGGGATCTACAGGTGTCGCTGCCTCAAAAAGGCAGCCAGCATCATCAGAGACCCACACCATCCTGGTTACGCTCTCATTTCACCCCTGCCATCGGGAAGAAGGTACAGGAGCCTGAACACTGTAACGTCCAGGTTCATCAACAGCATCTTCCCAACAGCCATCAGGATCTTGAACACCACAAACCCCAACTAAACCGAAAACTAACCTCAACAATGAACCATGAACATTGAATTCTCCAATTTTAGGTAAGCTCTAACACCCCCTCCCCCCCCCCCCCCTCCCCCTCCCCCTCCCCCTCCACCTCCCCCTCCCCCTCCCCCTCCCCCTCCCCCTCCACCTCCCCCTCCCCCTCCCCTCCTCTCCTTGCCCATCCCCCTCCCCCTCACCCTCACCCTTCCCCTCCCCCTCCCCCCCCCCCCATCCATATGACAGTCCCGCCATCCCGGGAATTAACCTTGTAAACCTACGCTGCACTCCCTCAATAGCAAGAGTGTCCTTCCTCAAATTAGGGGACCAAACCTGCACGCAATACTCCAGGTGTGGTCTCACTAGGGTCCTGTACAACTGCAGAAGGACCTCTTTGCTCCTATATTCGATTCTTATCTCTTGTTATAAAGGTCAACATGCCATTAGCATTCTTCACTGCCTGCTGTACCTGCATGCTTACTTTCATTGTAAAATTGTAAACCACGTTTAATTTGGCATCTCTGGTTGTTTGTCAGGGACAAATGCCGGCTGGATTTTGTTTGGGCGGTCAGCCGTGCAGGACTGAAGTAAACACCGATGCGGAGAGAGAATCATTTGGCCACCCTCGCTGTCCAAAGGGAAGATTCAAGGTCGGGGATAATAATTAACAAACGGCTGCCAATAGGTAACTTAGTGGAAGGACTCGCCGGCCTGGAGTGTCGCAGCATTCTTCACCGGGGATTTGGACAGGAGAGGTTTTTGCAAGATGAGGTTGTGGTCGGCCTACCTCCTGTGCGCTGCCGCAGTGGTCGGTGTGAGCGGGAGCCCGGTCCAACGCACGCCAACAGCCAAGGACGCCCTGCAGGCCGCCATCTACAAGTACAATGCGGGCTCCGGACAGGACAACCTCTACAAGCTCCTGAGAACGTACTGCATCGCCATCAAGGTACGGAGACACTGATAGCCGTGCCCCGCGTGTGTGTGTGTGTGTGTGTGTGTGAAACATGACTCACGCAGGACATCCCCGCAGCCAGGGGGCGCCGTTGAGGCCGCAGGGAGAGGTTGGGGAGGGCAGGACTTGTTGCCTGGTGGTGCGATTGGATTCATAGAAACATAGAAACATAGACAATAGGTGCAGAAGGAGGCCATTCGGCCCTTCGAGCCAGCACCGCCATTCAATGTGATCGTGGCTGATCATCCCCAATCAGTACCCCGTTCCTGCCTTCTCCCCATATCCCCTGACTCCACTATATTTAAGAGCCCTATCTAGCTCTCTCTTAAAAGCATCCAGAGAACCGGCCTCCACCGCCCTCTGAGGCAGAGAATTCCACAGCCTCACCACTCTCTATGAGAAAAAGTGTTTCCTCGTCTCCGTTCTAAATGGCTTACTCCTTATTCTTATGGTCCTGGTTCTGGACTCCCCCAACATTGGGAACATGTTTCCAGCCTCTAGTGTGTCCAAACCCTTCACAATCTTATATGTTTCAATGAGATTCCCTCTCATCGTTCTAAACTCCAGAGTATACAAGCCCAGCTGCTCCATTCTCTCAGCATTCATTGTGATCATGGCTAATTGTCCCCAATCAATAACCCGTGCCTGCCTTCTCCCCATATCCCTTGACTCCACTAGCCCCTAGAGCTCTATCTAACTCTCTCTTAAATCCATCCAGTGATTTGGCCTCCACTGCCCTCTGTGGCAGGGCATTCCACAAATTCACAACTCTCTGCGTGAAAAAGTTTTTTCTCACCTCAGTCTTAAATGGCCTCCCCTTGTTGCCAAGGACTCGAGGGCATTGTGTAGGACAAGGGTTCCCAGCCTGGCTTAAATTTACCCCACAGGGGAAACATTTTGCCTACCCAGGGGGTAGATTTGTTGATTCTGGATTTGTACATATTTTTTCTCATTGACTGACTGTGTTTGGTTCTGGTATATCTGTTCATCGTTAGTTGTTCATAAATAAGTGAGATAACATTGTTATATGTGCTATTAAAGATGCCAGGGGTAAACGGGGCAAAAAAGGTTGGGAATCAAGTCGCAGAGTTGTGAGTGGCGGGACTGTCATATGCTGAGAGAATGGAGCAGCTGGGCTTGTACACTCTGGAGTTTAGAAGGATGAGACGGGATCTTATTGAAACATATAAGATTATTAAGGGTTTGGACACGCTAGAGGCAGGAAACATGTTCCCGATGTTGGGGGAGTCCAGAACCAGGGGCCACAGTTTAAGAATTAGGGGTAAGCCATTTAGAATGGAGATGAGGAAACACTTTTTCACACAGAGAGTTGTGAGTCTGTGTTATTCTCTGCCTCAGAGGGTGGTGGAGGCCAGTTCTCTGGACACTTTCAAGAGAGAGCTAGATAGGGCTCTTAAAAATAGCAGAGTCAGGGGGTATGGGGAGAAGGCAGGAACGGGATACTGATTGGGGATGATCAGCCATGATCACATTGAATGGCGGTGCTGGCTCCAAGGGCCGAATGGCCTACTCCTGCACCTATTGTCTATTGTCTATTGTCTAAATCCATCCCTGCTGGGTTGTAAGACGTCCAAGCGAAATACGAGGTTTTATCAAACATAAGGTTTTACACCACATGCTACCAATCCCAGCTGTGGAGACATTGGTATAGGTGTCTTGTAATAGAGGCCACTGATTTTTTAAATTCTTGATCTTAAACCATTTGTGTGCCATTTATTGTCTTTTGTATGTCATTTATTCTATGTAATGTCTAGTCTTTTCTCTGGACCTTGAGTCTGTAATAAAAGTAAGTAAGTTTCACCCAGAGAGTTGTGAATCTGTGGAATTCTCGGCCACAGAAGGCGGTGGAGTCCAATTCTCTGGATGCTTTCAAGAGAGAGTTATGGGCCTGTCCCACTTACGCGACTTTTTCGGCGACTGCCGGCACCCGTCATAGGTCGTTGTAGATCGCCGAAAATGTTCAACATGTTGAAAATCCAGCGGCGACCAGAAAGACGCTACGACTCTTTGGGCGACTAAGGAGACGACTCACGACCGTACAGGCGACATGTCGCGGGGTGAAGCCTGTATGGTCGTGAGTAATCGCCCAATGAGTCGTATCTTGTTCTGGTCGCCGCTGGATTTTCAACACGTTGAACATTTTCGGCGACCTGCAACGACCTATGACGGGTGCCGGCAAGTCGCCGAAAAAGTCGCGTAAGTGGGACAGGCCCATTAGATTTAGCACTTAGCGCGAATGGAATCAAGGGGTATGGGGAAAAAGCAGGAACGGAGTACTGATTTTCGATGATCAGCCATCATCATATTGAATGGCGGTGCTGGCTAGAAGGGCCGAACGGACTACTCCTGCACCTATTTTTCCATGTTGTTATGTTCCTCCAATGTCCACTGGGACTAGGGTTGCCAACTGTCCCGTATTAGCCGGGACATCCCGTATTTTGGGCTAAATTGGTTTGTCCCGTACGGGACCGCCCTCGTCCCGTATTTGACCGCTACTACTCGGGTCGAGGGGACTGTCGGGTCAGAGCGCCACATCCAGCCCCGCCTCACCCGTCCCGACGTAGTGCAGCCCATGGAGTGCAGCAGCAGCAGCAGCAGCGCCTCGCCCGTGGCCCCGTCGGTCGGCAGCCCGGCCTAGCTGTCCGACCTTCAGACCTTCGCTTACGCCGACACCACCACCGCCCTATCCTTCTCATGGCCTATCATCGGTTCATGAGTTGGACGGGGCGCCGGACTTTGGCGCCCGGGCCATTTTCGCCGATCTACAACGACCTATGACGGGGGCCGGCAGTCGCCGAAAAAGTCGCGTAAGTGGGACAGGCCCATAACTCTCTCTTGAAAGCATCCAGAGAATTGGTCTCCACCGCCTTCTGTGGCCGAGAATTCCACAGATTCACAACTCTCTGTGTGAAACTTACTTACTTTTATTACAGACTCAAGGTCCAGAGAAAAGACTAGACATTACATAGAATAAATGACATACAAAAGACAATAAATGGCACACAAATGGACAGTACATGGTTTAAGTTCAAGAATTAAAAAAATCAGTGGCCTCTATTACAAGACACCTATACCAATGTCTCCGCAGCTGGGATTGGTAGCATGTGGTGTAAAACCTTATGTTTGATAAAACCTCGTATTTCGCTTGGACGTCTTACAACCCAGCAGGGATGGATTTAGACAGTAGACAATAGACAATAGGTGCAGGAGTAGGCCATTCGGCCCTTGAAGCCAGCACCGCCATTCAATATGATGATGGCTGATCAAAACTGACCAAAACTGCACACAATATTCCAGGTGTGGTCTCACTAGGACCCTGTACAACTGCAGAAGGACCTCTTTGCTCCTATACTCAACTCCTCTTGTTATGAAGGCCAACACGCCATTCGCTTTCTTCACTGCCTGCTGTACCTGCATGCTTAATTTCATAGACTGATGATCAAGGACCCCCAGATCCCGTTGTACTTCCCCTTTTCGCAACTTGACACCATTTAGATAGTAATCTGCCTTCCTGTTTTTGCTACCAAAGTGGATCACCTCACATTTATCCACATCAAACTTCATCTGCCATGCATCTGCCCACTCCCCCAACCTGTCCAAGTCACCCTGCATTCTCATAGCATCCTCTTCATACAGTTCTATGTTCTATGTTGAAACCGGCCAGCGGACGCTTGGTCTGTTGGTAGCAACCCTGTCGCAGCGGGCCCTTGCCCAGGAAGCTGCAACGGCAGCATCTTTCTGAGGCAGAGAATTCCACAGACTCATAACTCTCTGTGTGAAAAAGTGTTTCCTCATCTCCGTTCTAAATGGCTTACCCCTTATTCTTAAACTGTGGCCCCTGGTTCTGGACTCCCCCAACATTGGGAACATGTTTCCAGCCTCTAGCGTGTCCAAAGTGTTGTGAGTTTGTGGAATTCTCAGAGTTGTGAGTCTGTGGAATTCTCTGCCTGCGGTTCTCTGGATACTTTCAAGAGAGAGCTAGATAGGGCTCTTAAAAATAGCGGGGTCAGGGGATATGGGGTGAAGGCAGGAACGGGGTACTGATTGGGGATGATCAGCCATGATCACATTGAATGGCGGTGCTGGCTCGAAGGGCCGAATGGCCTACTCCTGCACCTATTGTCTATTGTCTTTTAGTCATAGTCATAGTCTTTAAGAAAGAATTGCAGATGCTGGAAAAATGGAAGGTAGACAAAAATGCTGGAGAAACTCAGCGGGTGAGGCAGCATCTATGGAGTAAAGGGATAGGTGACGTTTCTGGTCGAGACCCTTCTTCAGACTGATGTGGGGGGGGGGGGAAGAAGAAAAGATGAGGCGGAGACAGTGGGCTGTGGGAGAGCTGGGAAGGGGAGGGTGAAAGAGGGAGAAAGCAAGGACTACCTGAAATTGGAGAAGTCATTGTTCATACCGCTGGAGTGTAAACTGCCCAAGCGAAATATGAGGTGCAGTGGAACTTACTCTGGCCATGGAGGAGCCCAGGACAGAGAGGTCGGATTCGGAATGGGAGGGGGATTTGAAGTGCTGAGCCACCGGGAGATCAGGTTGGTTAATGAGAACTGAGTCATAAACATAGTCATAGAGTCACAGTGCCATTAGTTATAGTCTTGGCGTCATAGAGTCTTCCTGCGTTGAAAGAGGCCAACTTGCCCACACCAACCAACTTGCCCCATCTACACTCATCCCACCTGCTTGCGTTTGGCCCATATCCCTCCAAACCTGTCCTATCCATGCACCTGTCTAAATGTTTCTTAAACATTGCGATAGTCCCAGCCTCAGCTACCTCCTCCGGTAGCTCGTCCCATACACCCACTGTGTGAAAAAGCACTCATATATACATAGAACATAGAACATACTGTAGATGAGGGCAGCATCGGAACATGCCCCTTCAGCCCGCAATGTCGGCTTTCAACATAATGCGGGTTCGATCCTGACCTCGGGTGCTGTCGGTGTGGAGTTTGCATGAGTTTATCCCTGTGACCATGTGGGATAATGTAGAACTAGTGTTGGTGGTCGGCCTGGACAGTAGGCCGGAGTAGAGGCCTGTAAATTGTCCCTAGTGTGTGTACGACGGTAGTAATTTGCGGGGGGGGGGGGGGGGTCGCTGGTCAGCGCAGTCTCGGTGGGCCGAAGTGCCTGCTTCCGTGTCGTATCTCTAAACTAAACCAAAACTGTTATTCGTAGATAGACACGAAATACTGGAGCAACTCAGCGGGACAGGCAGCATCTATGGACAGAAGGAAGGGGTGACGTTTCGGGTCGAGTCTCTTCAGACTGAGGGGGGAAGGGGAGGGGTAGATACAGAGATAAGGAAGTGTGAGGTGTGAGAATGAGACATCAAAGGAGGCGGAGATGAAGGAAAATGTGGAATTGACCATTGACAGCAAGGAGAGGATGACAAAAAAACAAACAGACATAAAATATAATCAGGAGGATAGTCAGAGAAGTCGGAGAAATGGGAAGAGGCAGGAATGGAGAGAGAGGGAAAGCAAGGGTTACTTGAAGTTGTCTATTGTCTATTGTCTATTGAATTGTCTATTGTCTATTGTCTGTTGTCTATTGAATTGCCTATTGTCTATTGTCTAAGTTTGAGAAGTCAATATTCATACCGCTGGGGTGTAAGCTGCCCAAGCGAAATATACAAACTATCAAGAGAGTTAGATCTAGCTTTTGGGGCTATCAGAATGTGGGGGGAAGGCAGGAACGGGGAACTGATTTTAGATGATCAGCCATGATCATATTGAATGGCGGTGCAGGCTCGAAGGTCCGAATGGCCGACACCAGCACCTATGTTTCTATGTTTCTATGTTTCAATGAGGTGCTGTTCCTCCAATTTGCGCTGGGCCTCACTCTGGGCAGTACCACAGGAGACTGGCGATGACGTTCTTATTTCAACTTTTTTTTAAATTTCTACAGTTAGTAACACATGGCAAAGAATATGAGATAGGATTTACCCTGAAGGAGACGGCCTGTACTCGGGGGATGGAGGACATAATGGAACAGTGTGAATTCATGAACAACGGGGCAAGTATTTGACGAAAGTATATTTATGCTCTCTTCGTTTTCCCGTTCTATTTTTATTTTTTAGAGGTACAGTTCGGCCCACCGAGTCCGCACCGACCAGCGGATCACCCCGTACGCTGGTTCTATCCTACGCTCTGGGGACAATTTATAGAATTAAAGAACCTTTGAACCTTTGAGAAGCCAAATTTTCCAAAAGATGGTCTCCTTTTATTGAATTTCTTCAACAAGATAATGGTTGAACACAAACTCAAAACCGATGCTAGGGTCGGGTGGGCGGGCGTAGGGAAGGGTAGTGGGATACATCTCCGCTTTTTTCACTTCTTCGTTAGTTCTGGGGTTTTTCTTTTTTCTTTTTCTTGTTTTTCTGGAAAAATAATTATTTTCTTTTTCTTTTCTCCTTTCTTTCCCTTTTTTTTCCGATCTAGTTATTAGTTCATAAAATGTTAAAACTGAAGCAGTACAAAAATTGTATGACTGTTATATGTCGATCATTTTCTTTTTGTACAATTGATTCTAACAAAAAATAAATAAATAAATAAAATAATAATAATAATTTTATAGAAGCCAAATAACCTGCAAACCTGCACGTCTTTGGAGTGTGGGAGACAATAGACAAGAGACAATAGGCGCAGGAGTAGGCCATTCAGCCCTTCGAGCCAGCACCGCCATTCAATGTGATCATGGCTGATCATCTCCAATCAGTACCCCGTTCCTGCCTTCTCCCCATATCCCCTGACTCCACTATTTTTAAGAGCTCTATCTAGCTCTCTCTTGAAAGTATCCAGAGAACCTGCCTCCACCGCCCTCTGAGGCAGAGAATTCCCACAGACTCACAACTCTCTGTGAGAAAAAGTGTTTCCTCGTCTCCGTTCTAAATGGCTTACTCCTTATTCTTAAACTGTGGCCCCTGGTTCTGGACTCCCCCAACATCGGGAACATTGGGAGGAAACCGGGGCACCCGGGGAAAACCCACGTGGGTCACGGGGAGAAGGTACAAACTCCGTACTGACAGCGCCCGCAGTCAGGGTCTGTCAAACTTGTTTTAGTGACAATATTACATAGAACATAGAAGGGCACTGCAACAGGCCCTTCGGCCCACAATGTCCGTGTCGTACATTAGATGCCAAGTTAATCCAATCTCTTCTGCCTACACGTGATCCGTATCCCTCCCTTCCTTGCATATCCATTGTGCCCACCTAGAAGGCTCTTAGATGCCACTATGGTATCTGCCTCCACCACCACCCCTGGCAGCGCGTCCCAGGCACCCACCACCCTCTGTGTACAAAAACCTACCCCGCACATCTCCTGTAAAGTTTGCCCCTCTCACATAGAGGCATAGAGTGATACAGCGTGGAAACAGGCCCTTCGGCCCAACTCGCCCACACCGGCCAACAATGTCCCAACTAGTCCCACCTGCCTGCGTTGGGTCAATATCCCTCCAATCCTATCCTATCCATGTATCTGTCCAACTGTTTCTTAAACGTTGGGGTAGTCCCAGCCTCGACTACCTCCTCTGGCAGCTTGTTCCGTACATCCACTGTGTGAAAATGTCATCCCTCGGATTCCTATTAAATCTTTAACCCGGGACGACAGATGGCACAATGGGCTAAGTGTTCGGCTGGCAACCGGAAGGTAGCCGGTTCGAATCCCGCTTGGAGTGCATACTGTCGTTGTGTCCTTGGACAAGACACTTCACCCACCTTTGCCTGTGTGTGAATGTGTGTGAATGTGTGTGAGTGATTGGTGGTGGTCGGAGGGGCCGTAGGCGCAGATTGGCAGCCACGCTTCCGTCAGTCTGCCCCAGGGCAGCTGTGGCTACAGAAGTAGCTTACCACCACCGAGTGTGACTGAGGAGTGAATGAATAATGCGATGTAAAGCGCCTTGAGTATTAGAAAGGCGCTATATAAATCCCATCCATTATTATTATTATTAACCCCTTCACCTTAAACCCATGTCCGCTGGTCCTCGATTCACCTACTCTGGGTAAAAGACTCATGATCTTGTACACATCAGTTTTTATCCACGAGTAGTTGCTCTACTCAACAGCCAAAAATCTGTAGCCTCCCTTTGATCTGGTATTTTGTTGGTTCACATGCTTGATCAATGGTGTTTTATCATTAATGTCTTATTATTATTAATGTTTAGTGTTTTCTGAGTCAATAGACAATAGACAATAGATGCAGGAGTAGGCCATTCGGCCCTTCGAGCCAGCGCCGCCATTAAATGTGATCATGGCTGATCATCCCCAATCAGTACCCCGTTCCTGCCTTCTCCCCATATCTCCTGACCGGCCTCCACCGCTCTCTGAGGCAGAGAATTCCACAGACTCACAACTCTCTGTGAGAAAAAGTGTTTCCTCGTCTCCGTTCTAAATGGCTTACCCCTTATTCTTAAACTGTGGCCCCTGGTTCTGGACTCCCCCAACATCAGGAACATGTTTCCTGCCTCTAGCGTGTCCAAACCCTTAATAATCTTATAAGTCTCAAAATCTTATATGTTTCACTCGTAACTGTCACTGTCCCCTGTCTGTGGAATTTTCTGCCTCAGGTGGAGGCAGGTTCTTTGGATGCTTTCAAGAGAGAGCTAGATAGGGCTCTTAAAAATAGCGGAGTCAGGGGATATGGGGAGAAGGCAGGAACGGGGTACTGATTGGGGATGATCAGCCATGATCACATTGAATGGCGGTGCTGGCTCGAAGGGCCGAATGGCCTACTCCTGCACCTATTGTCTATTGTCTATTGTCTATCTCTAAGAGCCCTATCTATCTCTCTCTTGAAGGTATCCAGAGAACCGTAATGTAAATGTAAAAAGTGCCCCATGTGTGTGTAGGATAGTGTTAGTGTGCGGGGATCGCTGGTCAGAGCGGACTCGATGGGCCGAAGGGCCTGTTTTCACGCTGTTTCACTAAACTAAACTAAACTAAACTAAACCATTGATTTCATTGAGATTTTGCAATGTCCCCACAGACCACGCTGACCTGTAACGCACTGATTACGATTCGATTCCACGTCACGAAACCAGCAAGAACGGTCATCAGCTGTACATCGGTAAGAATTATTTTCCTTTTCCCACATTGGCCGCTTGGGTCCACAAATCGCTGGAGATAATGCTGAATGGTCTGACCAGTGATGACTATATCATACTTTCATGTCGATAAGTGATAGGAGCAGAATCAGGCCATTCGGCCCATCAAGTCTACTCCGCCATTCAATCATGGCTGATCTATCTCTCCCTCCCAACCACATTCTCCTGCCTTCTCCCCATAACCCCTGACACCCGCACTAATCAAGAATCTATCTATCTCTGCCTTAAAAATATCCATTGACTTAATAATAATAATGGATGGGATTTATATAGCGCCTTTCTAATACTCAAGGCGCTTTACATTGCATTATTCATTCACTCCTCAGTCACACTCGGTGGTGGTAAGCTACTTCTGTAGCCACAGCTGCCCTGGGGCAGACTGACGGAAGCGTGGCTGCCAATCTGTGCCTACGGCCCCTCCGACCACCACCAATCACTCACACACATTCACACACATTCACACACAGGCAAAGGTGGGTGAAGTGTCTTGCCCAAGGACACAACGACAGTATGCACTCCAAGCGGGATTCGAACCGGCTACCTTCCGGTTGCCAGCCGAACACTTAGCCCATTGTGCCATCTGTCGTCCTACTTGTCTTGACTTGTCCTCCACAGCCTTCTGTGGCAATGAATTCCGCAGATTCACCTCTGACCCCTCTCACCCTGGCCACAAACTCTTTGAATCACTTCTCTGTGGAAGGCGACTCCGGACTGTCAAAGCTGCCACAGCCAGACATAAAAGCAGCTTATATCCACGAGTAGTTGCTCTACTCAACAGCCAAAAATCTGTAGCCTCCCTTTGATCTGGTATTTTGTTGGTTCACATGCTTGATCAATGGTGTTTTATCATTAATGTTTTATTATTATTAATGTTTAGTGTTTTCTGAGTCATTCGTAACTGTCGCTGTATGTCATGTTGTTACTTGTGGGTGGAGCACCAAGGCAAATTCCTTGTATGTGAATACTTGGCCAATAAACTTACTTACTTACTAAAGAAATTCCTCCTCATCGCGTTCCTAAAGGAACGTCCTTTAATTCTGAGGCTGTGCCCTCTGGTCCTAGACTATCCCACTAGTTGAAACATCTATCTAGTCGCCTTATAATTTTGTACATCTCCATAAAGTCACCCCTCAGCCTCCTGCGCTGCAAGGAATAAAGTTTAAGCTTTACCTCTCCCGATAGCTCTGGCCCTCGGGTCCTGGCAACATCCTCGTAAATCTTCTCCGCGCCCTTTCCAGCTTGACGACATCTTTCCTGCAGCAGAATGTACAAAACTGGGCACGATACTCCAGGTGTGGCATAGAAACATAGAAAATAGGTGCAGGAGGAGGCCATTCGGCCCTTTGAGCCAGCACCGCCATTCAATATGATCATGGCTGATCGTCCCCAATCAATAACCCGTGCCTGCCTTCTCCCCATATCTCTTGATTCCACTAGCCCCTAGAACTCTATCTAACTCTCTCTTAAATCCATCCAGTGACTTGGCCTCCACTGCCTTCTGTGGCAGGGAATTCCACAAATTCACAACTCTCTGGGTGAAAAAGTTTTTTCTCACCTCAGTCTTAAATGACCTCCCCTTTATTCTAAGACTGTGGCCCCTGGTTCTGGACTCGCCCAACATTGGGAACATGTTTCCTGCATCTAGCTTGTCCAGTCCTTTTATAATTGTATATAACCATATAACCATATAACAATTACAGCACGGAAACAGGCCATCTCGGCCCTACAAGTCCGTGCCGAACAATTATTTTCCCTTAGTCCCACCTGCCTGCACTCATACCATAACCCTCCATTCCCTTCTCATCCATATGCCTATCCAATTTATTTTTAAATGATACCAACGAACCTGCCTCCACCACTTCCACTAGAAGCTCATTCCACACAGCTACCACTCTCTGAGTAAAGAAGTTCCCCCTCATGTTACCCCTAAACTTCTGTCCCTTAATTCTGAAGTCATGTCCTCTTGTTTGAATCTTCCCTACTCTCAGTGGGAAAAGCTTGTCCACATCAACTCTGTCTATCCCTCTCATCATTTTAAAGACCTCTATCAAGTCCCCCCTTAACCTTATGCGCTCCAGAGAATAAAGACCTAACTTATTCAACCTTTCTCTGTAACTTAGTTGTTGAAACCCAGGCAACATTCTAGTAAATCTCCTCTGTACTCTCTCTATTTTGTTGACATCCTTCCTATAATTGGGCGACCAAAATTGTACACCATACTCCAGATTTGGTCTCACCAATGCCTTGTACAATTTTAACATTACATCCCAGCTTCTATACTCAATGCTCTGATTTATAAAGGCTAGCATACCAAAAGCTTTCTTTACCACCCTATCTATATGAGATTCCACCTTCAAGGAACTATGCACGGTTATTCCCAGATCCCTCTGTTCAACTGTATTCTTCAATTCCCTACCGTTTACCATGTACGTCCTATTTTGATTTGTCCTGCCAAGGTGTAGCACCTCACATTTATCAGCATTAAACTCCATCTGCCATCTTTCAGCCCAGTCTTCCAAATGGCCTAAATCACTCTGTAGACTTTGGAAATCCTCTTCATTATCCACAACACCCCCTATCTTGGTATCATCTGCATACTTACTAATCCAATTTACCACACCTTCATCCAGATCATTGATGTACATGACAAACAACAAAGGACCCAACACAGATCCCTGAGGCACCCCACTAGTCACCTGCCTCCAACCCGACAAACAGCCATCCACCATTACCTGAGTCTGAAGAAGGGTTTCGGCCCGAAATGCCGCCTATGAGTCTGAAGAAGGGTTTCGGCCCGAAACGTCGCCTATTTCCTTCGCTCCATAGATGCTGCTGCACCCGCTGAGTTTCTCCAGCATTTTTGTGTACCTTCCACCATTACCCTCTGGCGTCTCCCATTCAGCCACTGTTGAATCCATCTTGCTACTCCTGCATTTATACCCAACATTTGAACCTTCTTAACCAACCTTCCATGAGGAACCTTGTCAAAGGCCTTACTAAAGTCCATATAGACAACATCCACTGCTTTACCCTCGTCAATTTCCCTAGTAACCTCTTCAAAAAATTCAAGAAGATTAGTCAAACATGACCTTCCAGGCACAAATCCATGTTGACTGTTCCTAATCAGACATGTTTCTATAAGATACCCCCTCATCCTTCTAAACTCCAGTGAATACAAGCCAAGTCTTTTCAATCTTTCCTCATATGACAGTCCCGCCATCCCAGGGATCAATCTCGTGAACCTACTCTGCACTGCCACAATCACAAGGATGTCCTTCCTCAAATTAGGATATCAAAACTGTACACAATACTCCAGATGTGGTCTCACCAGAGCCCTATACAACTGCAGAAGAACCTCCTTACTCCTATACTGAAATCCTCTTGTTATGAAGGCCAACATTCCTTTAGCTTTCTTCACTGCCTGCTGTACCTGCACACCAACATTCAGTGACCGGTGTACAAGGACACCCAGGTCTCGCTGTACCTCCCCCTTCCCAACATCTCACATAATTGACATATTACACCCCCAACATCTATACTCAGTTCCTTGACTGGTGAAGGCCAACGTGCCAAAAGCCTTCATGACCAACCTATCCGCCTGCAATGCCACTTTCATGGAACCATGTACCTGCACTCTCCGGAGACACAGAGTGTTGGAGTAAGTCGGTGGGTCAAGCAGTATCTCTGGAGAAACGGGATAGCAGGAACCCATCTTCCTGACCCGAAACGTCACCTGTTCTTCTCTCAAGAGATGTTGCCTGTCCCGCTGAGTTACTCCAGCATTTTAGACAATAGACAATAGACAATAGGTGCAGGAGTAGGCCATTCGGCCCTTCGAGCCAGCACCGCCATTCAATGTGATCATGGCTGATCAACCACAATCAGTACCCCGTTCCTGCCTTCTCCCCATATCTTCTAACTCCACTCTCTTTAAGAGTCCTATTTAGGACTGACATGAGGGGAAAAAAATTCACCCAGAGAGTTGTGAATGTGGAATTCAGAAGGCAGTGGAGGCCAATTCACTGGATGTTTTCAAGATAGTTAGATTTAGCTCTTAGGCCTAAGGGATATGGGGGAAAAAGCAGGAATGGGGTACTGATTTTGGATGATCAGCGATGATCATATTGAACGGCGGTGCTGGCTCGAAGGGTCGAATGGCCTACTCCTGCACCTATTGTTTATGTTTCAATGTCGTGGCCTCTTCCTACCTCAAGTCCCCTCCCCCTCTACTGTCAGTCTGAAGAAGGGTCGCGAACTGAAAGGTGTTGGTTTATACATTAGACATTTACTCCAGAGATGCTGCCTGAGTTACTCCAGCACTTTGTTCCCGATGTGGTCCTGATGCTGAGATCTAACCTGTCTTCTGTATTTCTCTCTCTCGCAGAACTGAATGAAGAATGTGCGAAAAATGCAATGAAGCGCTGCGATGGAAGCCCATCTCCAAGGGCAGCCGAATCATCTCAATCACGGGACATCAGCTGCAAAATATATATACAAAATATCACCCTTGGGTTTCCGCCCAGATTTACCTGGCCTCCCGGTTGCTAAACACTTTAGCTCCCCTTCCCATTCCCGCACTCACCTTGGATAGAAGGAATGGGATCGCCCATTCCTCCTCTCCAGAGATGCTGCCTGTCCCGCTGAGTTACTCCGGCACTTTGTGTCTATCTTCGGTGTAAACCAGCATCTGCAGTTCCTTCCCATTCCCACACTGACCTTTCTGTCCTGGGCCTCCTCCACTGTCAGAGTGAGGCCCAGCGCAAATTGGAGGAACAGCACCTCGTATTTCGCTTGGGCAGCTTACACCCCAGCGGTATGAACATTGACTTCTCTAACTTCAAGTAACCCTTGCTTTCCCTCTCTCTCCATCCCCTCCATCTTCCCAGTTCTCCTACTAGTTTGACCGTCCTTCTGATCAATATTACTGATTGTACTCCTCCTGGTCACCTACCCCTCAGCGAACCATGATCCGTTCTACATTCTCCTCGACCTTTGTCGCCTTTGATCTCTCGTTTTCACACCTCACCCTTCCATATCTCCAGACCCTCTCTCCCCTGTCACTCAGTGTGAAGATGGGTCTTGACCCGAAACATCACCCATTCCTTTTCTCTAGAGATGCTGTCTGACCCGCTGAGCTTTTTGTGTCTAATGTATAAACCAACACCTGCTGTTCATTTCTGCACAGGTTAATCTGCCGACATCTCTTTGTGTGTTTGTAAGGAGCTTGCTAAACGGGATTCCTTTTGAAGAGCGATCGATCAGAACCAGTTGTTATAACCAGCTGTAATCACTATTAAATGTCAATTTGATTCTGTGTTATATGTGACGTTTAGCTCTATCACCATAAGTGTTGCCAATGTACTTATGTGATGTTTAGTTTAGTTTAGAGATACAGCGTGGAAACCTTTCATAGCAAAAGGATTTGAGTATAGGAGCAGGGAGGTTCTACTGCAGTTGTACCTTGGTGAGACCACACCTGGAGTATTGCGTACAGTTTTGGTCTCCTAATCTGAGGGAAAGACATTCTTGCCATAGAGGGAGTACAGAGAAGGTTCACCAGTCTGATTCCTGGGATGGCAGGACTTTCATATGAAGAAAGACTGGATAGACTTGGTTTGTACTCGCTAGAATTTAGAAGATTGAGGGGGGATCTTGTAGAAACGTACAAAATTCTTAAGGGGTTGGACAGGCTAGATGCAGGAAGATTGTTCCCGATGTTGGGGAAGTCCAGAACAAGGGGTCACAGTTTAAGGATAAAGGAGAAATCTTTTAGGACCGAGATGAGGAAAACCTTTTTCACACAGAGAGTGGTGAATCTGTGGAATTCTCTGCCGCAGAAGGTAGTCGAGGCCAGTTCATTGGCTATATTTAAGAGGGAGTTAGATGTGGCCCTTGTGGCTAAAGGGATCAGGGGGTATGGAGAGAAGGCAGGTACAGGATACTGAGTTGGATGATCAGCCATGATCATATTGAATGGCGGTGCAGGCTCGAAGGGCCGAATGGCCTACTCCTGCACCTATTTTCTATGTTTCTATGTTTCTATCAAACAGATCCTTCTGGCCCACCGGGTCCGCGCCGACCAGCGATCCCCGCACGCTAACACTATCCTACACACACCAGGGACAATTTACATTTACACCAAGCCAATTAACCTACAAACCTGCACGTCTTTGGTGTGTGGGAGGAAACTGGAAACCCACGCTGGTCACGGGGAGAACGTGCAAACTCCGTACAGACAGCGCCCGTAGTCGGGATCGAACCCAGGACCCCAGCGCTGTAATGCAGCAACTCTACCACAGTGTTGCCATTCCACCACGTAAGTTTTGATAATCTTCAGGTCTTACTGTAACATCAGAAGATGCTACAGAGAGTTTATGTAGCAGGGAAATCTGAATGAACATTGAAAGAGTACCATTCAACAAACTAATCTTTTAATATCAAGCCAGCTCTTGATTAGTACGGGTGTCAGAGGTTACGGGGAGAAGGCAGGAGAATGGGGTTAGGAGGGAGAGATAGATCAGCCATGATTGAATGGCGGAGTAGACTTGATGGGCCGAATGGCCTAATTCCACTCCTACCACATGACCTTATGACCCCAGCAGGTATTGAAGACACAAGGAACAGCACCTCATATTCCGTATGGGAGCCTAACTTCTTACACATCTGTACCTATAGAAGATGGGGTGGCCAGGATGGGACTGGTCCTTGATGATGCTGCTGGCCTTGCCGAGGCAGCGTGAGGTGTAGATGGGAGTCAATGGAAGGGAGGTTGGTTTGTGTGATGGTCTGGGCTGCGAACACAATTCCTTGCAGGTCTTGGATGGAGCTGTTCCCGAACCAAGCTGGGATGCATCCCGATAAAATGCTTTCTACGGTGCATCTGTAGAGGGTTGTCGGGGGTATGCCAAACTTCCTAAGTACGCCAAGGAAGTAGAGGCATTGGTGTGCCAGTCTGAAGAAGGGTCCTATAGCACAGTGTCTTTTGTTGAATATATTTACAGCTCAGAGTAGCACGAGCCTTGGTTCTGGTCGGCACGGTGGTGCAACAGTAGAGTGGCTGCCTTACACTGCCAGAGACCCAGGTTCGATCCCGACTACGGGTGCTGCCTGCACGGAGTTTGTACATTCTCCCCTTGATCTGCGTGTGTTTCCACCGGGGGCTTTGGTTTTTGCCCACATCCCAAAGACGTGCAGGATGGTGCTCTGCCAATTGCCCCCGGAGTACAGAGAGTGGAAAAGAAAGTGGGATTACAAGGAACTGCGTGTGACACAAAATGCTGCAGTAACTCAGCGGGTCAGGCAGCATCTCTGGAGGAATGGAACAGGTGATGTTTCGGGACGAGACCCTTCTTCAGGCTGAGAGTCGGGGGAGAGGGAAAGGAGAGACATCGACGGTGATGTAGAGAGGTATAGAACAAAACGAGGAAACACTTTTTTCACACAGAGAGTTGTGAGTCTGTGGAATTCTCTGCCTCAGGTGGAGGCCAGTTCACTGGATACTTTCAAGAGAGAGCTAGATAGGGCTCTTAAAGATAGCGGAGTCAGGGGATATGGGGAGAAGGCAGGAACGGGGTACTGATTGGGGATGATCAGCCATGATCACTTTGAATGGCGGTGCTGGCTCGAAGGGCCGAATAGCCTACTCCTGCACCTATTGTCTATTGAACTGAACCGAAAGCCTGACAGTGACCATATAGGCTTTCTCCGGGCGCTCCGGTTTCCTCCCACATTCCAAAGCCGTGCGGGTTTGTAGGTAAATTGCCCCTCTGTAAATTATCCCCCAAGTGTATAGGGAGTGGGTGATAGACTGGGATAACATGGAACTAGTGGGTGACTCAGTGGGTCAGGCAGCATCTCCGGACAGTAGATCTGAAGAAGGGTCTCGACCCGAAACGTCACCCATTCCTTCTCTCCAGAGATGCTGCCTGTCCCGCTGAGTTACTCCAGCGATTTGTGACTATCTTCAGTTTAAACTAGCACCTGCAGTTCCTTCCTACACATGGAACTAGTGTGAGCGGGTGATCGATGGTTGATGTGGACTTGGTTGAACCCAAAGGGCCTGTTTCTGCTTATATCTCTAAAATTAAAACCAAACCAAAAAACACGTCATGTTTTCATATGGGATTCAGATTTCCTTGTTGCAATATGTGTGGCCCATTGCGTTATTCAACAAAGTCCAGCAGATGGCAGCACTTGTTCATCTGCCAGTCTCATGCAGACTGTACAGAAATGTGGAGTAACTCAGCGGGTCAGGCAGCATCTGTGGAGAACATGGATAGGTGACGTTTCACAGAGTGCTGGAGTAACTCAGCGGGTCAGGCAGCATCTGTAGAGAACATGGACAGGTGACGTTTCTTCAGTCTCACTCACTGAAGGGCGCAGCGGTAGAGTTGCTGCCTTACAGCACCAGAGACCCGGGTTCGATCCTAACTGCGGGTTTAGTTTAGTTTAGAGATAAAACACGGAAACAGGCCCTTCGGCCCACCAACTCCGCACCTTACAGTATCACTAAAACTATCCTACACACACTAGGGACAATGTACACATTATACCAAGCCAATTAACCAACAAACCTGCACGTCTTTGGAGTGTGGGAGGAAACCGAAGATCTCGGAGAAAACCCACGCAGGTCACGGGGAGAACGTACAAACTCCGTACAGACAGCGCCCATAGTCAGGATGGAACCCGGGTCTCTGGCGCTGTACGGCAGCAACTCTACCGCTGCACCACCATTCATGATCGGACTTGATGAGGGTTGAATGGAGCGTGGAATATTTTTTAAAAGAAGGAGAACCCTGTGGAATGTCCCCTCTCACGACATCCACTTGACACCTTGACATCTCCCCCACGTAAAATTAATCAGCGTCTCAAAGAATTCCGTCAGGTTTGTGATGCGTGGCATGTTTTCACAATCCTCACTGAATAACTCCTCCTGCTATCCGCGATCTTCCCATCATCATCCCTATCCCCCACTACATTCCCAAGCTTTTTCCAGCAAATGTGACTATGAGTAGCTTTTATTAGTTAAGTTTATTGCCTCGTGTACCGAGGTACAATGAAAAGCTTTTTGTTGCGCGCTAACCAGATTGCGGAAAGACTAAACATGATTCCAATCCAGCGGTCCACAGTGTACAGATACAGGATAAAGGGAATAACGTTTAGTGCAAGATAAAGTCCGATTACAGATTATAGACGGTTGAGTATAGAAGCTGGGATGTAATGTTAAAATTGTACAAGGCATTGGTGAGGCCAATTCTGGAGTATGGTGTACAATTTTGGTCGCCCAATTATAGGAAGGATGTCAACAAAATAGAGAGAGTACAGAGGAGATTTACTAGAATGTTGCCTGGATTTCAACAACTAAGTTACAGAGAAAGGTTGAACAAGTTAGGTCTTTATTCTCTAGAGCGCAGAAGGTTAAGGGGGGACTTGATAGAGGTCTTTAAAATGATGAGAGGAATAGACAGAGTTGATGTGGACCAGCTTTTCCCTTCGAGAATAGGGAAGATTCAAACAAGGGGACATGACTTGAGAATTAAGGGACAGAAGTTTAGGGGTAACATGAGGGGGAACTTCTTTACTCAGAGAGTGGTAGCGGTGTGGAATGAGCTTCCAGTGGAAGTGGTGGAGGCAGGTTCGTTGGTATCATTTAAAAATAAATTGGATAGGCATATGGATGAGAAGGGAATGGAGGGTTATGGTATGAGTGCAGGCAGGTGGGACTAAGGGAAAATAATTGTTCGGCACGGACTTGTAGGGCCGAGATGGCCTGTTTCCGTGCTGTAATTGTTATATGTTATATGTTATATGTGGAGAGATATAGAACAAATGAATGAAACATATGCAAAAAAGTATCGATTATCGATGATAAAGGAGACAGGCAATTGTTAGCTGTTTGTTGGGTGAAAACGAGAAGCTGGTGCGACTTGGGTGGGGAGGGATAGAGAGAGAGGGAATGCCGGGACTACCTGAAGTTAGAGAAATCAATATTCATACCACTGGGGTGTAAGCTGCCCAAGCGGAATATGAGATGCTGTTCCTCCAATTTGCGTTTAGCCTCACTCTGACAATGGTGGAGGCCCAGGACAGAAAGGTCAGTGTGGGAATGGGAAGGGGAATTAAAGTGACCAGCAACCGGGAGATCAGGTAGGTCCATGCAGGCTGAGCGAAGGTGTTGCTCGAAACGATCGCCCAGTCTGCGTTTGGTCTCGCCGATGTATAAGAGTTCACATCTTGAACAACAGATACAGTGGATGAGGTTGGAGGAGGTGCAAGTGAAACTCTGCCTAACCTGAAAGGACTGTCGGGGTCCCTGGACAGAGTCGAGGGGAGGAGGTAAAGGGACAGGTGTTGCATCTCCTGCGGTTGCAGGGGAAGGTACCTGGGGAGGGGGTGGTTTGGGTGGGAAGGGACGAGTTAACCAGGGAGTTGCGGAGGGAACGGTCTCTGCAGAAGGCGGGAAGGGGTGAAGATGGGAAGATGTGGCTGGTGGTGGGATCCCGTTGGAGGTGGCGGAAATGTCGGAGGATTTTGTGTTGTATGCGACGGCTGATGGGGTGGAAGGTGCAACCGCAGGAGATACAACACCTGTCCCTATACCTCCTACCTCCACTCTGTCACTTTTAGTGTCTACATTGATGACAATAGATAATAGGTGCAGGAGTAGGCCATTCAGCCCTTCAAGCCAGCACCGCCATTCAATGTGATCGTGGCTGATCATCCCCAATCAGTTCCCTGTTAACATAAAAAATCATTTATTTCGTCTTAACATAGATCAATAGGTGCAGTTCGAAATTCCAGTGAATACAAGCCTAGTCTTTCCAATCATTCCTCATATGACAGTCCTGCCATCCCAGGGATTAACCTCGTGAACCTACGCTGCACTGCCTCAATCACAAGGATGTCCTTCCTCAAATTAGGAGACCAAAACCGCACATAATACTCCAGATGTAGTCTTGTACAACTGCAGAAGGATCTCTATACTCAAATCCTCTTGTTATGAAGGCCAACATGCCATTAGTTTTCTTCATTGCCTGCTGTACCAGCATGTCTACTATCAGTGACTGGTGTACAAGGACACCCAGGTCTCGCTGCACTTCCATTTTTCCTAATCTGACACCATTGAGATAATAATCTGCCTCCTTGTTCTTGCCGCCAAAGTGGATCACTTCACATTGATCTACATTATACTGCATCTGCCATGCATCTGCCCACTCACCCAACCTGTCCAAGTCAACCTGCATTCTCATAGCATCCTCTTCGCAGTTCACACTGCCACCCAGCTTTGTGTCATCTGCAAATGTACTAGTGCTACTTTTAATCCCATCATCTAAATCA
The DNA here is from genome assembly GCF_010909765.2 of Amblyraja radiata. Classification (NCBI taxonomy): domain Eukaryota; kingdom Metazoa; phylum Chordata; class Chondrichthyes; order Rajiformes; family Rajidae; genus Amblyraja; species Amblyraja radiata. The sequence goes on along the minus strand of NC_045959.1, from coordinate 115,600,387 downwards.
TTAATATATATTGTAAATAGATGCGGCCCCAGCACCGAGCCTTGCGGCACTCCACTCGCCACTGCCTGCCATTCCTACAGGGGCCCATTTATTCCTGCTTTTTTCCCATATCCCTTGATTCCTTTAGCCCTAAGAGCTAAATCGAACTCTCTCTTGAAAACATCCAGTGTATCGGCCTCCACTGCCTTCTGTGGCAGAGAATTCCACAGATACACAACTCTCTGTGTAAAAAAGTGTTTCCTCATCTCAGTCCTAAATGGCCGACCCCTTATTCTTAAACTGTGACCCCTGGTTCTGGACTCCCCCCAACATCGGGAACATTTTTCCTGCATCTAGCCTGTCCAATCCTTTAAGAATTTTATAGCATTCGGTCAGATATCCTCTCATCCTTCTAAATTCCAGCGAACACACGAGGTTCTCGATCTCCTTCCTGCACTCCATGTCATCTTTATTTGACATCCAGCCCACAGTCTGTGAATTTTTAACATTGGATCATATCTGTATAAGGCTGCACAGTCGTGAGTGTACAAGGAGTAAAGAAGGGGGCTGAGAACGCATCCCTTGCGGACCACCGGTGTTGAGGACTATCGTGGAGGATGATCTGTCCCCTCTCCTCGCTGATTGGGGTCCTGTTGGTCAGGAAGTCGAGGGTCCCACTTGCAGAGATGAGCGCTGACTCCGAGTCCCGCGAGCTTGGTGATCTCTGAGGAAACCCCACGCAGGTCGCGGGCGGAATGTACAAACTGCGTAGAGACGGCACCCGTAGTCAGGACCAAGCATTCATAGCAAAAGGATTTGAGTATAGGAGCAGGGAGGTTCTACTGCAGTTGTACAGGGTCTTGGTGAGACCACACCTGGAGTATTGAGTACAGTTTTGGTCTCCAAATCTGAGGAAAGACATTCTTGCCATAGAGGGAGTACAGAGAAGGTTCACCAGACTGATTCCTGGGATGTCAGGACTTTCATATGAAGAAAGACTGGATAGACTCGGCTTGTACTCGCTAGAATTTAGAAGATTGAGGGGGGATCTTATAGAAACGTACAAAATTCTTAAGGGTTTGGACAGGCTAGATGCAGGAAGATTGTTCCCGATGTTGGGGAAGTCAAGAACAAGGGGTCACAGTTTAAGGATAAGGGGGAAGTCATTTAGGAAGATGAGAAAAACATTTTTCACACAGAGAGTGGTGAATCTGTGGAATTCTCTGCCACAGAAGGTAGTTGAGGCCACAGTTCATTGGCTATATTTAAGAGGGAGTTAGATGTGGCCCTTGTGGCTAAAGGGATCAGGGGGTATGGAGAGAAGGCAGGTACAGGATATTGAGTTGAATGATCATATTGAATGGCGGTGCTGGCTCGGGGCCGAATGGCCTACTCCTGCACCTATTGTCTATGTTTCTATGTTTCTATCTTTGGTTTCCTCCGACGTTCAGCTTTGTGGTTAATTGGCTTTGGCATAAGTGTAGATTGTCCCGAGTGTGTGTAGGATAGTGTGAATGTGCGGGGGTCGCTAGTCGGCGAGGACTAGGTGGGCCGAAGGGCCTTTGTCCACGCTATATCTCTAACTTCTAAAGTCGAAAGGAATATAATAATAATAATATAATAATATATTATAGTACAGAGGTACAACGAGATTTGGTATACAGCTTCCATCCGATGTCATAATGTGGTGCGTGGGTCTCAAAAGGAAGCACGAAGTCCAGTGTTTTGAGAGGCACCTTTAATTATGTTCCTCCCGGTTGTAGGGAAGACCAAACTAGAGAAAGATGGCACCCAAACCCCTGCCTTTAAACCCTCTGGCTAAGGGCCGCCTCCGGACTGAACCACTCCCGTGCCGAGGGGTTCGACAGTATGATGGCACGACCCTTGGGAGCCGCCACAGGACCCCCCCCCCAGAACAAGAGGCACGAAACGCACCGGCGGGCGTACGACTCGGCCGGCCCGCGTGCGGAAGTCAGCCGCTCGTGGGGCTTGCGGAGGCATAGGTGGAGGGACAGGTCGAGGGACCGGCGGGAGGACAGGTGGAGTGACAGGCGGAGGGAGCCGTGAAGGGGGGCGCCCTCGAGGCCGAGGTTGGGCAACCAGCACCGGCTGGTCAATGTCCAGGTGTGCCGGCTTCAACCGGTCGATCGACACTGCCTCCGGCCGGCCCCCCGTGTCCAGGACCCGGAACGTGCCCTCGTACGGCCCCTGGAGTGGCGTCCGGTGGGCATCACGGCGCAGGAAGGCGTACGGGCAGTCCCTGAGGGCTGATGGCACGTGTGGGCGAAATGTCCCATGGCGGGACGTCGGGACGGGTGCGAGCCTGCCAACTCGCTCGCGAAGGCGCTTTAGGGTGGATGAGGGCGTTCCCTGCTGCCCCGGCGCCGACGGCACGAACTCCCCGGGCACCGTGAGTGGCGACCCATACACGAGCTCCGCCGATGATGAGGCCAAGTGCTCTTTGGGAGCAGTCCGGATGCCCAGCATGACCCACGGCAACACGTCCATCCAGTCCGGGCCGGAGAGTCGTGCCTTCAGTGCTGCCTTTAGCTGCCGGTGGAACCTCTCCACCTCCGGACTGAACCACTCCCGTGCCGAGGGGTTCGACAGTATGATGGCACGACCCTTGGCAGCCGCCACAATAACTTAATTAGCCACCCAGAGAAACAAGATTAAAAAAAAAAAAAAAAAATCCAAGTGCGGGCAAATGGGACTAGCTTAGATGTGGCGTCTTGGTCGGCATGGGTGAGTTGGGCTGAAGGGCCTGATTCCGTGCATTAATCGCTGTCGTATGTATTTACAGATTTCCCAGTCAGTCGTGAAACAGCCCTGTTCTTGCGTAAGAAAGGTATCACGGTGGCTCAGCGGTAGAGTTGCTGCCTTACAGCGCTTGCAGCGCCGGGGACCCGGGTTCGATCCCGACTCCAGGCGCTGTCTGTGCAGAGTTTGCACGTTCTCCCCGTGGCCTGCGTGGGTTTTCTCCGAGATCTTCGGTTTCCTCCCACACTCCAAAGACGTGCAGTTTTGTAGGTTAATTGGCTTGGTGTATGTAGGATAGTGTTAATGTGCGGGCATCGCTGGTCGGCGCGGGCTCGATGGGCCGAAGGGCCTGTTTCCACGCTGTCAGTATGAAGAAGGGTCTCGACCCGAAACTTCGCCTATTCCTTCGCTCCATAGATGCTGCCTCACCCGCTGAGTTTCTCCAGCACTTTTGTCTACCTTCGGTTTTTCCAGCATCTGCAGTTCCTTCTTGAACATGGTTGCAATCGGGCCGTTTACAGTGTATCGATTTATAATCCCAGTACAAATACGAAAAGAGACGAAAGTCCATAAGGCGCCCACAGACACAGCGTTGGCGGAAGTTAGTGCTGCGTTCAAAAGCCCGATGGCGTTGTTTCTGGTGGGGAGTGATTCAGTCAGAAGAAGAAGGGTCCTGACCCGAAACGTCGCCTGTTCATTCCCCTCCCCTGACCCGCTGAGTTCCTCCAGCACTTTGTGTTTTGCCGTGACCTTGATTGAGTGTGGCACACATGACAAACATTGGAGGACAAGAGAGACTATGTGAGCTCAGCAAAGCGATCTCTTGTGTCTACGAGGGTTGTGCTATTTATTGACGACTGTTTTTGCCCAAAGTTGAGCTTCGGGATTGAGTAGCATTGCTATGTGGATGCAATTCTGCGGTTTAGCCGGTGCTGGGAGCAATGTCGCAGCAGCTATTACTAAAGGTAGACAAAAATGCTGGAGAAACTCAGCGGGTGAGGCAGCATCTACGGAGCGAAGGAAATAAGGTGACGTTTCGGGTCGAGACCTGAAGATTGACACAATCTACCTGAAGATTGACACAAAATGCTGGAGTAACTCAGCGGCGACAGGCAGCATCTCTGGGGAGAGGGTCCGACGAAGGGTCTCGACCCCAAGACGTCACCCATTCCTTCTCTCCAGAGATACTGCCCGTCCCGCTGAGTTACTCCGGCGTTTTGTGTCTATCTTGATGAAGGGTGAAAAGCAAGCATGGCGTTCTTCTTGTGCTTGGTACGAGGGAGGTGGTGTTACAATCTTACAAGGTTCAGACTGATCTACTCCTCCCATAATTTTATACACTTATATCAAGCCTTCCCTCAACTTGAAGGTAGACAAAAATGCTGGAGAAACTGAGCGGGTGAGGCAGCATCTATGGAGCGAAGGAATAGGTGACGTTTCGGGTTGAGACCCTTCTTCAGACTGATGTGGGGGGGGGGGGGGGGAGAAGAAAGGAAGAGGGGGAGACAGTGGGCTGTGGGAGAGCTAGGAAGGGGAGGGGAAAGAGGGAGAAAGCAGGGACCACCTGAAATTGGAGAAGTCAATGTTCATACCACTGGGGTGTAAACTGCCCAAGCGAAATATGAGGTGCTGCTCCTCCAATTTACGGTGGTCCTCACTCTGGCCACGGAGGAGACCCAGGACAGAAAAGTCGGATTGGGAATGGGAGGGGGAGTTGAAGTGCTGAGCTACCGGGAGATCAGGTTGGTTAATGCGGACTGAGCGGAGGTGTTGGGCGAAGCGATCGCCAAGCCTGTGCTTGGTCTCACCGATGTAGAGCAGCCGACACCTAGAGCAGCGGATGCAATAGATGAGGTTGGAGGAGATGCTGGTGAACCTCTGCCTCACCTGGAAAGACTGCTTGGGTCCTTGGATGGAGTCAAGGGGGGAGGTAAAGCGACAAGTGTAGCATTTCCTGCGGTCGCAAGGGGAAAGTACCCGGGGAGGGGGTGGTTTGGGGGGGAAGGGACGAATTGACCAGGGAAAGTTCTTACCCAGTTTTTATTAGGAAGGAAACATGTTCCCGATGTTGGGGGAGTCCAGAACCAGGGGCCGCAGTTTAAGAATACGGAGTAAGCCATTTAGAACGGGGATGAGGAAACACTTTTTCTCACAGAGAGTTGTGAGTGTGGAATTCTCTGCCTCAGAGGGCGGTGGGGGCGGGTTCTCTGGATACTTTCAAGAGAGAGCTAGATAGGGCTCTTAAAAATAGCGGAGTCAGGGGATATGGGGAGAAGGCAGGAACGGGGTACTGATTGGGGATGATCAGCCATGATCACATTGAATGGTGGTGCTGGCTCGAAGGGCTGAATGGCCTACTCCTGCACCTATTGTCTGTTGTCTATTGTCTCTGGCGCTGTGGGGCAGCAGCTCTACCACTGTGCCACCCTGACGCTCAAATTCTCAGCATTGCATGTCAGTGACAGCAGATGACTGGCGGTGGCTTTGGGCTAACTAGTGACAGACTGCGCTGTCTTGCCTTGCCTTGCCTAGCGGGAGGCAGCACAGATTGAGAGCAGAACGACCCAGAAATAAATCGGTTCCAAGGAAATAACACTATGATTGCTGAGGTATCAGCAAGAAAATGCTGCTGTGTGTGTCTACTGTGTACGGGCAGAGAGAGCAGCAACGTTAGACTTTAGAGAGGGAGTCCACACCGACACGTATACTAGCACTATCCCACACGCACACACACACACACACACACACACACACGCACGCACGCACGCACGCACACACACGCACGCACACACACCCACACACACACCCACACACCCACAAACACACACACACACGCACGCACGCACGCACGCACACACCCACACGCACGCACGCACACACACAGGGACACACACACAGGGACACACACACAGGGACACACACACATACACACACACACACACACACACACACACACACACACACACACACACACACACACACACACACACTCGCACGCACGCACGCACGCACACACACACACACACACACACACACACACACACACACACACACACACACACTCGCTCGCACGCACGCACTCACGCACGCACACACACACACACACACACACACACACACACACACACAGGACAATTTACAATTTTACCCAAGCCAATTAACCAACAAACCTGTACCTCATTGCAGAGTGAAAGGAATCCAGAGCACCCGGAGAAAACCCACGCGGTCACGGGGAGAAGGTACAAATTCCATACAGACAGCACCCGTAGTCAGGATCGAACCCGGGTCTCCGGCGCTGGGAGGCAGTGGTGGCCAATTCTCTGGATGCTTTCAAGAGAGAGCTAGATAGGGCTCTTAATGATAGCGGAGTCAGGGGATATGGGGAGAAGGCAGGAACGGGGTACTGATTGGGGATGATCAGCCATGATCACATTGAATGGCGGTGCTGGCTCGAAGGGCCGAATGGCCTATTCTTGCACCTATTGTCTATTGACGATGTTTTTCTTGCCGTTTTTGCTGTTTTGTTTGTTGTTATTTGTTTATCTGATACGTTGGAGCTCCACGCGGGCAGCGCGCCTGAAATATTGTCGTGCGTATTCACCACGACAATGGAATGTATTATTATTATTAGTGAAAAACGTTTGGTGCGTGCTGACCAGAAAGACAATACATGATTGCAATCAGTCCCTGCTTTCTCCCTCCTTCCCCTCCCCTTCTCAGCTCTCCCACAGCCCAATGTCTCCACCTCTTCCTTTCTTCCCCCCCCACATCAGTCTGAAGAAGGGTCTCGACCCGAAACGTCGCCTTTTCCTTCGCTCCGTAGACGCTGCCTCGCCCACAGGCCACTTATTCCAACGCGCGCAGCCTCAGAATGAAAGGACGTACCTTTAGAAAGGAGATGAGGTGGAATTTATTTAGTCAGAGGGTGGTGAATCTGTGGAATTCACTGCCAAGTCAATAGATATTATTAAGGCGGAGATTGACAGATTTTTTGATTAGTGCCGGGTGTCAGGGGTTATGGGGAGAAGGCAGGAGAATGGGGTTGAGAGGGAGAGATAGATCAGCTATTCCTTTTCTCCAGAGGTGCTGCCTGACCGGCTGAGTTACTCCAGCATTTTCGACACGAAGCAGCATCTGCAGTTCCTTCCTTCACATAGATCAGTCATGATTGGGGAGACTTGATGGGCCGAATGGCCTCATTCTTCTCCTAGAACCTATGAACTAAGAATATAACGCATGTCCATATGCCTACAAACCTGCAGTTACAGCAGGCAGTGAAGAAAGCGAATGGCATGTTGCCCTTCATAACAAGAGGAGTTGAGTATAGGAGCAAAGAGGTCCTTCTGCAGTTGTACAGGGCCCTAGTGAGACCACACCTGGAGTATTGTGTGCACGTTTGGTCCCCTAATTTGAGGAAGGACATTCTTGCTATTGAGGGAGTGCAGAGTAGGTTTACAAGGCTCCTGGGATGGCGGGACTGTCATATGCTGAGAGAATGGAGCAGCTGGGCTTGTACACTCTGTAGTTTAGAAGAATGAGAGGGAATCTCATTGAAACATATAAGATTGTTAAGGGCTTCGACACGCTAGAGGCAGGAAACATGTTCCCGATGTTGGGGGAATCCAGAACCAGGGGCCACAGTTTAAGAATAAGGAGTAAGCCATTTAGAACGGAGACGAGGAAACACTTTTTCTCACAGAGAGTGGTGAGTCTGTGGAATTCTCTGCCTCAGGTGGAGGCGGGTTCTCTGGATACTTTCAAGGAGCTAGATAGGGCTCTTAAAAATAGTGTAGTCAGGGGATATGGGGAGAAGGCAGGAACGGGGTACTGATTGGGGATGATCAGCCATGATCACATTGAATGGCGGTGCTGGCTCGAAGGGCCGAATAGCCTACTCCTGCACCTATTGTCTATTGTCTATTGTCTAGCCAAAAAGTCTATGAAATGCCAGGATGGAAGTATCACATCCTGAAGCAAAATGTCGAGAATTCCCAGAATATTTCATTTATGTGGAATTCCTGCTGTTGCGTTTGGGATTAGACATTCGAGAGCCAAGATTTAAAAAAAATACATGAATACTTGAACAGATCCCGGCAGGAGCCCAGAGTGGCGATCACTGCAGATGGATACACATTGCTGGAGTAACTCAGCAGGCCAGGCAGTGTCTCTGGGGAGAAGCAATGGGCGATGTTTTGGGTCGAGATCTCTGCGTTCCTTTACGGACGGACAAAACCACAGATTAATTACATTTTAAAAAATCCTCCCCTCAATCTAATATTAATCCCCCCCCCCCCCTTCTGTACCCCCTCACGTTCCTCCCTGTCATAAACCCAGCAAATATAT